>NC_135310.1:117818003-118123580 GCF_048772815.1 Callospermophilus lateralis | reverse complement strand
GAAAAATTGTGAAATAGGCTGAGTGAGATTGTGCACACCTGTAATCCCAGCAGCTTGGGAGGCTGAAGCAGGAGGACCTCAAGTTCAAAGCCAGCCTCAGCAGTGAGGCCCTAAGCCACTCAGTGAGACCCTAAGCCACTCAATGAGATCTTGTCTCTAAATAAAATATAAAAAAGAGCTGGAGATGTGGCTCCGTGGTTAAGTACCCCTAGGTTCAATTCCAGGTATAAAAACAAAACCAAAAAAATGTGAAATAATACAGGGAGATTCCGTGCACTTCCCTCCTCCTCCTCCTCCTCCTCCTCCTCCTCTTGTGATTATCATTATTATTTTTGGTACTGGGAATTGAACCCAGAGGTGCTTTACTACAGAGCTTCATCCCCAGCCCTTTTATTTTTTATTTTGAGTCAGGGTCTCATTAAGTTGCTCAGGCTGGCCTCTAACTTGTGATCCTCCTGCCTCAGGCTCCCGAGTCCCTGGGATTACAGGCTTGCACCACGGTGTCCAGTTCTATTATTGACGTCTCACATCATTAAATGTTATAATATGGTATATATGTAATAGGGTACACCACATGTCACATTTGTTCCAGTTAACCAATGGATGTTGATACATCATTATTAACTAAGGGCCACAGTTTATTTCTTAGCTTTCCTTAGACTACCTGGGCGGTGTCTGCCTCCCCCCCCCAGACTGTAGACTCCCGGATCCAGGGAGAACCATGCTTATTTTTCTCACTGCAAGTTTCAGCAAGGAGAGAAAGCACTAGTCCCATTTATGAAGATGACTGGGGACCGTTTTTGCAGATGCTGGGTGATGTCGGGGTTCGTCAGCTGCCTGTGACCCAGGCCGTTCTTCTCCCCAGATGCTGCCTACCTGGATTCCCCGTCCAGGACAGTGTTGTTCCCCCGCGTGGAAGTGTACTGCCAGATAGAACTCGCCCTTGGCAACGAGTGCCCGGAGCGCAGCCAGCCGAGCCTCCCAACCCCGCGGGAGGAACCCTCAGAGCTTCGTCCCCAGGGGGACGGCGGGGATGGCCACCCGCCTGCGCCCCAACCTGAGAAGACTCCCCCGTCCACGTGCCCTGTGCAGTCACCTGTTTCTCCACCTGTCCCTACGTTCAAACCTCCCCCTGCACCACCAAAGACCTCATCACTGCCACTGTCTCCAAGTGATTTGCCACCTGTGCCACCAACCTCGGGCTCAGCTGGGCACTTATCACCCAGCCCAATACCTGGCCCGCCACTGCCTTTTGTACCACCTGAGCTGTCACCTGTGTCACCTGGGCAGCAGATACAACCATCTGGACTGCCACTCAGCTCACCACCCTCCCAGGCACACACATCACCCAGGCCACCCCTGGGGCCGCCAGCTGCGGGGACATCACAACCACCGCCTGGAGGCTCTCCTTTAGCGTCACCTGAACAACCACCTGTGGAGAAACTGGGCCCAGAACAGCCCCAAGGTAGGGACCCCTCTGGCTGCCCACTGCATTCTCCTGAGTTCTCAGCAAGCTTTAGCCGCTCTGCTTGTTATGAGCTCAGACCACCACAGGGGGGCAGTGCGATCACCATCTCTTTGTTCCTTTGGTGCTGTGATTCTCAAGGTGGTCCCTCCAACCAGTTAGAAAGCATCATCTGAGAACTTGTTAGAAATGACAATTCTCAGGTCCAGCCACAGACCTACTAAGTCACAAACGGGGACGGGGGGGGGGTTCGGCTCTCTGTCTTTTTCACCAGCCTGTTGTGATTGTGCCCACTCCCATTTGAACTGCTGCAGGGCTGCTTCAGTGGGATTTAATGGTGAAAGCCCGTGTGCAGTGCTGGGCAGTGATACTCAGGAGTGGACCACAGATGGCGGCCAGCCTCCGCACTGTTACTAGGTCACTATGAAATGAGTGCAGAGCCCCAACAGTTTGATGAATTTTCTACTAATGCATTTGAATTGTAGTTTACAAGACTACAGCCCATTAAAGATTGCAAATAATTTTTTTAAATATTTATTTTCTATGTGTAGATGAACACAACACAGTGCCTTTATTTTTATGTGGTGCTGAGGATAGAACCCGGGTCTTGCCCGTGCTAGGCGAGTGCTTTACCGCTGAGCCACAATCCCAGCCTCGCAAATAATTTTTTAAGACCAATTGTTCACTACGGAGAGTTTGAGAAAACACCTTATGGGGCTACCAAGATGAACTGTTTTTGCTTCATTACCCCCATAAAATCTCTCCAGCCTAAGAGACAACATGCGTCCCCACAAGTTGAAAGCATAAGTAACAAAACCCAAGTTGGAGGGTATTCATAGAAAATCTGACCACTTCTCTCTGGGGAATAAGGATAAGAGAGACTTCTTGGAGGTGACGGGAGCCAAATGGGCAGGTTTTTGATAATCGTGGTTTATGGGATGGAGAAGAAAGAGCTTTCAGATTCTTATTCAAGAGGCTCAGGTGCAGAGTAAGAAAGTGGAGGGCACATACAGGGTGAAGAGGAGATGCGTGTGACCACCAAGGGTGGCCTGGGTGTGGGCAGGAGGAGAGCAGCCCAGAGGATGGACAGGTGGTCCTCACAGTCCCCCAGCCAAACTTCCATAGTTAAAAGCCAAGATCAGCAAGGTTTGCTTCTTTGGGGCTCTACCCCAAGTCAGAAGTGACCTCTTTTCTCTGGAATAGATTAACCTTTATTCTTTTAATCACAATAAGACAAAAACACAAGAACATTAAGAGTCAGAAAAATTGAAGGATTTTACATACTTTCTAATTTCCTGTTAAAGTATAATGCATTTTGGGGAGGGGCACCAGGGATTGAACTCAGGGGCACTCGACCACTGAGCCACACCCCCAGCCCTATTTTGTATTTTATTTAGAGACAGGGTCTCACTGAGTTGCTTAGCGCCTTGCCATTGCTGAGACTGGCTTTGAACTCACCATCCTCATGCCTGCAGAGCTGCTGGGGGGGTGTGCTCCTGCGTCTAGCCAGTATAATGCTTTTATTTGCAGCTGGTCACCCCTGAGCATAAAGGTGGCTGAATCCAGAGCCGGAGCAGACCTGGCCCTGAGTTGGCTTTCTTCACTCCTGCTGAGGTGGCACAGACAGGCCAGTGGTTCTCAGCTGGAAGTGATCTTACTCCCAGGAGGCATCTAGCAATATTTGGAGATATTTTTGGATGTCACCTAGTAGGCAGAGGACAGGGACGCTCCTACACCAAAGAAGTATCTAGCCTCAATGGCAAAAGTACCAAAGCTGAAAATCTGTCACAACTTACAGTGGAGCCTCACAGCAACATCCCCAGCCATCTGTGGGAGTTAGGCAGAGGGGACCCCCTTGGGTTCCCTGCCGTCCGTGATTTAATGGTGGCTCGGGTGATATTTGGGGACAGAATTGCAAATGGCCTTAGGAAAATCTATAAACAATGGGCAAGCTTCACTGCAAAAAGATTGGGGACACCTAGGGACATCCCAGAGGATCTAACAAAGGAACTCCAGATAGGGAAATCTATATTTTATACTACTTACATTTACATCTACCACACAATTATCTTCGGCTAGCCTGCATCCCATCCTCATTGAAAACATTCAAAGAGCTTGCTTGAGAGAGATGGTCATGATGGATATTCTCCATTCTGAGAAGAACGGTTACCTAAAGCCCACGATGGGAATCAGGCCCCTCTGAGGGATTTCCCTGAAGACTCCTCCTACCTGCTGCTTTCTGGGAGGAGTCATCCCTAATGTCCCATCAAGGGTCAGCCTCAGCCCTTCCACAGCTGCTGCCCTGGGTCTCTACCAAATCTAGTAATGTGATTTGGTCCTAAATATGGGAATTTGAGAACAAGAGAATTTACTGTGGGGTTTTTTTTTTTTTAAACACTCTTGCTTACCTACTGTGGTCATTTCAAAAAGACCAAGTGCCAATCACAGTGGCACATGCCTATAATCCAAGTGGTTCAGGAGGCTGAAGCAGAAGGATCACAAGTTCAAAGCCAGCCTCAGCAACTTAGGGAGGCTCTGAGCCACTGGGGCAAGACCCTTTCTCAAAAAAAAAAAAAAAAAAAAAAAAAAGAATAAAATGGGCCGGGGAAGAGGCTCAGTGGTCACGCACCCGAGTTCAATCCCTGGCATAAAACAAAACCCCCGTCCCCGCCAGGGCCCCCGGTCGCTCACGTCTCCTGTGTTTTTGCTTTGCCTGAAGCTCCCCTCGCCTCTGCAAATCCCCCAAGTGCGGGACCTCGCGTCCTCGTCCCCGGGAAGGAAACCACCAGCCGGCCTCGCGGGACGTAAGTGCCTTCCCGGGAGCGCCTTCTTTCCTCGGGTCAGGGCAAGGGGCCCCGGGACCTGGCGACCCTGCTCTGGCTTGCGTGGTTCCCGTGTCCCCTTCTGTCCTCCTCCATGTGGGCACCAGCCTGCTCACATGGAGGACGCTGTGCTCCTCGGATCCCTCCTTTGCACACCGGGGACGCCCCTGTGGGTGCAGCGCGGACGCGCCCCGTATTTTAGTGACGGTGGAGCCACAGTTCAAAGCGGGGAGCAGCATCCGCAGCCCCTGCACCGTCTAATTGAGGGGCGCCCTTCTTACAGTGTGCATGAGTTGTCCAGTGTGTTCAGCAGACTGGATTTTTATCTTTACGACAATTATGAGAGGGTCTGGGGTTCTAGACCCCCACAATTTTTTTTCATGTTCCCTGGGGGCTACTTACCTGGGCTCCTGGCTGGATGGATGGCAATTGGGTTCGCCAGGGGGAAATCAGAGGTGAGTCAAGCACCTTTCTCCCCGATCCCACCCACAACTCCATCCCCCCGCGACAGCCCTAACTGACCAGGTCCAGGGTTGGCAGCTGCAGGTCTGGAGAGCAGGGCCTGAGCAGCCGCACCGTCACTGGTCACAGCCCTCATCGCATCCAACTTACTACGCCAAAGCCGACTCTGCCCGCCACATTATGCCTAATTTTAACTCTACAACTTTTTGACAGAGTTTGTATAAAGGGAATGATTTTGATCTTAGGCATAGATTTTGCATTGTGTTCACAGTACTTAAACGTCTGCCTTTCCATCTGACAGTGAATACAAGTCTGAGTCTCAGTGGCCTAGTTGGCATGATGTTAGGTAAATATTCATCAATATCCATCAGTGTTTGCTGGGCATCCCTGGTGCTCGGCCACCCTGTGGGTCCTCCTCCTGAGCTAGAGCAGGACCCTAGAATGGTGGACGTGGGATGGGCCACTAACAAACCACCTATTTCCTGTTTTTGCCCAGGGAGAGACCGGCTGAGGATGCAAACTGGGTGAATAAGGTATTCAAGAAGAACAAACCAAAACCAAGCAGCACCCGAAAAGGCTTTCCGAGACAACCGCGGGCCAAAAAACCAGGCAGCAAAGTGCAGTGAGCGGCTTATGTTTTTTTAAATCCCTGGGGACCAGCTCTGGAGACTGCCTCAGGAACATTCTAGAAGCATGGGGGCAGGGAGACTGGGCTTTGGAGTCAAGAAATCCCTCTGCCTCAGCCTCACTCAGTGGTCACAGTCAGGACGCTTGGCTTCTCTGAGCCTTCGTTTCCTGATCTGCCAAATGGGGGTGATACCTACCAGCTCATAAGATCAGGAGAGTTGAATGCAATCAACTAGGTGAATCGCTTCTCAAAGCAACATCCTTCCTGATTGTCCCTGTCCTGAGTGGGGGTCCCCAGGGAGGCATAAGGATTTCAGCTTGATGAGGGTCCTTCGTACCCTCATAGCCCAAAGCCCATAGCAGAGTCTGGGTAAATATGGACTTAGTGGGTGGGGGGGTGCAGGTGGTGGGAAGGGGATTCTCAGAGCTGCTCAGGAAGTGGGGCAAACCCTCATGTCCCTTTCTGGATTACAGTGTGGGCAGGGAGCAGACAGGACTCTAGGCAGCTGGAGGTTCCTGGGTCATGGAATCCGTGCCTGGAATTGTTCTCGCTCTCTTCCTTTGTCTCCAGCCTCAAGATTTCCCTGACCTTTGAGAGTTCATCTCTCTGTCTCTGGGAGCTCAAGGTCAAGTTCATTCATGGGAATTTAAGCAGGTCCATCATGGGTGTAGGGCACTCCTGGAGCTAGGAGGACCAGCCAGGCCGAGACTCAGGTTCCTTGATTCCAGGGCCAGTTCTCTTCCCACCGCAGCTGGGCAGGGGGACTCTGCGATCCGCCGGAGCTTCCTTGTTAGATGAACCTGCAGATGGAGGTGCCTTCTGAGGAAGCAGGCAGTCTGCTGCCGTCTCACAGACTGCCCTGGGCCAGGTGCCTGCAGCCTCCTTCACAGATGAGGATGAGCTGTCTGGAGGCGAGTTCTTCCTTGGTGATCTTAATTATAGGCACCTTTGCTGCTCTGAACTTCTAAGGCCTGGGTTAGGGCAGAAAAGAGAAGCTCAAGAGAAGCCAGGGAAGGAGAATGGGGAGGGATCTGAGAGGAGATATCTGCTCATTTCCTCCCAGGCTGCAATCACCAGTGACACGGTCTCATTCATGGGCTAGTTCTGAATAAACTCCTGATCCCTGCCAGCAACAGGAGAGAGGCCAGAATAAACATTACAGGGCAGATGCCCCACACAGTCATCAGTGTTGTTGTTTAATCAGACGTGCAAATCCATGCTCTGATGCAGATTGTATTCGGCAGTTGTTGCTGCGTAACAAACAACCCCATTTCGGTGGATTAAAATGACAAACATTTTTTTTTTCTTCCTTGGGTCTATCCGTTGACTTGGGTAGCTCTGCCTAGGCTGCAGGTCCACACTGATTCTGTTCCATGTCTCCTTCATCCCAGGACCACAGTCAGTCCAGGCATGCTCTTCTCCTAGAGCAGGTGGAGATGGGGATCAGCCTGGCTTTCCTCTGCAGCCTTGTCTCTCCTCCAAAAAGTTCAGTAGTCTTCTGACTCTGGATTATAGAACTGGCCCCCCATTAAGAGACAGCCTGCAGGCTGCAATGGAAAAGGAGGACACCCGTCCTGCCCCCAAGTCCTCCTACTTACACCATGTCAGACTCCCCAGATTTCCTGCATGAGAGAGCCTGTTCTTGGGGTTTTCATTGAATTTCCCCCTATTCAAATGTGAATGCAATAATATTAATAATAATAAGAAGTAAAATGTACACAGTACTTATGTTCCAGACACTGTGGCTCAGAGACATTAAATAACATGCCCAAAGCCACGCAGCTGGTATGTGGCAGAGCCAGGATCCCATCCAAGTCTTCTGTGCCCAGTATCCTGATGTTACCACTAAGCAATACAACCTCCCAGGGTGGTAGGAACACGGCCTGGGAGTCAGAAGTCACAGGGCTTGGCCCTCATTCGGCTGGTCACTTTACTCAATGGGAATCTCAGCTTCTCCCTGTGAACATCCACTTCATCCTTCAGTTATTTGGGACTTAAATGAGAAGCCGCATGTGCAAGCATCCTGTGTCATTCTTCTACCAAAGACGTTTCCACTCCTGTGCTCAGTGCCCGGGCCTGTGTGGGACATTTGGGGAACCTGAGGCAGCTTGGAAACCTCGGGTGCCAAGAGAAAGGAGCAAAGAGAGGGTCTCTGACCACGAGGAGGACACACAGAGACAAGCCACCCTCGTCAGGCTCTGGGTGGGGGACTCTATTTTAGCACAGCTTAAGCGTCACTCAAGAAAGACCTTATCCCTATTTTTTTAATACCTTCACTCTTTATAGGATGAGAAATTTTATGACTTTTTCTGGTTTTAAAAACAACATGCTCTCCTTACAAATTTAGAAAACCATAAATAGAAAGTAAAAATCTCCAGAAACCCCACCACCCAGATGTTAATAGTTTGGTGAAGAAAACTTCCATATTTTAAGCATATGCAGACAGACATGTACTTTTTATTTTTATGAAAATGGCATCATATGCTCCATAATGTTTTATAGCCTGTTTTTGGACTAAATGGTATATCGCTGCTTCTCTCCATGTCAAATATAGATCTATCAAGTCTGTAATGGATCTGTGGTATTCCATTGGTGTGAGTGTATCATTGTCTGTTTCATCGATCCCCTACAGATGGATATTTAGGTTGTTTCTATTTTGTGGCTCTTACGGACATTGCTGTGATTAAATGTCCCCCTGAACACATTCTTGGACACACATACCCAACTGTCCCTTTGGTATGTACCTTTCTAGAACTGGAATTGCTTAGGTCAAAAGGTATATATTTGTGGTAGGTTGACCAATGACCAAAGGTTGACCAAAGGTATGACCAAATCGTCCTTGAGGGGATTATAATAACCTACACTCCCACCAGCAAATGAACTAGAGAGTAGATCTTCCGACATGCAAGCTCACCAATGCTAGGCATCCCAGGTCCACTGTCCCTTACCTGCAATTCTGAAATGGAAGTTACTCTGAAAAAATAATCACCTGTGGTCATTCTTGATAGCAAAATCTTCACTGTTGCCAGAGGTCAAATTATTTGTGGCCTTTCTTCCACGTGGTATGAATTTTCATAACTTGCCTGTAGAAATGATAATGCAACTCACTGTGGGGTGCTCCCACACCCTATGGGGGAGTTACAAAACACTTTACCACAGAACTATTTTTCTTTCTCTAAAATTTGGAGCTTGGTTCCCAAGCACATCTGCCCATGAGGGCTTTAGATAAGAGATGTGCATCTGTCTCAATCTTCATTTATTTATTTGTTTGTTTGTTTATTTATTTATTTGCGATACCAGGGATTGAACTCAGGGGCACTTGACCACTGAGCCACATCCAGCCCTATTTTATATTTTATTTAGAGACAGGGTCTTGCTAAGTTGCTTAGTGCCTCATTGTTGCTGAGGCTGGCTTTGAACCTGCAATCCTCCTGTCTCAGCCTCCCAAGCGGCTAGGATTATAGGCTTGTGCCACCGCACCCAGCTTGTCTCAATCTTTTAATTTTTTTTTCAAATTGGTGAAAACTAACACTCTTAAATTTTCCCCAAATTAGCTAACCAGTCATCTCCGAGCGACTTAGTGAGGCAATCTGTTCTCTTCCTGCTGATTTAAACAGCACCTATATATTTTGTGCTGACTTGTTGTTAGTGTCCGGGCCTGTCCCGTTGGCCTGGCTGCCTGTGCCTGTGTCACCAGCACGTGTCACACCCAGTGAGCTTCTCAAGTGCTTTCATGTCTGATGGGCCAGGCGCTGGCTTCCTGATGGTAAGGATTTTTAAGAATGTGTTGAACGGTCATCAAGTGCCAGGACTCTGTTTCACATTCAATTATCTTAACCCTGTGGGGTGGGCGGGCTCAGAGGGGTCAAGGCATGGAGGAAATCACACAGCAGAGCCTCACGTGAGTGAAATATTGCAGGGCATCGCTTCATCCTGGACTAGGTTCAGCGGCACCTGCAGTACCAAGCCTGCGCTGAACTTGACACGTGGTCCATATCCAGTACCAGCGTGCGTTGAAGCCACAAGTCCACTCTCGCCTGTCTACTGCAGGATACCGTGTAGTTTTCTTTCATAGCGCTCTCGGGCTTGTTGGCTTGTATTCACTCAAACAACTTTCAGTTGATCCCTGTTCTTTGGTGGACATAGAGGCTATGATGGTCTGTGCTCCGTTCATTGGAGGGAGATGGGCCTCTGTTAGAGGTCAGAGGTTCTGTGGATGACAGATCTCCGGGTCAGCCACGGCACCTGGGAGACCTTGGGTCCAGCCCAGACCTACTGGGCTAAGAACCTGGGGCTGCCCGGCAGTCTGCGTGTCACCTGCTGAGTCTGAGGTCGATGGAGTTTGAGAATCGCTGGCTTAGGACGGGAGGGGTGCAGAGGAGAGGCAGCCAGCTCATCCTGTCAGCTGGAGGGTCCCAGGGAAGGCTTCCTGGAGGAGGCGAGGAGGAGGAGGAGGAGGAGCAGAGGCCAGCCAGTCTGGGGATGGAGGACACGGGGCCATTCCAGGCACACAGGGTGGCCCGAGCCAGGAACCCACAGTCCGTAAGCAGCTACTCCCAGCGCGAGGTTGGAGGCAGGGAGAAGCCTGGAGGTGAACTTGGAACCAGGGCAGGGGTCAGCCAGACTGGCTCAGGCGCCTGCTAATGGGCTGGGCTTCCCGTGTGGTTCTGGGGAATCACTGCAGGGCTCATCCAGCAGATCCACAGACTTGAAAAGTATCCACGATTATGCAAGTCTACGCCCGGGCATATCTCTGAGATGGTCTCTGCAGGGGTCTTTTTGCCATTGCCCAGAAAAGGCGAGTCACTTGCCCAGGGTCACACAGTACTTGGGTCTTGGAACTTGGGTCTTCTACTTATTTCCCATTTGTATCTTGTTTCTTCTCACATGTGTTCCCCCAGGTCTGCACCCTGCTCCCTGGACTTCCCTCTGCTCTCCACGTCTGACATAGTTTGGGTCACCTACAGGCCTCATCCCAGCCGGATCCAGGAACACATCTGCCCTGAGGTGTGGCATCCCTCTGGGTGTCCCCCAAGGCCAGACCCTACCTGTCCTCTCCCAGGTTGCTCCACTGACCCCTGATCCTGTCAATCCAACTTCATTTCTGCCCCCTCCTTCCCCTTCCTGGTCACAGTCAAGGACAACGTAGTCTATACAGCGCCTCCGAAACGAAGAAATGACACCCCTTTCTGGAGAACCTGTCAGCAGATGGAATGTTGCTATATTGAATTTTGTTAAAACAAGATCTTGACTGTCAACTGCTAGAACACTGTACCAATACCAGGGACATTTCTATGCCTATGAATTGCCTACCTCCTTGAGACGGCGCCATACCCTTGCACAGTGTACGACCGGCACAACCGTATTCAGCTATCAGGAGACCATCCCACCCCCCACCTCTTCCTGAAACACCAAGTACCACTCAAACTTTTATAAACTGAATAATGTTTCAAACACCCTTTTATCACCTCCCAGTAGAGCCGCAAAGGACCCTTGAATAATAAAGTGAAGCTTCCCACGGGCTTAGCATAAATCCGCATTTCCAGTTTCCTTACACGAGGTTGGCCATCTCGGGGCCTGGCCACTGGTCAGGGCTGCCCCAGGGGAATGAAGCAGGAAGTCCTGCCTTCGGTGGAACCCAGGCTAGGGAGCCCTCCCGTGGGGGGGGGGGGGCCAGAAGTAGTGGATCCCCTCCTTCCCCTAGGAAGCCGTGAACCCGGAGAGGAAACGGGAGCTGGAGCGGGAGAGGACCTCAGCCGTGTTTGATTAACAAATCCTGGAACGCAAAACCCAGGGGACAGCCGTCCACGGGCCAGGAGCCCAGGGAGGGAGGCTGCGGATGTGAACTGAGATGGGGGCTGCGGCGGGGGCCGTTGCAGGGACCAGATGCCCGACGGAGAAGCCCGAGGAGAGCCCGGGTCCCTGGGACTGTGTCCTCTGCCTCCCTGGCTGCTCCTGTGGCCCAGACAAGGGAGCAGCTGGGGGTCTGTGTGGCGGGAAGAGGAGGGTCCCCGGAGTGGCCCTCCTGGCCACCGGCCTTTCGTCCAGGCTGGCCTCTGTGTTTCAGCAGTCGGGAGGCAGGTGACGCCCAGGAAGGGGGGTTCTGTCTTCTGGGGAGCACTTATTCCTTGGTACACAGGAGAATCGGACTCACTCATGGTCATCGTCTTCGTTCTGTATTTAGAACCTAGACGCTTTCAATATCAGTTAAAGGATCAATAAATCCCCTTGCAGATTTGCCTTCGCTTTGATTTATTTCCCTGATTTCAAGATGATTAAGAGAATTATTCTCCCATCAGTTTCAGAGCTGCCGGACAAAACACAGGGCACGGTGTGAAATTCGAATTTCAGATTAACACCGAATCGGTATTTTTTAGAAGTCTGTCCCTACTGTGACCATCGTGTGTTCATCTGGGACTCAGAATTACCTGAGCACCCTGGACTTTTATTTGCTAAAGCTGGTGACTCTCATTTGTTCCTTTCTCCTTTTTACCATTTTTTTTTTTTTTTTATCAACACTGGGTGCGGTGGTGCACACCTGTAGTCCCAGCAGCTCAGGAGGCTGAGGCAGGAGGATCGAGAGTTCAAAGCCAGCCTCAGCAATGGCAAGGTCCTAAGCAACTCAGTGAGACCCTGTCTCTAAATAAAATACAAAATAGGGCTGGGGGTGTGGCTCAGTGGTTGAGTGCCCCTGGGTTCAATCCCTGATGCCCCCCAAAATAAATAAAACAACGCTCATGGATCGTGGGTGAACCCCCTGTGCTGTCCTTGGACACCAGGGGTTTTGCTAGTGTCAAGGCCGAGGCCAGGCGCCGTCTTGTCTTCCAAGGCTGCAGCCTGACCCCGCTGCCCCTTGCCCAGCCCGTTGTCCAGGAGTCACCATGGAGCACCACCTCCCCCCACATCTTCTCAGAGACAAGTGTCCTGAGGTCTCTTGTCCACCTTCTGAAGGACTCTCAAGGCAGCAGTGTGTCCCATGCACTGGGTGCTCTCATAAAAGTGGCCATGGTGTACGGCGAGGGAGGCCCTTCCTTACACATCACCTCCACCGAGTCCACCCCCCTGTATTCCTACTGTCACAGAATCCCCATAACCAGTGGGTCCACCAGCATCCCGAGGAAGGGGCCACACCTTTTGCATCTGGCATTCCAGAGAGTCAGCATGGCACCCGGCACCTCGCAAGTGCTGGGTAACTGTGGGTTGAATCTGTGATCCAATGGATCAGATGGTGGAGGGCACCAAGATGGGTCGTGGGTGGCTGTGTGACCTTGAACCAGCCACTCGCCCACTCTGAGCCTTGGTTTCCTCCTCTGGGAGGTGAGCATTTCCAGGCTGTCTTCTCCTGATCTCCTGAGAGTGTAGTGGAGCCTTCAAGGGTTTGAAGAGAAGTAGATCCTGTGTCGCCCGTCACAGAGGGAAAGGGAGCTTGGATGGCTTTCTATGGAGACCATGTTTTCTGGACAAAAATTTCGGTGCTGAGTGACAGAATTTGGGCACCAGAGTGCAGGATGGATGAGAGACCAACCCGGATCTTCCCAGACCGTCAAGGATGCAGCAGGAGGGCATCCGCCTGGCCTCCATTGGAATAATCCAGATCACACCTCTGTGCCAACTTCTTTATTTAATCAAATAATATATAGTACAAAAACGAGACTCAGATGCCCGCATCGGAGACTCACACCGACCACTCGACAGTCCAAAGACATCGCTCCTGATGAGAAGCTAGATACAGAGGTTCCTGACCTCGATTCCAACTGGCTCTGCACACGGCACCGCGGGGTTCCTCAACGCTGCTGCATAAATAATCCATAAATAGCCCCCCACCCCCACACTCCTCAGAAACAACCATAAAAACGAAGAACCTTCCGGACAGAATACATCTGGCTGGACTTCCGGTTTGAGGCCGGTCCCCTCCAAGTGCCCAGAGCCCCCCTACACTGGGCTTCCTCCCTCCCCACCCCCTCAGGCTGGGCCACAGGCCCCACAGGGCTATTTGATCCACCGAGTTTGCTGTCCAGGTTTTAGTGTCCTCTCCCCATGGCCACGTGTCCCAGGCCATGTCCAAGGGAGTCAGGTCTCTGTTTGCAGCCCTGTCAGGCCTGCAGGGAGATATGGTGCGAAGCAAATGATCCATGGGACTCAAGCTTTGGATCTGTTCAGTTGTGTGGGATGAGGAGCCTCTAGCATCCCACACTTCATCATTGTGCAAATATAAAACAAGGCCCTTACAAGACATTTCACTTCCATCCGCTGAAAAACTGTCATCATGAATCTATAAATCCGCAGGCTCAGGCTGTGAACAGTACCTCCCGGGGTCTGGTCCTCTTGAGCAGTGCACACCTGGGTAACTGTCCATCTCAGTCCAGTTCAAAGCCCTTCCCTTCCTGGACATTACTCACATGTAGCTATAATAAAAATAACATCTCAGCAGCTAGGAGGCTGAGGCAGGAGGATTACAAGTTTGAGGACAGCCTCAGCAAGTAAGTGATGCCCTGAGCAATTTAGCAAGACATTGTCTCAAATTTTTTTAAAAGCGGGGGAGAGCCATGGATGTGGCTCAGTGTAAAGCCCATCTGAGTTCAATCCCTGGTACCAAAAAAAAAAAAAAAAAAAAAAAAAATCTTCCATGGACACGGTACCGTGTAATTTTCAGGACCCTTCACATCCATTTTCTGATTCTTAGCAAACCTCCTAAGATGGGAGAGCTACAAGGTATCAACTTCATTTTTCTGGTCATAGAATTAATTGTAGGACACAGGGTTAGGAGGATTCTGAGCGACCAGGGGTTCATCCGTCTATGGACCGCCCCTATCTAGGGCCTGCAGAGCCCTCCTGGGAGGTGGTAGGAAATCCCCAAGAGCATTAAGCTACTGGTGAATGGAGTAAATGACGTGCTACACATAAATGCACATTTGCTTAATTCTTGGGGATGTTCTGGTTGGAGATTAAATAAAAACTGTTTCCAAAACTAAAACTCATTTAAAACTAATATCTTGGGGCTGGACGCCGTTAGGAGGCTGATACAGGAGGATCAAGAGTTCAAAGCCAGTCTCAGCAACTTAGCAAGGCCCTAAGCAATTTAGCAAAACCCTGTCTCAAAAACAAAGGATAAAGAAAGAGTGGGGATGTGGCTCAGTGGCTTAAGTGCCCCTGGGTTCAATCCCTGGTACCCCCCAAAAAAAAAGAACAGAAAAGGCTAAAACTAGTATCTGGGGAAACGTCAGTAGACCTCCTCTTGGTAACTAGAATCCATGGTGCACACGGGGCCTTGCCAGGTCTGGGGCAGGTTTGGCAGGCGGAGCTCAGGCCTCCTGACCCCCAGCTCGGGGCTGATTCCCTGACACAGCCCCCGCCCCCAGCTCTGTGGATGCAGGCTCCGTGCATTCTCAGACAAGGGTGCATGGTGCACAGTGTCGTCGGCCGCTGTCTCGGGCCTGCTGGTAAAGCATAGATCAGGGCGTCACGGAGCATCTTCAGGGCCTCCAATGGAAGCTGCCAATCAGTTTGTTAGTTGGAGGGAATTTGAGCATAAGGCACAGCTTTCAATCTGGACTTTGACACTCAGGACTTGGCATGTTCTGGGAAGAGAAGAAGGACAGAAGTTTTAGCCATACCTCAATGTGTGTCGGCCCCTCTCTGCAAACATAGACCGCCTGCTGCCACCAACACCAGCAAGAGCTCCACCCCTGGGTCCTCGCTCCTGTGGCCCCTCCTGCCTAAGCCTCCTGCCTCCTGCCTCCAGAGCTGACCTATCCTCCCTCTCACGACAGCCTCCCCAGCCTCGACTCTCAGGAAGCCTCCCAGGACCAACTGGCTTCACTGACACTCTGGCTTCTGATTGCTACTTAATGTCGTCATCAGTCAACATTTTCTTTTCCACGAGCACGTGAAGTCCTTGAAGGCAGAACCTTCCCGAGCACCTCGCAGCACTTTGCTCAGCGAAGCACACAGGTCCCTGTCAATATCTGCTGATTGAGTTTAATACTTGCCGGTTGGATGAAGGATGAATGAATGAACAGTGAGTGAAACCAGAGGACGGGGGGTTTAGGGCTACTGAGCCCATCTTCCCACAGTATCTCTGACAAAGAACTGAGATCATTCTGTATGAGCCATTACCCAGCCCACCCTAGAGAGCAAATTCTCCAGAACATCCCACTCTCCAGAGAAGACAGTGAGGCTGAGAAGAGAGGTCTAAGGTCACAAGGAGTCACCACCAGGAAAGTCAGCCCACGTGGAGCAGAGCGTTGGTAAGACGCAGCTGTCACGCAGGAAGACTGGCCAGAGGGCCCTCTCCAGGGGCTTCTAAAGGCAACTCCAAGAGAGGATGGCCGTTTGCAGATGCATTTTGAGTGATGGTGACATCACTGCAAAAAGGTCTGCTTTCCCAGGGGACCTCCAGCTAGCAGTTCTGGGCCCATTTGTCCAAGACCAACAAAGACAACATCTGCTTTTTCCAAAATCACACCTTCGCTCAGTAGCTTCTACCATCACTCAGTCTGGGCGGAGTGACGGTAAACGGGTGATCTGAAGGACCTTGGAAAAGGGGACGGGAGACCTACTGATGAGAGGCCACCAGAGGGTGTGGCCGCTCTCCCTCCAAGCACCTGCACTCCTGAGCCCTGAGCAGCCCACAGAGCCTTCTGGTCTACCTCAGGCACCCCTATCTGAAATTGAACCTCCCTTTTTGTTATTTAAATTTTATGACCCTAGAACTGGGAAGCCAAGCAGCAGAACCTACGAAATAATAAGACCAGCTAAGGGAGCACACGTCATTAATCAAAACATGTGCACAGGTACCTACAGTTGGAGCCCAGTGCTGAATAAAGACCAGACTAATCATGGAGCAAAGTCAGTGATTTTTTTTTGGCGGGGGATCGTGTTTTAGAATTGTCTCAGTGAGGAGGTGACATTGGGACTGAATCCTGCAAGTTCTGAACAGAGTACACAAGGGAGAAGAGAGCAGGCAGATCCCACCCAAGGCCCACGCCCTGTCGTCCCTTGTCCTATATTGTCATTGTCTCCCCACCCTCTCTCACCGGCTGGGCCTCCCTGGACGGGAACTGGGTGAAGTTATGCTGGACGCAGTGGCCCCGGGAGCCCATGAGGCTGCAGATGGTGCGGCTGTGGCTGCCAGCGAATTTGTGGACCAAGCCAAAGGCATATGGGGAGGGTCTCTGGGCGAGGCTCCTGGCCCCACCGGGCGAGTGAGTCTTCCGTCTGCGCAGGGTGGCCACCAGCTTCCTGAGGGTGGAGTCCGAGAACTCGTAAAAAAACCTCTTAAAGCTGGGGTGCCGCCCAATCTGGAAGCAGAAATGAAATCAGACCATTAGTGCTGCCCACAGGGACGGTCCCCAGCCCACATAGCCGGGCTGGGCCCCTGGTGACCCTGGTGAGCTCCCCTCAGTTAAGTTCCCCCGCCTCCCCTGCTGCCCCACATCCAGACCTGTCCACAGGTCTCTGGACACAGAACTGACCCTGATTGGTTGTGACCTCCTGAGCCAGTGGGGTCATCTGTAAATGACCCCCAGGATCCGTGGGAGGATGTGCAGGGATGTTAGGGGAGTCCCAGCGCCACCCCAAGGCTCCTCCAGCCAGTTACTTCTTCATGCTGATATACGGGAGCTGGGGTTCCCCCCAAGCTGACCAGAGACAAGGACTTGGGTACAGAGAGCTGATTCGTTAGGTGATCCCAGGAGACACTGATGGGGAATGAGACCTGGGACGGGGTGAGACTTTGCAGAAGAGGAGGTCCCAGGGGCCGGAGGGACGTGGGCACAAGGAGGCCTGCAGGGTGGTGGGACGTGGGCTGAAGATCTGAACTAGGAAGGTCTTAGCAGGTGGGGGGGAGCCACTGAGCATTGTGATATTTTAAACAGACTCTGCCTCACCATCTGTACTCTGGCATTTCCTCTGTAGGCAATAAACTTGGTCAAGTAGATAATTATCCCTCATTTTACAAAAGAGGACACTGAGGCTCAGAGAGGTAAAGAGACATGTCTAAGATCACCCAGAGATGGGGACTGAACCCGGGTCTCAGAGTGGGTAGATGAGACCTGGGGAGGGCTGAGGGGTGCTCACCTGGTCCCCCAGCTCGCCATCCACTTCCTGGAGCAGCTCCACTAGCGTGCAGATGGTGCCCTCCTCTAGGGAAAGGAAGGGGCGGTGAGGAACTGCACGTGGGCTGACACCCCGGTCCCCACAATCAAACGTGTGGGAGCTTTATTTGGGCTTGCTCCAGAGAAATAGAAGGGCCTCTGACCTGTGCTGCCTCCCCTATCACCACATCCAGCTCCATTTGACAGATGGGAAAACCGAGGCCTCCCAATGTCAGGAATGGGAGCTTGGACTAAAAGCAGCTAATCAGCAGGGCATAGGGACACATGGCTGTAGTCCCAGCAGCTCAGGGGGCTGGAGGATTGAAAGTCCAAGGGCAGCCTCAGCAACTGAGCAAGGCCCTAAGCAACTCAGAAAGACACTGTCTTAAATTTTTTAAAAAATAAAATTTTAAGAGCTGGGGATGTGGCTCAGTAGTTAAGTGTCCCTGGGTTCAATCCCTGGTGCCCAAAACAAATAAATAAAAATAAAAGCAGCTGATCAGAATGCAAGCAGGAGACACACCATGGTTCCTGTGGCAGCAGGAACACCCCCACCCACCCGGTTAGTGGCGTGGTGGCCTGGGTGCCTCACACCGAGGTCACTGAAACTGTGCAGAAACTGATGGAGCAGTCACTGCAAACTGCTGGCAGCTGGAAATCGGCCAGGGGGGATTGCTGATACAACTAAAATCTACAAAGGCCACAAATCGGGGCTTTCCCCGCTGTGGAGAGCCTGATTGCCAGGATATCACCCCCGGAGACCAGGGCAAGCGAGGATTTCACGTGACCTCTCGACGTGAGCCCTGCCCTTGCCCTGCTCCGGGGTCTCCTGGGTGGTTCCCAGCTGCCCCTCTGCTCCCTCCTGGGAACTGCTCCCTATTCAGCCTGTGAGTCCATGCAGAGGAGAAGCACCCAGGAAGCCGGGCCAGGGAGCAGGTGGCACTAACTAGATTCACACGTGTCCTCTGGCGGGGGTCCTCCTTCTGGCGTGTGGCTTCTGGTCTGGGAGGATGATGCTGGGAACCCAGAGGCTCCCCCTTTGGCAGCCAAAGGCTCCTGGAACTCGGGATGCTCTGGATCTGAGGGCGAAAGAATCGGGGTGAGTGTTTTGCACCCAAATCAGACCCCCCCCCCCCGCCGTAGAGTCGCGTCCAGGCCCACCAGAAGCTGTGGTCAAGGGGCCCTGCTTCCCAGGTCCTGGGGAAGTTCCCTGACCACCCTGCCCTCTCCAGAGAACTAACTCCTTCCACACACCAAGCCCTCAGCCTCCCCACGGTCTGGAATGAAGCAACTGAGGAAAGAAACCCCCGGGGGGGGGGGGGGGCTCGGGCGAGTCACTGTCCCAACTGCCCTTTCTCCATCTGTCAAATGGGCTGTGAGCAGGTTACATGAGATATGCATGACAGTGGTATTCAGTAGGCACTCCATAAATGCCAAGGAACCCCTGTCTACCTACCAGTGGTCCTCACGCCTCTCCACCCCACACCCCTCCTCTGCCCAGAGCAGAGAGCCGAAGGCAAGGTGGCCGGGGCCACACAGAGGCCACCCCCTGCCCTCCAGGAAGCCTCTGTTACTATGGCAACGCCAGGCCTGCTCACCCGAGCTGCTGGAGATGGAGGACCGGTGGCCACCCACACACAAGGGCAGGTAGCTGGGCCTCTTGGGTGTCCCGGCCTCTGGGTCGGTCCCTGCCCTCCTGGGCTCCTTGGAGCTGTGCTTCTTGTGGGAAAAGGCTCTCCGGAGGCTGGACTTCTTCTCCTGGGATTTCTTCCTGCAGACTGGGGCCGGGTTCTCCACAGCCACCTCCACCTCCTGCACTTGGGGTTGCTGTGGGGGAGGTGAGGGAAAGTGAGTGGGCCTTGACCTTGAGGAGACTGCAGGTGAGCTGGGGAAAGAGACCCTCGGGCTGGAGAGGGGGACCCCGAGAAGAGCAGTAAGGGTGGTCTGGAGCGGGCAGGAGGCTGAAAGGAGCCGGAGGGGCAGTGTGGGGTCCTCACCTGCTCTCCCTCCTGCTCCTCGGCATCTTGGAGTAGGGCAAGGATCTTCTGGATGAATTTGTCTAAAAAAAAAAAGACCAAAGTGCTGAGAAAGTTTTCTGAGCTCAGCCTCCATGTCGTCCAACCCCAGGGCTCCACACCCCAGCCCCTCGGGTTGCTCATGAGCTCCTCAGAAGGCAGAGCTGGCTTCCTGGGAACAAGTTCCCTTCTCCTTCACCAACCAGGGCCTCTGGACTCTCAAGAAGTCACCTGGGCCTGCTCCCCACACCCCTCACCCTGCACCCCCTCATCTCGGAAGAGCCCAGCCTTCCCAATTCCCTCCCGGGCAGGATGGAAGCAAAAGCAGAGATCCTAAAGGTATTTTCAGCATCTTTAGCTGCTCAGAACTGACCATGATACAAGCCCAGGCCTGACTGCCAACAGTAAAGTCACAACAGCGCCCCCCGCCCCACCCACTCCCTATCCTTTTCTGTTCCCAAGCTGGCCCACCTAATAACATTGGACCCCGCTGACATGAATTGGCTGTGAGCAGGGGCTGCCCTGAAGGCCTCGTAGGCCTGAATTCATTTAGAACTTCTAGAAACCCCAGGAAGAAGATTCCGTGATTAGCCCATCTCACAGGCGAGAAAACTGAGTCAGAGACGAAGCAATCTGTCCACTTGATAGAACTAGAAGGGGTCAGAACTCAGGTTGAAAGCGGGGCCTAAAGCTCACACCATCTGTGGAGCCCTTGCCAGGGACAGTGCTTTCCTCCACGGCCCACTGGCTGCCTCGGCCACATGCGTGTCCTCACTGCAGCTGTGGATGGTTGGGATGCTTAAGAGAGCACGTAACGGGAGCCTGGTCTAGGCCTGGGCCCTGGGCCCCAAGGCGGCTCTCATGGGAAGCCTGGACAGGCCACTGCCTCTCTCTGCCTCAGTTTCTCTTCTGCAAGTGAAAGAGTCAGACCAGCATTTTCCCGAGGGGTCTCTGGGGAAAGGGGCAGGATACTGACTGGACTCTGAGGTCCCGTCCAGCGGCAGCTCCTCTACGGGTCCCTGGCATCTGGCGTGGGCAGGCGGTTCAGAAGGACTTGGGCCCTCCCCATCTGCAGACAGGGCCTCGTGGACCTCGGGTTCTTCCAAGCCTGGGAAGCAGAACGGAATGAGGTGGGGGGTGTTGTTGGGTCTCAGGGATGGGATAGGCCAGGACCTGGCCCTGACTCTGAGGTGGTACCTTGGCAGCTGGCACTGAGGCCCTGCTGCCACTCAGGTGAGCTGGGCGCTGGGCTGTGTCCCAGGGTTACTGGCCCAGACCAGGGTCCAAGCCTTTGTGCCTCCAGAGAGCGGGTCTTCCAGGTCTGGGGGCCCCGCCTGCCTCCCTGGGCTCCACCCTTCCACCATGTTCACTTGATCCCCAGAGAGAAGGGGCCCAATTCTACGGCATGAATCAGGGATCACAGTCAGAATCACTGTGCCTGAAGCTCCCTCCCCCGGGGCCTGGCGCCCACCTCTGAGCCACTTCTTGGTGTTGGGCACCACCCTTCCTCTCTGGGCAGTGATCCCCCTGGTCCAGCACCACCTATGAGGCTGGTCCTCTCCGACCCCCAGGAAGGACCAATCTGGCTGATCCTTTCTCTTGCTAGCTCTGTGCTAATGAGTCAGGTGACCTTGAACATGACCTTGCCTCCCTAAGCCCCATTCTGTCATCTGTAAGATGGGGACAATAACCTCAATTCCTAAGATGGCTGTGAGGACAGAGACATGGGAGGACACGGACAGCACCGCTCAGGCGCCCTGCCTCCCTGCTCCAGCCCCTTCCTGAACATCCTTTGGGCCCCCCACCCCCACCCCCCAGCAGGAGGAGGCGGAGGCTGCAGAGGCCTGATGGCGGGTGCTCCAACACAGTGCCCTGGAGGGCTGAGTGGGCTCCGGGCCTGAGAGAGGAGCGGTGGCCTGCTGGGGTTCCTCCTGTCCTCTGCAGCCCGTCCCACACAGCTCAGGACCCACCGCTGCCCTCCAGCAGCCAATCCGAGCCCTGGGAAGGTTCCAGAGCCGGGAGGCAGCTGCAGTGTTGCTATGGCAACTGCCAGAGTCTGCTCACCAGGGCTGCTGGAGATAGAGGACCGGTGGCTACCGACACACATGGGCAGAAAGCTGGACTTCTTGGGGACATCAGCAGCCCCTGCTCTCCTGGACTCCTCGGAGCCGGGGCCATACTTCTTAAGAGAAAAGGCTCTCTTGAGGCTGGACTTTCTCTCCTGGGACGTCCTCCTGCAGACCGGGGAGGGGTTTTGAAGAGCCACCTCTGGCTGAGGGACTTGAAGTTGCTGCTGGAAAGAAAACAGAAACTGAGTCAGGCCCTAAGCACCAAGAGAGGGAGAGCTTCCCGGGGAAACTGGGGAGCAGCCAAGTACTGTAGGGGGGCTGGGGGGAGCACTGAGCCAGGGAAGCAGATGGAGGCTTCAGACAGCGCAAGGGCAGGCGGGAACAGGTGGGGCTGGAACCAGAAGAAGCAGCAGCGTCCTGGGCTCTGCACAGATGCTCACCCTCACCTCCTCCTCCCACTGGTCTCCCACTTTTTTGAGCAAATCCACGATCCTCTGGATGACAGCATCTTCTGGAAGAGAGCACATGCCCTGTCACCTTCTCCAAATGCACAAAGAGCACTTTCCACGACCCTCTTGGACAGGAGACCAGCTCGGGCCTTCTGGATCAGGGGAGGGGCCTCTCAAAACAGCTCCTCAGGCTGGAAGGGGGAAAGCACCACATTCCAGGAGCTGTCCTGAGAGAGAGTGTGGGAGGTGAAGGATTCTGCCCCAAAGCATGATATTATATGCAGGAAATTTCAGCCTTCCAGGCATTCCACTTGTGCCCTACTAACAAATCTGTGAACATCTACTTTGGGTTCAGCGAGCTGTGTGACCTTGGCTAAGTCTCTTACCCTCCCTGGGCCTTCTTCTCTTTCCTGTGTAATGTTGACATAATCCCTATTCTGCCTCCGTTAGAGGCCATCCAATGAGGGACAGGGGCTTGGAAACACTTTGCAAGCCTAATACTGACCTTCCTCCACCCTGCAAAATTCAAGTGGGGAAAATGATAATTCCCTATTCTAACTAAGAAGAAGAAAAGAAGGACATCAGGATGTGTGGCACAGACCTATGGATGCCTCCACTATATCTCAGCCCCCATTTTCTTTCTTTCTTTCTTTCTTTCTTTTTTGGTACCAGGCATGGAACCCAGGGGCGCTTAACCACTGAGCCTCATCCCCAGCCTTTTTAGGTTATTTTTTATTTTGAGCCAGGGTCTCAGTGAATTGCTGAGGCTGGCCTTGAATTTGCAATCCTCCTGCCTCAGTCTCCAGAGTCACTAAGATTGCAGGTGCGCGTGTGCCACTATGTCCAGCTCTCGGCCCAAGGCCCAAATCATTAAGGAGGAACCAAAAACGATGGAAATTATTTCCTTTGGTGACCTTGTTCAAGGGCAGTGTGCCCAGACTGTTCTCTGCTGGCTGCCAGCTGAGGGGTTTACACAGGAGATGGAAACAGGTCCCCTGGGCCACCTGCGGATCTCTCTCACCCCTCAGTCACTTCCCTCTCACTCATGAATCCCATTTGGCTTCTAGTTCATTTCCTCAATCAATCAGCTGATTCCCTCTAGAGTGAGAAAATAATTAGCTATGAAATAACTAAACACCCTACACAATAACTAGCTCAATGTCTGTTAGCTACTCTTTGACAGATGATATGTGGGTGACTGTTCCTGTGACTTTCTTAATCCATTTGAGAAAACAGCACAGAATTGGCTCCATTTTCTAGCTTTTTAAAATATGGCCACTTTTAACAGGGAATTAGATGAACAGGGGGTCATTTTTGATTTATAAGAAGCAAGAATGATATTGTAGGTGCATAGGACGCCACCCTTATTTCTTAGCGATGCGGGTTTAAGTCTTTAGAGATGAAGGATCATTTTGTTCTAAAATGGTTCCACAACAAAAATCATACATACCTACACCTCCGAAGCCCACAGCCAGACAACTGTGGGGATACAAGCGTGCATTGAAATATTCTCACCATGCTTCAATATATTTTTATTTAATTTACTTATTTCTCTATTTAGTTCGTTTCTATTTTTGTGTGAGGTGCTGGGAACTGAACCCAGGGCCCCTTGCATGCAAGGCGAGGTCTCTGCCACCCAGCTGCACCCCCGGGTCCCTACTGTTCTACATATTTTTAAAATAAAATAAACTTTGAGAGACTAAAAACAAAGTCCCACTCTCGTTAACACATAAGGCAGGAGCTTCTGCCAACAGCCTTTCCAAATCCCCAGACTCCCTTCTGTGAGACTCTTAAAATAAGCCAATGTGGCCAGAAGCCGCAGAAGAGACAAGAGAAATCAGCCACGGAGATCCGAGGTCTGAGTGACCACGCAGAGCCTTCCACCTCCCTTGGTGACAGTCCCCCCCGACCACAGACCGAAAGGACACTATTGATGGACTCACGGTCGCGCTTCCTGAGGTGCTCTTCTGGCTGGGGACCCGCGGCTTGGGGAGAAATGTCTGAGAAGCCGGCACCACCCACTTTGATGGGCGAAGACGGGTGCAGATAGGAATCGTGTCCGCCTGGAACAGAGATGAAAGCCGGTGGGCGTGAGCGTGGGGGTGGACACGTGGGTGATGTTCCTGTGACTTTCTGAATCCATTTGAGAAAACAGCACAGAACTGGCTGCACAGGAGGCCCCGTTGCTGCCATCTGGGAGCTGAACCCAAGAATCTGAAATCTGCCAAGAGGCCACCTCCACCCAGGCGTCCCTCTCAGTTGCCCCCTCTAATCTGGGATCTCCCTGGAGGCTCTTCTCCCCATTAAAAAAAAAAAAAAAAAAAAAAAGGCAAAGCAGCATTTCCCTCCAGGTATGGGTGACATTCAACCCCAGCGTCCTCGGAGTCGGGCTAGGAGTCGGGCTAGGAAGTCACCTCAGAGACCAGAACTCTGATTTCACACAAGAGGAAGAAAAGGCTCTGGAGGGGACGGCCACTGGCTCAAACCCATCCAAGAACCAACGTCTAGAACGAGCACCCTGGTGGCCAGATAGGGACGGGGGTGTGTCTCCCCCACACACACACCTTCCCATTTGTCCTCATCTGTGATCCTCAACTCAATGGTGCTTAACACTGACTCCACTCACTGAGCACTTTCACAGGGGCCACGGCTGCTCTGTGAGATAGTATATTTTATCTCCATTTTGTGGATTGAAAAAAAAAAAAAAAAAGGGAGGCTCAGAGGGGAGAGTCACCAGCCCCAGGCCACACGGTGGGGGAGCAGAAGCCCCTCCAGGAATTTGACCTCAGGCTCTCGGCCACGCCTCGGAGCTGAGAGCCCCCGGGGTGGAGCAGGGGTCACTAGGAAGAGGCCGTGCGCTCACCCCTGCCGGCTGGGCCCAGGTCAGCCTCCTCCGCGGAGGCAGCCTCTGTCCTGGGCAGTCCTGCCTCCGGGTCCTCAGCATCGTGCTTCCTGTGACTGTGTTTCTTGCGACTGGCTTTCTTGTCGCGGGCTCTCGTCCTGAGGGCCGGCTCTCCTGGGCCGTCCGGGGGTTCTGAGGGCTCCTCCTTCCCCTTGGGCCTCTTGCTGGCCTTTTCTCTGGGCTCCTCTGGGCCTGTCCTCAGGAAGAAGTTCAGCACGGCCTTCAGCCACCCCTGCTGGGCCCGCCTCTGGGCCTTGTCCTTCTTGGCGTCTTGCTGGGGCCTCTGCTCACTGGGGAGAAGCCCCCTCATCTCCTCCAGGGTGAGGGCTGTGGTGACGGTGCCCTGGGCCTCTGCAGACTGAGTTGGGATCCCGGAGTGTCTGGCCCCGTCGCTGGACGTGCGGCGAAGGGGCCTCCGGCAGGGAGTGGTGGAAAAGGAGAGGCACTGGCAGTTCCCCGACCCAGAGTCCTTCCTGGGCGCCTGGGGCCTGTCCAGAGACTGGGCTCTCCTGCATGCCGAGGGCTTCTGTGGTCCCCTTGGGGTCTCCATCGGGCTACAACCAAAACAAATGGTCCCCTTAGGAAAGGCCAGAGGGAGATGGCAAGGTCAGCTAACAGTGCTGACGGACCCTTGCAACCTGCCGCTCCTGTGACCCGTGTCAGCCCCTCCAGGTGACACTTTCCCAAAGCTGCTGTCCTGTTTAAAGTCCTCAACAACCTCTAGAGGAGGAAGACACAACCAGACCTCACGGCTGGTCAGGGGCACCTGGAGGGCCTCCCCGGAGGACAGGGCCCCGCCCTCGCCTTCATCCAGTCCACTGACTCTGGACTCCGGATTTGGACTCTGCAGACAATCCGGGTTGTCCCAAAGCCCCTGAGTTAGTGGAATTTTGTTACAGCAGCAACAGGGAACAAATGCGGCTGGAGTCCAGCCAAGACCGGCTGCTTAGGCAGCTCACGTGTGCCTCGTGCCACGGCTGACTCATGTCCTCATCTGAAACATGCCCCAGACTTGCCGCCTGCTGTCAGGATTATCTCCCGGGACAACTCAGTCAATGGTATCTCTGTGCTTCCAACTGCTCAGGCCCCAAATGTGAAATTGTCCCTGACTGCTCTCTCTCTCTCTCTCTCTCTCTCTCTCTCTCTCTCTCTCTCTCATTCCCACAGTGGGCCCATCAGCAAAGCCTGTAGGCCTCATTTCAAAGCACATCTGTCCAGCCCCCGATCTGTGCTGACCTGGACGGTAGCCTCCACCTCTGGACTGTCCTCTCAGCCACTTGCCCTCTGCAGCCAATGGGCTTTAGAAACATGTCTGAACATGTCCCTCCCCTGCCCCCAAGGGGCCTCCTTCCACCCTGGGACAAAGCAGCTGCCACTGGAAAGATGAGAGACCCCTCTTCCTGGAAGCACCTGGGCAGGGTGGGCTGAGCACACTGCACTTCATTTAGGTGTCTTTAATATGAAATTCCTGGGGCTTCCCAATTTTTCCAAACTTGCTCAGAACTCTTTTTGCCCTTTGGTGAAATAAAAAGAAAAATAAAATATGGTTCTGAGTCCCGAACCTGAGCTGCCAGGGATGCCCATGCATTTATGCCACGTCCTCTGCCTTGATCAACTGATTCATTTACTCTAAAATGCCTTCTATGTATGTGTCCAGCAAGCACAAGAGCAAAAATAGGCTTCTACAACTGCGATTTCATCTGCATGGGAAGGTGACAGTGACATTCAGGGTGGCTTTCCTCCTTCCAGCCCTGGTCTGAGAAGCAAGGATTAGATGTTGCTGCAGCCCCAGACTGCGCCGTCAGAGGCCACTGGGTATCCCAACATTGCTGGCCATCAAAAGTGGGTGACCACCTGTAATCCCAGCGGCTTGGGAGGCTGAAGCAGGAGGACTGCAAGTTCAGAGCCAGCCTCAGCAAAAGAGAGGCCCTAAACAACTCAGTGAGAACCTGTCTCTAAATCAAATACAAAACAGGGCTGAGATGTGGCTGAGTGTTTAGTGCCCGTAAATTCAATCCCTGTACCTGCCCACCCACCCAACAAAAAGTGGATGACCTTGGAGAAAAATAAGAACTCGGGCCAGGGGAGGAGGCAGGCAATTTGGAAGGCTGTATTGGTTGTTTAATGTTCCTTAAAAGGAACATCTGGGGGCAGGGGTTGTGGCTCAGTGGTAGAGCGCTTGCCTCATATGTGTGAGGCACTGGGTTCAATTTGCAGCACTGCATATAAATAAGTGAATAAAATACAGGTCCATTAACACTAAAAATAAATAAATAAGTTTTGAAAAAGGAACATCTGAACATCTGGGCTCCATGCAAGCCTTTAGCAACACAGGCCTCTGCCTTACGTGGAAATTGATTAATGTTCTTGAACACCTTAGAGGCTGGCTTCCTTCTGTTCTTCCATAACACAGTTCAGGTGTTCCCATTTATTTCTTTCAGCAAACATGTCCTGGGCACCCACAATGCACTGGGAATTTGCTTGGAGCTAGGGATACAATCCTGGTCAGGGTGCAGCATAAGACCTCAAAGAGAATGTTCTGGTCTTCCAGTAGGTGGTACTGGGGAGATTAGCACTGCAGAAGGCCATGCTCTGTCCCCTCCTGTCCTCCTCTTTGGTAACACATGGTCTTAAAAGAAAGTAAATTTCGTTTGAAGGGCCATTTGATTTTAAGTTCAAATAAGCTGAAGTCAGGAATATTTACTAAAGAGTGTCAGGTTCTCTCTGCTTTTTCTGCATGTTCCTATGATCAGGGCAAATTGCACAGGGTTGGCTGAGGAGCTGTTCAATAATGAGATTATAAAACCAGCCAAACACACGGGACGTCCGTGCTCGGCTCAGCCCCTCTTTTCCCTGTGCTAACGTGGCTCATGGGGACCCATCCCACAGGGGGCCAGAGCATCCTTACCCCGCTAAGGGGAGGAGAGGCGCAGCGATCTTTGAAAAGGCTGTCATCACCATGGAGACGCTCTTCGCCATTGCTGGTGAGGGCAGAATCCTCCCACCTCCTTCAGAGCACATGATGCTACTTCTAATCTGAGCATCAGTAAAATTCCACCCGCAAACGGTTTTCCTTCTTGAGGTTTTTTCAGGAAAACCGCCTTAATTCGGCTACTGCTCCCTAAGGTCCTAAACTCAGAGGGAGGTGGGAGAAGATGAAGAGAGAGCCGAGCAGGAGCTGCTGCAGCCCCAGACGCAGGGGGATCGCCCACAGCCCGAGCTATGCAAGTTCCCTGGTGACGAGGGTCCCGGGATCTCCCAAGGTGTCCTCGATCCAGACCAGTGACTTCTTCCCCTTCCTCATCCTCCCTGAAGGGCGTCTCACATCCACTTCCTTCTCCCCAGGTGACCGTGACCAAGCTCAGCTCAGGTCTCCCTTGCCTCTCTAACTGCTCCTCCTCTGAGACCTCTCTTCTGTGTCCAAGGGGCTCACGTTCGGCCTGACGGTGGGGGAAGGCCACCCTGGCCCAGACCTGTAACCCCGAGACAGCAGCACACCCTCCTCGCGTGGAAACCCGGCTGCTCTTGTAAACATGTTTATTGCCTTGGCAGGGAGTGGATTTCAGAGCAAAGTTCAAATCAGCTCAGAAACACCCGAGTGATCCGCAGATCACAGGACTCCTAAGACATGACATCACACCAGTGACACGTTCAACAACAACAACAGACCAACAGAGAAACGGCCGACCTGCAGCAGGAAGTTCACCTATTTTTCTTTTTTTTTTTTTCCCAAACACACAGCTGGGTTTCGTTGATTTTCTATCTTAAGCGCTGACCTCATCCACACACTGTTGGCTGCTGCAGCGCCGGCCTGGCCGCTCTAGAACAACTGAAAGTCATTTTGTCACTCTCCCTCCACCCTGTCCTTTGACACAAAGACATGGGGCAGCAGCCGACCTGCCACACACCCACACAGCTGCTCCGGAGGACTTCGTGCAGCACACACATGTGGGACAGTCTACCCTCTCCGACTCCGTGGAACTCCAAGGGAACGCACGTGCATGAATTCAGAGCATCGCAGATTTTCTCTGCCCCAAGTGTGATGGAATAATCACAGGACCAAGCTTGCCATCTGTCACCACCCCGAGTTCCACCAGAGAGGCCCCACGCCAGCCAAGTTCCCTACTGTGTCCCCGGGCTGGGGAGGCCCCCACGTTTATAGAATGAATAAACCGCGCACAGACGTGTGCAAACAAACCAGCTCTGCCCAGCTCCATTTTCTCATTTAATCTGCCACAACACTGTGACAACGGCTGGCTGCCGTGGGAAACTGAGGCCCTGGGTGACTTAGATGTGCCCAAGGCCACAGCTGGAAGCAGAGAGCTGGGACCCAAGTGCAGCTCTCCCAATTCTAAGTCCCATCTTAGTCCCTTGTACACCAAGGGGCCTCCTCTAGCTACAGATGTGTGTGCACACACACACACCCGTGTGCACACACAGACTTAATGGGAGCAAATCTCCTATTTCATGGAGAACCACATCCTCACATGTGTCCTGTGGAACCTGTGCACACAGTCACCTGTCCACATGTGCCCAGGGCCAGACACCTGCACCCCAAAGAAAAAGACTCTGGGCCCAGGGGAGCCTCACAAAGCCCTGGCACTCCGGGTTCCTTCTCAGGGCCACAAGCCACCCTCACTGTTTGTGCTCAGAACCCCCAGGGTGACAGCCGGGCTGGTCCAAGCACAAGGCCTTCAACCTGGGCTCCTGCGAGGGTGCCCCCATCTGCAGCTCTCACCCTCTACATGTGCAGGGGCTCCCAGGGGACCCCTCCGGCTCCATGGCAGACCTGGATGGTGGCAGGCCGTCATCTCCTCCCTCCACACCTGCTTCCCAGGTGTTAGATGATGACAGTTGAGGAGACCCCCCTCTCTTTTGTGGGCCCCTCATAGGCTCCCAGAGTTAAAAGGGACCTGTGCAGCATCCAACCCACCACCCATACGGCGGGTGTCCTCCATGCCACATTCCTGGAGACTTCCAGCTTGTCCCTGTCCACTGAAGCACCTGGGGCCCCGGCACGGGTGGACGGAGGCTCCCGCCATCACCCAGTCTTGGCAGGACCAGTGGGACCTGCAGACAGCACCTCCCTGCGTACAGCCCCAGGGTGCAGGAGGCCTCAGAGCAGCCACGGGGCACTGTCAGGGGAAGGGGTTGGACTTTGGCCATCTGCCTGCTCCTGGTTGTCACCCCTAAACACACTCATCACCCAGGGCTTGTTTTCCAAAAGATTTCCATCTCTTCAGGACCCTGTGATGCTCCAGAGAATGAATCTCTTACCAGCAAGAGTCTCTGGGCACGGTGAGGCACGCCTGGGGTGGGGCTGGGGTGTCATTCAAAAAGCCAGGAACTCCAAAACAATCCCTCTGCCCCTCCATCCAGCCTACAGGTTGGCTCTTCCATCCACCCCACCCCATGCCATCATGTCCTCTAAGTCATGGCGGTGCCATACCGCCTGAGGGGTGCGCCAAGGTGATGGTTTATAACCACCTCTGGCCCCAGATCCTGACAGAGAACAGCAGGCCTCCCTGTCCTTGCCTGACTTCCAAGAACAAAAGGGACCACAGAACCTCAATGCAGCTGTAGGTAGTAAGGGCCCCGCCCATGCACATGAGGTCCCTCCACACCACTCTCTGGGAAGCCAGCCGGAGAGGGATTCTGTGCTGTCCCCTTTCTACAGAGAAGAAAACTGAGGCCCAAGAAAGTGAAATTCTTTGCTCAGGGTGACAGCTAATAGCAGGGTTGGGCCTTGAGCTCAGAGATTTCAAGTTCAAGTTAGTTCAGAGCTCTTCGAGTGACAGCCCATAGGCACCACATCATTAAACTCTGCTCCATCGTTTTTACAAAGAAGAAACTGAGGGCCAAGAAGGACAAAGACACCCAAGAAGTCAGACCCTGAGTGAGACCCAATTCTGCTTCTGAATTCCTAGTATATCCTCCTTTCAGGACCCCAAGGTATCTACCCAGTGCCCCGGCCCCCCAAGAAAACTGCATTGTTCAACCAACCTTGAACCACAGAAGTCTCTCCTCTGCTGAGACACCCCAGGCTGGGATCTGCAGACCAGGGGCTCTGTGTTGGCAAAGCTCCCTGTTAGCTGGGAGTTGTATCCTATGAGGGTCAAGTTCAGCTCTTCCAGGGAGAAGATGCTGCTCTTGCGGCTGGCAACTTTTCCAAGATGCTTTGGGCATATGTATATATATTATATATGCTATCTCCTGGGAGCTGAGCTCATGCCCAGCCAATCCCAAGAGCCAAGGACCAGCCCACCTGCCTCCACCTGTTACCGCCCATCCCAGGGCTCCTTCCCGCTCTCCAGTGATTGGAGGCTTAGCTCAGCTACCCTGGAAAAAAACAGTTTCAGTTGACAACTTCCTTATTGCACCCAAGTCCCTGTGAGAAGCCAGTGCCCAGGAAACAACTGACCTGGCTGGAGGCAGCCAGTCTGTGGAGTTGGGAACGAGCCCTCCTTGGGCACACAGGTGGGGATCAGGTGGAGGTGGCATTGCCACATGGGTTTGCTCTGCAGACCAATGGGGTTGAAGGATCTAGAAGGAAAGGTCACTGACACACGGCATATATGTCTTAACCTGGAGGCGAAAACCTGGACTTGGAAGCTGATTTCCAAACCCTGCTACCCCTGGGCATGTCTGCAGGAATCTTGATAGAACAGTCTAAGAAGAAGTCTTAAAAAGTTAAATATCCACCTTCTGTAGTGTTTTTTTTTTTTGTTTTTTTTTTTTTTGAGGAGAGTGTATACAGGTTTCAGAAAATCAGAAGAGAAAAACTAGTTTTACTTACATAAAAGTTAAAACTATTAGAAATCTAACCCACCAGCCTGGCCATAGCTGGCGGGTTCCATTCCAGTGCCACAGCGTCTCCAGCAACACGTGACTGACTGACCAGTGCTTTCAGTTTCAGGTCTTGGAGACAGTGTAAAAAATAAATTTAAAAGATAACTATTAGAAATCCCCTTCCAGTTAATTGTCATGGGGAGGCATTCATTGCAAAATGAATATGGAGGCACCAAGCTTTGGGGTGGCCCAAACCTAGAACCATCTGCCAGCTGTGTGACCTCAGGCAGAGAACACTACATCTCTGAGCTTTTTTTATAAAACAAATAATTGCCTCAGAAGATAACTGAGGCACAGCCAGATGTGAAATTCTTTTAAGAAAAAGAAGAAATCGAGGGCTGGGGTTGTGGCTCAGCAGTAGAGTGCTCGCCTCGCAAGTGCGAGAGACCCTGGGTTTGATCCTCAGTACCACATAAAAATAGTGAATGAATAAAATAAAGGTATTGTGTCCAACTACAACTAAAAACTAAATATTAAAAAGAGAAATAGGGCTGGGGATGTGGCTCAAGCGGTAATGCGCTCACCTGGCATGCATGGGGCGCTGGGTTCGATCCTCAGCACCACATACAAACAAAGATGTTGTGTCCACCAATAACTGAAAAATAAATATTAAAAAACTATCTCTCTCTCTGCCCTCTCTCCTATCTCTCTTAAAAAAAGAAAGAAAAAGAAGAAAATGAAATTATATTGTTACATCTTGTGCATGTACCAATATGAAACTACAAATCCCATCATTATAGACAACGATAATGCAGAAAGAAAAAAAAAAAAACTTGTATTGAAAAGAAATTGTATTGATTGCCAGACACTTTTCTAATCCTTTTTATGTATTAACAGTTCACAGCCAGTCACGGTGGTGCACACCTGTAATCCCAGTGGCTCAGGAGGCTGAGGCAGGAGGATCAAGAGTTCAAAACCAGCCTCAGCGACTTAGCAAGGCCCTAAGCAGCTTAGCCAGACCCTGCCTCTAAATAAAAGATAGAAACAGCTGAGGATGTGGCTCAGTGTCTCTGGGTTCAATACCTGGTACAAAACAAACAAATAAATAGTTCATATTTACATAAAAGTTAAAACTATTAGAAATCTAACCCATCAGCCTGGCTGTAGCTGGGGGGTTCCATTCCAGGGCCACAGCATCTCCAGCAACACATGAATGACTGACCAGTGGATTTCAGTTTCAGGTCTTGGAGACAGTGTAAAAATTAATGAATAAATAAAAAGTAATAAATACTGGGTAAGTTCTCAATAAAGGGCCAATATTTCATTATGGGAAGCAGTATTACTAATGCTTCATTCATTCTGTCAACAAACAGGTTTTAGATCCAGCTATGCTGGACACCATCTGAGCACAGAATTTAGACTATTGACCCAGGCCTTAAACAGGGTTAAAAAGTACTCCATGCCTTATTTGTTTAGTGAAACTGTATTGTGTTGGCCACTCCTTCCAGGCTCTGTGTGCTTGGTCTTATTCAGAGGGGAATAGACCTGGCCCGGCCCTGCCCTAATGGAGTCCACAAAACCATGCTGAGAAAATCCCAGAAGCAGGTGGAAGAGAATAGGTGTTCACGGTTAATGAGGACTGCATTTTTCAGTGTAGGAACCTGGGGAAGTTCTTTTTTTGGGTGGTGGGGATGGTGGTACCAGGACTTGAACTCAGGAGCATTGGAGCACTGAGCCACATCACCAGCCCTATTTTATTTAGAGACAGGGTCTCACTGAGTTGCTCAGTGCCTTACTACTGCTGAGGCTGGCTTTGAATTCACAATCCTCCTGCCTCAGTCTCCCAAGCTGTTGGCATTATAGGCCTGCGCCACCGCATCCAGCTCCAGCCTGGACCAGTTCTGAAGAAGTCGATGAAGATGGTTGTACACATTGTGAATGTTCCTAACGGGGCTGGACGGTCAATTTTATGTCCTATGTATTTCATTACCAAAAAAAAATAAAAATGAAGCAGACAGAAGTGCAGAGGCCCATACCCGTGGGGGAAGTTGGGCAGCTTCCCTGTGACCCAGCAGTTCCACCTCCAGGCATGAACACACCTCAATGCACAGGGGGAGGAACATCACAGCCCTAGAGGGCCTTCTGCACCCCCTTCTGCACCCCCTCACATCTGGTCAACAGGGGCTTCACAGACCTGTCCTCCACACCTGTCAAAGACAAGTCTTGGCTCGGGGATCTAGAGACAGACCTGGCAGCTGCCTATCCCTGGGGCTAGAGTCAGCTACGTGATGTGCAAGACCCTGTGCAAAATGAGAACCAAGGACCCATTGTTCAAAAAGTATGAAGAATCCCAACCCGGTCACAGCAGAGCCCTGGAGCAAGCACAGAGTCCCTCTGTGCACCTGGGCAGGTGGCTGGCCACAGAGGGGACTCTAATGGGGGCAGTTCCCAACCTAGTTCTCTGAGGAAAGATGCAGAGGGAGGGAGGAGAGATTGAGAGAGGAATATTTTGTGTAATTTCATTTAGTCAGAATATATAGGGCCGGGGTTGTGACTCAGTGGTAGAGCGCTTGCCTCCCGTGGGTGAGGCCCTGGGTTCGCTCCTCGGCACCACACAAAAATAAATAAATAAAATATTGTGTCCATCTACAACTAAAATCAAAATATTTTATTAAAAAAAATCTATGGGGGGAATAGTTCTTTGGTAGAGCACTTGCCTAGCTAGTGTGAGTCCTTGGTTTAGATCCTCAGCACCATGAAATCATAAAAATAATAATATTCAAATTAAAAAATGAAAATGCACTAAAGGGCTGGGGACTATGTCTTCACTCTGAGACTGACAGAGCCGGCCTCCGGGAGGAGCAGGCGGCCTAGCTCCACGATGCTGGGGATGGAAAGTGATACCCTTACTATGAAAAATTGAGTGGCAAAAGCCCCCAGACAGACACCCACACGGTGACTCAGCAGGTCCACCCCTAGGACCCAGAAAGACCCACACCTGTCCCCGGACCACACTTCCTAGTGTTTGCCTCCGTGCTCTTTGTGACAGTCAACCCGAAACTAGCCAAGGGCCAGTGACCCGGAAATCACAGTGGTCTATTCACCGTGTCACCCACTGCCCCGGCCTCCCTGCCCAGGTCCGTGGTTTTGTTGAGACACTATTTGTCCTCTGCCTGTCCTGGGTGTGCGACAAGCAGGCAGGCGATAACCTTGGCCTTGAGTGGAAATGAAGGCGGGGGTAAGAGGACAGGCCCGGGGGAGGGGGCCTCTCGGGAGCAGTTCTGGGGATTTCACAAGGGACTCTCTCCGCCTCCCAGAGATCGGTCCCCATCCAGGCAAAGGAATGTGCACCTAGAAATAAGGCTGCGGCCCTCGGCGACTCCAGAGCAAAGAGCAGGGCGGCGGCCACGCCCTCCCTGCCGGGCCACAGTCCCTGTCCGGAATCCTCCCTGCGACGTGCCGCCCGCGCCTGGGACGCGCGCCCCAACCCGCGCAGCTTCCCGGAAAGGGGCGCGGGGAGCCTGGGACGCTGGGACCTTGGCCTTTCGGTTGCCGCACAAAGTGACCTAACGTAGGTCCCGTGACCGAAGCGCTCAATGAGTCCCCACTTGGATCCGGGGCCTCGTGTCCCGGGATTGTCCCCGCCTGTGCAGCCGGTGGCTCCCCGAATCTCCCCTCCGTCGGCCGCGCGAGGAGCCGGGCTCCCAGGGGCAGCGGCGCGCCACCCGCCTCCACCCCCAGGGGGCGCGCCAGGCACCGTGGCGAGAAGCGGCGCGAAATCTGCCGCGTCTCCCGCGCCGCGTGGAGCGGCCACGCACAGCTGCAAACGCGGGCTCTGTTCAACCCTTCAATATAAAGCGTGGAGAGGAAAGGATGCGGATTTACCGGGGGAGAGTGTTTAGGCGCCTCTGCTAATAAATAATAATAATTAGAGACCTGACCGTCTTGACAGGGCATCCCCCCACTCTCAGCGCGCTACTGTTCTGAACGGGAATAAGTGGTGCCCTCTCTGTGCGATCGCTAGGAAGCTTCCATGAGGTGACTCCTGTGGGCACCGAGCCGGGGGCACTCCGGTACCGGCCGCATTAGGGGCACCCACCGTGAGGTCTCGCCTGGGGGACTGGGGTGCGCACAGGTAAAGTGCAAGTTCTCCTGGAGCTTGCCTCGCACAGGAAAAGCCTGCAGGAATAACTTTCTAACTCCTGTTTCCTGGGCCCAGAGGCGGACACTGTCCTGCTCACCTTCCCATGTCTCTGGTCAAGCTCTCACTCTCTGAGTCCACAAAGAATCCAGGGTTTGTCCACCTCTGCTTTATTGACCTTTCGGTAATTGTTTGTTGCGGGGAGGGACCAGTCCTGTGTGTGAAAGGATATTTAGCGTCTCTGGCCTCTACTCACTGAATGCTAGTACAAAACCAAAAGTGTCTCAGCGCATTGCCAAATGTCCCCCAGAGGGTAAAAGTCACCTGAAGGTGAGAGCTCCTGGCTTAAGCAGTAGCAACACATAGGACTTGGTGTAGCTAGGGGACCCTGAGGGTAGGTAGTTCCAGGTTTGGTACAGCAGTTCAGCCATGCCAGCAAGGACCAATTTTGTCCAGGTACTCATTACCTCATGATCATAACATGGCTGCCACAGATCTTGCTGGGCCACCATCACAATCCTATTCAAAGACTGTCAAGAGAGGGAAAGTGATGGTATCCTTTGTGGACACTTTTTTTTTTGTGGGTGTGTGGACCTTTACTCTGAAGAGCTTTCCTAGATGCTTCTCAGCAGATCTCTCCTGTTTTACTGACCAAAAGTGAACTATGTGGCCAGTCTCTGCTGCAAGGGAGGTTGGGAAAATGACCAGGTAGCTGGGAGGGAGGTGATTGGAAAGGAGTGGCAGTGCAGCCCCTCATTCTGGTGGAAATCCGTTTCCTCTGTTGCCTTCCTCCCCAGCCCACCAGCACAGTAGGACACAGATCTGAATCCTCAGATCTTAGCCTGCGCTCAGCCCTTAGAGGGGCCCAGTGGATGCCATTGAACAAATGAATCAGTCAATGACCGGGCCTCCCCTGACCCTGCCTACCAAGAGCACTGAATGGACCATTTCATTCCTATGCAAACTAAACTTGGTCCAACTACAAATGAGCCCAAGATGCAAATGTCATGCACACACCTCCCCTGGGCCCTCCAACCCGCCCTGACCCTCTTGGCCTTGGACATTGTGCTCTCTGCCCAGAACTCTCCTCCTGCCACTCTGGCCTCCCCACCCCTCTCCCTGGCCAGCTCCTTCCCAGGAGCCTCTGGGCCACCTTCCCGGATCTCCCCGGGGCCCTCAAGGCCTCAGCCAGCCAGTGCTTGTCACCCTGTGTGTGACTGTCCCCCTGGCAGAACTGGGTGCTCCTGGGGAGCAGAGCAGCCTGTCCTTCTCGTTAAACATTTGTTGATTGAATCATTTATACCAAGAAGTTGGCAAAGCTTTACTGTCAAGGGCCAGATAATATTCCTGGCCGTGAGCTCTTGTTGGAACTGTCCAAGTCTGCGGTGGAGCCAGAACGCAGCCACAGATAACACGGAACAAATGAGCATGGCCGTATTCCAGGAAAGCTCTGTGTGTGGGTCTGAAATTTGAATTTCATATGAATTTCACATCTTGAAACATTATTCTTTAAAAAACATTTTTTAACCTTCTAAAAACATACAAGCCATTCCTTCTTTCTTTCTTTCTTTCTTTTTTTTTTTAAGACAAGTTCTCACTAAGTTGTTTAGAGCCTCGATAAATTGCTGAGGTGGGCCTCAAACTTGTGATCCTCCTGCCTCAGCCTCCCATGCTGCTGAGATTACAGGTATGCACCACCATGCCCAGCAAATGCCATTCTAAAAGGCTTACAGGCAAAAAAAAAAAAAAAAAACAGGTGAGGAATTATAGTTTTATGACCCTGATTAATACTGAGCTATGATGGGGTTCTCAAGGATACAGCAGGATCACTTAAAGTAGTAGTACACACTATTTATTAATGTTATGCAGGAAATTAAACTTGAAAGTACATCAAATGATTCAGCCAGCACAAACCAGAAGACCATATTGTAGGAAATCGCATTTTTTTTCATTGCTGGTTTTCATCCCTGTCACTATCAGGGAACCACATCAATAGGTTCAAATGAAAATGTTTGTCAATTTCTTTATGCCACCCTGATGGAAACTTCAAAAAACTAGACAGTGGGATATTTTTATTCCATGACAAAAAAAAAAAAAAAGTTTATCTTAAATAATATTCTAAACATTATTTGGATTAATGAGAGTGACCACTGTGAAAATGGAAAGGAAATCAACTCAGGAGAGAGGGGGGGTTCCCTGGAAAGCCAGTATGGGCGGGGTTTGGGTTTGGGGATTTTTTTTTTTTCTTTTTTTGGTACCAGGAATTGCACCCGGGGCACTTAACCACTGAGCCACATCCCCAGCCCTTCTTTATATTGTATTTATAGACAGGGTCTCGCTGAGTTGCTTAGGGTCCATTAAGTTTTTTGCTGAGGCTGGCTTTGAACTTGTGGTCCTCCTGCCTCAGCCTCCTGAGCCATGGCATTACAGGCATGTGCCACCACCCCCCCAGCTAGTTTGTTTGTTTGTTAATTGTTGATGGGAACAATACCTTTATTTTATTTATTTATATTTTTATATGGTGCTGAGGATCGAACCCAGCCTCCTAAGGGCTAGGCAAGTACTCTGCCGCTGAGCCACAACCCGGCCCTAGTTTCCTGTATCACTGTGCGGTGTCCAGGACATAGATGGGGACAGAGGAACTTCGGTGCGCTGCTACCCGGGGAAGCCCATAGACAGGGGCAGTCATTCTGGAGAATACTCAGGCACTATTGGTCAAAACGGGTGTACTTTCCCCCAGGATCCAGAAATTCCCCCTCTAGGTGTGTGTCTCAGAGAAATTTTCACCCAGCTCCTGCAGGGCACCTGTCAGGTTCCCCAGCAGCACTGTCTGTGGGGCAGGGAGGCGAGACACCGTGGTGGGCACGCACATCAGAGACGCCCAACTGACGACACAGAACAATGTGGAAGTATCTAAAGGTGTGGTGGTCAGTAAAACAATGCAGGAAAAAAATGGATCTGTAATCCATGATGATGTATGTAGTGAAAACCACAGATAAGCCAACGAGCAATGCCCAGCTTGTGAGAACACATACAAACAACACATCAAACACAGAGGAAGAGGGAGCTGTGAACTAAATACATGCAGAATACACACAAGAGGGGGACTTGCATGGGCCAAAATGTTGCTGCGTGAACCACACTGGAGGTTCAGGGGGGAAAAAATGAACAAAACAAAAGCAAGCAAAGAAAGCAAATAAATGTTTAAATTTGAAAGAATTATCAATTAGTGGAAGTATTCCAATTGGAAACAGGAAAAGGAGATAGTCAATTATCTCATCATTAGTTAACATTGTTTTTTGAATTTCTGACCAATGCAATAAGACACGAATTAGAAATAAAAGATACAGTAAAAGATAGAAGTTCCTCCAAAAAAATTAAAATAGAATTACCACATGACTCAGCAATCTTATTTTGGGGTATTTATGTGAAAGAATTGAAATCAGGATCTCAAAGAGATAAATGCACTTGCAGAATCATTCATAATAGTCAATATGTGAAAACAACCTAAGTATCCATTGATGGATGAATAGATACAGAAAATGTTGTATGTGCACACAATGGAATATTATTTGGTCACAAAAAAAGGAAATCTTGTCATGTGTGACAATACAAATACACCTTCAGAAATTAATGAAATAAACCAGGACAAATACTGTGTGATTCTAGTTATGTGAGGTATCTAAAATAAGTGAATCCATAGAAACAGAAATTAGAATGGTAGTTTCTAAGGCTTAGAGGGAGAGGCAAGCACAGAGTTGCTGTTTAATGGGTATTAGTTTTGCAAGATGAATAAGTTCTGGAAATCTGCTGTACAACATCGTGTTATCATGGACAATGTTGTCCTGTATGCTTAGAAATTTGTCAAGGGTAGATCTCATGTTATTAGTTTTCAAGATAATTTTTTTAAAAGACAGACAGTTACAGAAGTAGGAATAGAGATAGAAAAAGGCAAAATTACTATCATTTGCAAAATATAATTACACACCCAGAAAAATGGAATCAACTGAAAACTTTTAGGATTAATAGCACAAAATCTGTCTGCAAAATAAATACATTCTGAAAATTCACATCTTCTTATTCACTGTGGTTTACTAATATTTTTTATTTACTGATTTATTTCTATAGAACTAGTTTGAATGTGTGATGGCAAAACATATTATCACAATACCATTTTTAAAAACAAAATACTCCTAAAAATAAATGTGTAAGATAATAGAAATAGGAGACAAAGGTAGATTTGAGGAAATATAAAGAAATTCATATATTTGAATGGAAATTTTATGAAAAACATATTAATTCCTCCCTGGTTATTTCTTAGTCCACCATATTTCCAGTTGAAATTCTAGAACAATTTAACACAATCAGAATTTGAATTGAGAAAATTTCCTTAATTATATGCCACTCAGGAAATTAACAGGTAAGATTACTATAAGATTTTTAGAGAGAAAAATAGTTGGGATGCAGAAAGGATACTTTCTCTGCTGGATAGTATGTGTACCAATAAACTAATGAAGTAAAACAGCTGAATTAACAAAAATGAATGAGCAACCTGTGGGGAAAAATAGCTCAGAAACCATTCCACATAATATATGAATTTCATGCAGGAAAAAAGGAAGCTCATAAGCCAATAAGAGGAAAGAGGAGATGGGTTGGCTAGGTGCAGTGGCACACACCTGTAATCCCAGTGATTTAGGAGGCTGAGGCAGGAGGATCTCAATTTCAAGGCCAGCCTCAGCAACTTAGTGAGGCCCTAAGCACCTAGTGAGACCCATAAAAAATAAAAAAGGACTGGCATAGCTCAGTGGTATAGCACCCTGGATTGAATCCCCAGCATGAAGAAGGAGGAGGAGGAGGAGGAGGAGGAGAAGGAGGAGAGGATGATGATGATTGCACAACAAATCTTGTTGGAGAAATTGGCTGGAGGGTGGAGGAGACTGAGTTTTGATCTTTTGATCCATGCTTTATGCTAAACCTAAAAAATATTATCACGTGAAAATAATATCGTGTCTTAAAACTTTAAACATGAAACATGAGTAAATAACTAAATTTGGGGTGAAGGACTCTAGAATTTAAAACAATGAGGGGTATCACATGAGAAATGAACAAAAGACTTGACTAGATCCAAATACAAACTGGTGAGAATGAGCACTGTAACAAGTCAACAAGGAAACAACTAAACTAGGAAAAATTATTTGCAACAAATAAACAGGCAAGGTGTCACTCTTCTTATTTTATAAAGAACTCAGAAATAACTAAGCAGAGGCGATGTGCACATCTGTAATTCCAGCACTTGGTAGGCTGAGGCAGGAGGGTCTCTTGTGCCCAGGACTTGGAGACCAGCCAGGACAACATAATGAGCCCTGTCCCAGAAAAATAAATAAATATAAGTGATGCACGTTAACCTAGAGTCAAATATTTATTATATGCTTATTGCTTATTTTCATACATGGTTTACTTCTGGGGATAGATGCTTAACACCACATTAACAGAAACATTGGGATATAAAATTGTATATGCAGAATAATCCATATGATATTAAAACATACATGCCTGTTTTTAAAAATGGGACCACAGGGCTGGGGATGTGGCTCAGTGGCAGAGTGCCTGCTCAACATGGGCAAGACCCTGGGTTCAATCCTCAGCCATGAAAAAATGCAAGAATAAAAATGGAAATATAGGCTGGTGTCGTGGCGCACGCCTGTAATCCCAGCAGTTGGGGAGGCTGAGGCAGGAGGATCGAAAGTTCAAAGCCAGACTCCGCAACAGCAAGGTGCTAAACAACTCAGGGAGACCCTGACTCTAAATAAAATACAAAATAGGGCTGGGGATGGGGCTCAGTGGTCCAGTGCCCCTGAGTTCAATCCCCTGAAACCTCCTGCCTTTAAGATAAACGGAAATATGGTCAACTAAATATTTAAAATGGCTTTGTTTGGAAAAGAATTCCAGGTCATCTTTCTTTACTTTCTTTTTTAAATTCTTTGCCAAACGTTCCAAACTTTCCACGGTATTGACCCAGTTTTGAGGTCTACTCCTTTCCCTGGTGTGGCGCCCCCTCCTGGTGAACTATAGAAACAGGCCCTTTTGGTCACAGGGGGTTTGAGGGAGGATTCCTGAATAATTCCACAAGTGACAGCTCCCAGTCACTGTGTCCCTGGAAGGCTTCCTCCTGGCCCACGCTGGGCCTCAGACACACTGCCTGGGTCCCCTGGCGTCACACAGCGGCTCCAGATCGCAGAGCCAGGAGTTCCTGTTTTCCTACGTGGGAAGGCCGGCAGTCTGCAGTTCTCTAGACACTGATCAGCTCCGAATCCAGGGCTCTGGTTGGGGGTTGGGGGAGTTCCCCACCAGCCTGGGAGTGATGAGAAGAGGGGAGGGGGAGAGAAGGTTCCAGAAGGCCCTGTTGCTCAGGAGCTCACCATCTGCCTGAAATGCCCTCTGCTTCTCCTGCCTCAGGGAGCTCCATCCCTTCAGCATTAGACACACCCTCCTGCCAGGTCCCAAGTGTCTGAAAGGGTGACCCCTAGGCCTCAAGGGCTGGGACCTGGTTTACCAATGTGAGGTCATGCAAAGGGTCAGGGGGAGACGTGCAGCCGCGACCACCGGCCCGCGGTGCCCAGCCGCAGTAACTTGAAGGGTAAGGAGAGCAGCAGCCGTCCCCAGCTGTGTGGGGTCCCTCTCTGTAGCGGGTTGAATAATGGCCCCCAAAAGGGTATGTCCGAATCCTAACCCCCCAGAATCTGTAAATGCAAACTTAATTTGGGAAAAGGGTCTTTGCAGACGTAATTAAGTTATGGTTCTCAGGTGAGATCATCCTGGATTTGGAGTGGGCCATAAATTCAATGACACGTGTGATATTAGTCGTTTGTTGTTATTACTAGTGAAATAACCAAGGCTGGGGACTTTATGAAGAAAAGAGGTTGCCAGGTGTGGTGGCGCAGGATTGTAATTCCAGGAACTTGGGAGGCTGAGGCAGGAGGATCTCAAGTTCAAATCCAGACTCAGCAACTTAGTGAGGCCCTGTCTCAAAATAAAACATAAAAAGGTCTGGGGATGTGGCTCAGTGGTTAAGCACCCCTGGGTTCAATCCCAGAAAAGCGGTTCATTCAGCCCACAGTCCTGGAGGTCACCTCAGATCTCATGGTGGAGTGTGGGAAAGGCAGAAACTTATGGTGAGACCGGAGCCCCAGGGAACCTGGGGAAGGGCCCGTGAGGACCTCCCACTAGGCCCCACCTCTTAGGGTTCCCCGCCTCTCAATAGGCACACCTTGGGGGTTACCCTCCTAGCAGGTGTCTATAAAAGAAAAGCAGAAGAGTTTTGAGATTCACAGAGACACACAGAGGAAAGATGGCCATGTACACATGGAGGTGGGCTTTGCAGAATCCCAGGAATGCCAAGGATCGCCCCCCACTTCCAGAAGCCAGGAGAGAGGCGTGGGGTGGATTTTCCCGCCCAGCGTTCAGAGGGCAAAACGCAGGTCTCTCTGCTGAGACCTGGATTTCCGACCTCTGGCCTCTTTCCCACCCGGTTAGTCGCCAGTCCTGGTGTCCCCAGCCTGCGAGCTCCATCTGGGCTCCTGGCTCAGCTTCAAGTCCCCTCTGGGCCCAGTGGAATGGCCCCCTTCCAGCAGGGAAGCTGACCTCAGGAGCTCTCCACCTACACTGTCCTGCTGTCCAGCAGGGGTGGACTCAGGGCAGATGTGGGGCCTGAAGATCTCCCTCCTGTCGTTTTTAAAGTATTCCTCGCGACCTCAAAATAAGCAAGCGAAACGACACAAACGGAACATAATCTTGAAATTAAAAAACTTAAAATCAATGTCAAGGAAGCTGAAGCCAAAATTGAAATCCTGAAGCATTTTTCCGCACCGTTCCTGCCCTTAGTGACTTTCAGTCTTGGCTTTGACCTTCCCGTCGGACCAGGGGAGGACCAAGTTTCCACCAGCAGAGGCTGCCCACAAGGTCAAAGCTGGGGGCTGGGCCTTCGAAGCCAAGCTTTCCCAGGCCTGAGAGATAGCGGATGGCGCCGGAGGCCTGGGCTGGAAGGAGCCTTGGTTTCAGGGACAGGGTCAGCCTCTGCAGGCGCCTGTCCTCTCAGCTGATAGGAACACTCAGCAACAGGAAAATAAGCCATTCAGGACAGGCTTAAAGCTCTTATCCAAAGAGCCCATGCTGGGGCTCAAACCTAGGGCCTCACACATGGCGGGCAAGTGCTCTAACCACTGAGTGCACTACCAGCCTTGCAATAAGGGCCTCCTGACCGGCAGGTAAGCTCATCAGCACCACTTGCTGGGAGTGGAGCTGGTGCACTGCAACAATGATACATTCCGGGGTGGATCTGAAACACCATCCATAGCTGGGCACAGTGATCCCAGCTACTGGGGAGGCTGAGGCAGGAAGATCCCTTGGGTCCAGGAGTTGAAGACCAGCCTGGAGGGCCTAGCAAGACCAGAGGACCCAGCCCACACAGACAGGCGGTGCTTTGAGTAAGACCCTCTGTCTCGCGCTGAGCGTCCCGTGTTAGCAGTGTCACGTGTGCAGGTGGAGCACTCAGTGGCTGGTGGCGATTCCGCAATCCGCGCTGTCTTAAGGGACGTGGTGCCGCAGAGCGGGGGAGGCTTCCTTTTCCCTTCCAGGCATCAAAGAGACTTTTGGTTTGTTTTAAACTCAGTAAACAAAGGGTTGGAAACTCCCAGAGATGATCAATACTAGGAGCAGGTCTGGCAAAACCCTTGCCACACACCGAGGCGCTCAGGGCACGTGCACTTTGCCCCCGCTGCTTCTCGCCTGGGCTGGTGACCTTTCTCCTTGGAACCTGCCGCCCCGACTCCCACCCTCACTTAGGCAGACAGGGACTGGGGAGATGTCGTTGACGGAAGACAGTGTGGCCTCCGTAGGGTCGCTGCCAACTTCTCCTTTCTCAGGTGGAGCGCTGAGCAGCAAGAAAGACCCTAAGGACAGAGGGATGGCACCAGGACTGAAGAATGTCCCACACTCTCAGCAGAATTCCTTGAAACAATTTATAGACGATATCACACGCGACCAGAGTGAGGAAGCCTTGCTGTGCCCTGTTCCCCCGGTGATGGCTTTCCTGGTTCTGAAAGTTCACACACAAGGTGGCATCACCATGGAGCAGTGGCCCCAGCCCCCAGCCCTGCACCAGCAGGGGTGTCACATGCCCATTTCTCTTTTACTGGTTGCGTACTATTCCGTTGCTTTTATTTTCCAAACCTCACTGCTGGGCACATGGATTTTACCTACTTTTTTTTTTTTTTTTTTTTACTTCAGAGAACTTCTCTATAAATATATTTTTGTGTGTTTGTGGGAACATTTCCAAAAGGTAATATTCTCAGAATAAAATGGAGACATTTAAAGGGACATCACAAGGAGACATTTAAAATTCCCTTCAAGGGATGAGGGTGCGGCTCCATGGTAGAGCTTTGGCCCAAAGCTCCGGGTTCTACCCCCAACACTGTAAATAAATAAATAAGCAAGAAAAGTAAATAAATAAGTAACTAAAGGCCCTCCCACAATTCCCCACCAAATGCCCTCCCCACAGTGGGCCCCTTCCCCTGCCTCCTGCTGTGCTCACACCCACAGCCCCTGCCCACCTCAGAAACCGCTCTTGCTTCGCCTTGTCTTTAATGATGTAATTACCGTGAAGTCAGTCATCTTCTTATGGCTTCTTGACACTGGATTTATTCTTGAGCAAATTCCTTTTTTTGTTGTTGTTTTTTTGGTACCAAGGATTGAACTCAGGGGCACTCGACCACTGAGCCACATCCCCAGCCCTTCTTAGTATTTTATTTAGAGACAGGGTCTCCCTGAGTTGCTTAGCAAATCACTTTTTGCTGAGGCTGGCTTTGAACTCGAGATCCTCCTGCCTCAGCCTCCCAAGCTGCTGGGATTACAGTCATTCACCACCATGCCCGGCTGAGCAGCTGCTTCTTTATTGAGAAAAACAAAATTCCATGTATAAGTGATATTGTTTTCTCCCAGAAGTTCTCATTTTGCTCCAGAGAATTTGCGGAAGATTTCTCCCTGCGCCACATGGATGTGCCTCAGCTCACAGAGTGGAAGCTGTTGACGTCAGCCTCGGCCAAATGCAAGGCCCTGGGAGCCAGATTCTAGGACCTTCCACCAGGAGCCGCCTCAGATTCCCAGGACTCAGGTGTCACAGACCGGGCTTCAGAGGCAGATCTGTAGATGCCAGCAACAGGAAAGAAGTCATTCACACTGCAAATGTAATTCTTTCCCTCCTTTTTTTTTTTTTTTTTTGTGGTGCTGGAAATCAAACCCGGGGCCTCTTGCATGCCAGGCACGAGCTCTATCTCTGACCTACACCCCTGCAAATGTAATTTTCTTAATGTATTTTTTTTCGTTGTAGATGGACATAAAACCTTTATTTTATTTACTTTTATGTGGGGCTGAGGATGGAACCCAGGGCCTCACACATGCGAGGCAAGTGCTCTACCACTGAGCTACAGCCCCAGCCCCTGTGATTTTTTTCTTTTTCTTTTCTTTCTTTCTTTTTTTTTTTTTTTCAGTTTTCAGTGGACACAACATCTTTATTTTATTTTTATGTGGTGCTAAGGATGAAGCCCAGCGCCCGGCACATGCCAGGCGAGCACGCTACCACTTGAGCCACATCCCCAGCCCAAGACATTCTTTTTGTGTGTGTGGTGCTGGGGATTGAACCCAGGGCCTTGTACATTCAAGGCAGGCACTCTACCAACGGAGCTGTATCCCCAGCCCTCCCCTGTAATTTTTTTAATGTATTTTTTTAGTTGTAGATGGAGACAATACCTTTATTTTATTTACTCACTTATTTTTATGTGGTACTAAGAATCCAACCAAGTGCCTCACAAGTGCTAGGCAAGCTCTCTACCACTGAGCCACAACCCCAGCCCCTGGAAATGTAATTTTTTTTAATTTAATTTTTTATTTGTTCTTTTTAGTTGTACATGATAGTAGAATGTATTTTGACATATCACACACATATGGAGTATAACTTCCCACTATTGTGGTTGTACATGTGTGGAGTTACACTGGTCGTGTATTCATATATGAACATAGGAAAGTTCTGTCCAATTTATTCTACTGTCTTTCCCATTCCTATTCCCCCCAGTTCCCCTGTCCAATCCAGTTAACTTCCACTACCCACCCTCCACCATTGTAAGTCAGCATTTGCGTATCAGAGAGAACATTCAGCCTTTGGTTTGGGGGAATTGGCTTATTTCACTTAGCATTATATCTCTAGTTTCATTCATTTACCATAATGCCATAATTTCATTCTTATTTATGGCTGAGTAATTTTCCACTGTGTATATATACCACATTTTCTTTATCAATTCATCTGTTGAAGGGCATCTAGGTTAGTTCCATAGTTTGGCTATAGTGAATTGAGCTGCTGTAAACATTGATGTGGCTGTGTCACTGCAGTATGCTGATTTTAAATCCTTTGGGTATAGACCGAGGAGTGGGATAACTGGGTCAAATGGTGATTCCATTCCAATATGCAAGAATTTCCATACTGCTTTCCAGAGTGGTTGCAATAATTTGCTGTCCCACCAGAAATGTCTGAGTGTGCCTTTTCGCCCACATCCTCCCCAACATTTATTGTTATTTGAATTCTTTTTTTTTTTTATATTTATTTTTTAGTTGCAGTTGGACTCAACACCTTTGTTTTATTTATTTATTTTATGTGGTGCTGAGGGCCTCGCACATTCTAGGCGAGCGCTCTACCACTGAGCCACAACCCTAGCCCGTTATTTGTATTCTTAAAAAATGATAATAATAAAATAATTTTTTTTTAGTTGTAAATGGACACAACATTTTTTATTTATTTGTTTTTATGTGGTGCTGAGGATCAAAACCCAGGGCCTCACACGTGAGGGGCGGGCACTCTACCACTGAGCCCAGCCCCAGCCCCACTTGTATTCCTGATAATAGCCATTCTGACTAGAGTGAGATGGAATCTCAGTTAGTTTTAATGCAAATGTAATTTTTAAACAGATAAAAAATAAAAGGATTGTCGGTTCTCTCAAGTAAGTATGGAACCAAATTAAAGGTTAGAATCTTGATGCCGGGAAGGCCGTCCTGGGGGGCTGACCTCTTTTTCTCCTCTCTCTCTTTGAGGCTGGGAAGCTGAGAAGGGCATTTCCCAGACTCCTTTGCAGCTCCTGACAAGGAGATGCTCTGGCCCAGGATTTAGGAGGAGGAAGTGTAAAGAGGGCATCTTCCTGTGATCCGGCTTCTGCTGGGACAAGCCAGGTGGAGGAGAAGCTGCCTGTTCTCAGCTCTCCCTCCCGGGGGCCCCCCCGCCGTCTGCATCATGGCTGTGGTGGAGATTTCCTGCTCGTTCCAATGACTCCAGTCCCTTTGGAAGCCCCAGACGGACGCCTTTCTGCTCACATTGGCCTGTGTGGTTTCTGTTTCCTGCAACAGAACCCCAGCCGCCCCAGCTCACAAACACCCTTTATCTCCACCGAGATGGGAGAGAGTCCAAAGGGCAGGACAGCCATGAGTCATGCTGACTGCGGGTTTCCTAAGAGCATTTGAATCAGATACCTCATCTATTTGAAAAGCACACAGAGGCACAAGGAATAAAATAAAAAAAAAAAAAAAATTTGTTATTCCACAGAATCAAATATTGATAAGGAAAAAAAAAAAAACCACTCGTCCCCACCGAGATGCTGGCCAGAGCAGGCTTGCTGCTGCCCTTCATTTGAATGCAGAATTACCAGGTCGCTGAGGGGAGCCCAGGCTGACCTGGGGGCTCATGCTTACACCTCATGTGAGACTCACAGCTCCTATAGCAATGAAACGGGATGATAATAGCTTGATTTGTCTCCTGGCAAAAAACCCTAATACCAAACTGTCCAGCTCAAACCCACAGACCCAGCCATATGAGCCATACTTTTTCTGCCTCCACCCCCCTCTCTGGACCCACTCTGACCACCCGTAAAGCCAGAACCTATCCATTTGTCTGCTTGGTCAAGCTAGACCAATTCTTTCCACATTTAGTCCAAGATCAAAGTCACCTTCCAAAAACCTCTCTCCTTTATATCCAAGAGAAAATAATAACATAAGTATCTATTGTTTACTGAAGGTACCAAACAGTTAATCCTCCTAAGAACCCTACAGCAAAGGAGTCATCGTCTACAGAGATCCGTAGTGTAGAAGGAGGAGAGCAAGAGGCACAGTGGAGGAATGGGAAAGAGAATGTGGAGTAAAATATTTAAAAATCATATTTACGGCTGGACACGGTGACACACACCAGAGGCTGAGACAGGAGGATCATGAGTTCAAGGTCAGCCTCAGCAACTTAGTGAGGCTCTAAGCAACTCAGCGAGACCTGCCTCTAAATAAAATATAAAAAGGGTCTGGGGATGTGGCTCAGTGGTTAAGTGTCCCTGGGTTCAATCCCTGGTAACAAAACAAAGAAAAAAATTTAAAAAAAAATTATGTATATATGTGAATATACCTCAGGGAATTTTATATGGATACTTAATAAAAAGGACCAATCAAATATAAAAAAAGAAGAGTGAAAGAAAGACTAGTGGACTGGAGGAGGGAGAATGGAGTATGGGGTTTGGGGGGACAAAAGGGAAAATGGCGGGGTATGAAGTGGAATCAAATTCCATCACATATGATCATGTCATGATGACCCCAGCTACTGTGTGTGACGATAATGCTCTAACTAAAAAAGGAACCAATAGGGACTGGGGCTGGGGCTCAGGGGTAGAGCACGTGCTTAGCATGTGTGAGGCCCTGGGTTCGATCCTCAGCTCTACATAAAATATAAATAAATAAAATAAAGGCATGCTGTCCATCTATAACTATATTTTTAAAAAAAAGAACAAATAACCTAGAAAAAAAAAGGAATTATCTTCATTTTACAGATGAAAAGCTCAAAGAAATCAATCAATTTTCCAACTTCCCACAATTCATAAGAGGTGGCAGCAGGATTTGAACCCACACCTGTCAGGATTCAAAGCCTGGGTTTTTCATCCCTTGTTTTACCTCATTCTTCCAGGCCTAGGGAAGCCCCCCAGACCTGCTGCCCTCTTTGGGGAAGGTATTGATCCCCACGAGTGGCTCTGGGAGCTCTTAAACTTTGTTTTAAATAACAGTTTTATTGAGATCTAATTCATGGCATAAAATTCACTGGCTTTCGGTAATTCACAGAGCCGTGCACTCACCACCACGAAGCTACTCAGGAACATTTCCTCACCCCAAAAGGAAATCCCACACCCCGTCTCCAAGCCAGTTCAGCCTTCCCTGTGGGGGTGAGGCAGCATCTCCCTGCAGCTCAGGGGTGTTAGCATCTTCCTGGCCATTTGCATGTATTCTTTGGAGAAATGTTTTTGTTTGGCTCATTTCTAAAACCAGGTATTTCACCTTTTTATTAGTGACTTGCTGGAGTTCTCCATGTAGCCTGGATACGGTCCCTAGGCAGACATGGGATTCGGAGATATATTCTCCCTTCTCGTGGGTTCTCTTTTCACTCTCTCATTTTAGAATGCTAAATTGGTACTTTATTTGAAAATGATATTTTAGACAAATTTACAGTTTTAAATAACATTGGGCCGGGTGTGGTGGCACACGCCTGTGATCCCAGCTGCTCAGGGGATTGAGGCGAGCGAGCCACTGGAGGGCAGGATTTCAAAAGCAGCCCTAGTCACACAGCGACATCCACCCCTATGTCATGAAAAGACATTTTCATTGTCTTCCTATTGCCATTTGAAACACTAAGTTTTTAATTTTGAGGTTCAGTCTATTTTTTCTTTTGTGGCTTGTGTGTTGGTGTTAGGTTTAAGAAATGATTGCATAATCCCAGGTTATAAAGATATTTACACTTTATATATAAAATATAAAATATATTTATATATAAAAGATATTTATACCCTTACTCCTATTTGTAAGGGTTGGGGGGCTGGGTGTTGAACCCAGGGGCACTTAACCTCTGAGCCCTGTCTCCAGCCCTTTTTATTTTTTATTTTGAGACAGGGTCTCGCTAAGTTGTTTAGGGCCTCCCTAAATTGCTGAGGCTGACTTTGAACTTGTGATCTTCCTGTCCCAGCCTCCCAAGCCACGGGGATTACAGGTGTGTGCCACATAGAGTTTTCTCCTAAGAGCTTTATAGTTTTAGCTCTTACATTTATATCTTTGATATGTTTTTCATTAATTTTTGTATATGTTGTGAGGTACAAGTGTAACTTCATTCTCGTGTGTGGGTACCTAGTTGTTCCAACATCTTTTGTTGAAGAAACTACTCTTTCCCGATTGAACGTTATTGACACTCTTAGTAAAAATTAATTGCCAGCTGGGCTTAGTGGCTCATGCAAGAGGATCACAAGTTCAAAGCCAGCCTCAGAAGATTAGTGAGGCCCTTAGCAACTCAGTGAGACCTTGTGTCTAAATAAAATATAAAAAAGGGCTGGGGATGTTGCTCAGTGGTTATGCATCCCTGGGTTCAATCCCTGGTAACAACAACAACAACAAAAAAAACATGATGTGTATGTACATTTGTTTCAGTCTTCTTTAATTTCTTTCAACAATGCTTTGTAGTTTTTCAGAGTGAATGCTTTGTACTTTAAGTTTATTCTTAACTATCTTATTCTTTTTTATGCTGTTTGAACAGAATTGCTGTAAATTTCATTTTCCACTGTGGTGTATAGACATGCAGCGGATCTTTGTAGACGGAGCTGGAGTCCTGCCACCTCACGGGACTTAGTTACTGGTTCTAATAGACTTTTTGTGGTCTCCTTAGGATTTTGCACACAAAAGGTCACATCATCTAGGAACAGAGTTTTATTTTTTCCTTTCCTATCTGGATGTCTTTGATTTCTTTTTTCTTGCTTGGTTGTTCTGGCTAGAACCTTCTGGTATCAGGGAAAATCACCCAGTCCCCCAGGGTGCCACAGGACGGCAGCTGACAGATTTCCATCGATGGCTTGATCGGGCTGAGGACGTTCTCGTCTGGTCTGGATTTGTTGAATATTCTTATCATAAAAGCATCCAGCTTCTGTCAAATGCCTTTTCTTTGTCCACTGAGACAATCTGTGGGTTTCGTCCTCCACTTTATTAGTGGAAGAGTGTATCGTCTTTGTGATCATAAAATTGATTTATGGATTTGAGAGCAAACTAGAACCCTGTCCAAATGCCAGGTCTTTAACCCCTGGCAGGTGGAGGCCGCACCCAGGGATCAGCGAGTGTCGCTGGGAATACCCGGCTCCACCCCGTGGCGCTGTGCTGTGGCCATTCCTCTGATTCACCCCTCTGTTCCTGAAAACCTCCAGTTACAGGAACTCACCTCCCAGGACAGAGAGCGGTGGCCAGTCTGCAGGGATTTCAAGCGATGCCAATCAGTCCCGGGACTGATAGTGTCCCCTCCTCAGAAAGCAGAGCATCTGAACTGCACGAGGCAGAAACCCCAGCTCCGCCCAGTGGAAGGGGAAAGCCGATTTGTAGGCAGGCATTTTTACAGATTCTAGAATATAGTGGCTCATTTCTCTGTTGTGTCTTGGTGAAGTTCCCCAAGCCCCTGCAGACTAACCCGCCCACACTGCTCCTCTGAGCCGGGCTTTCAGGGCTGTCAAAGAATTGAAAGAGCCAGGCACGGTGGCACACGCTCAGGAGGCTGAGGCAGGAGGATCGCCAGTTCAAGGCCAGCCTCAGCAACTTATCGAGACCTGTTTCAAAACGAACAGTAGCCAGTTGTATCGGCACCTGTCTGTCATCCCTGCAGCTCGGGAGGCTGAGACAGGACTGATTGCCTGGTGTCAAGTCCACTTGTTCCACAGATGGGGAAACGAGGGTCCAGAAAAAGAGGCCCTGCCCAAGGTCACATACACACACACACACACACACACACACACACGAGTACCTGCAGAGAGGTCAAAAAAGCAGAGAGGAGGTCAGAGTAGAAGGGGATGGACAACGGCCACCACTGGGGTCCCCTTGGGCCATGCGGGAAGGGGCTGCCAGGCTGGGCCAGGTTCACAATCTTCCCTGGATGAGGCCTTAACCCCAGAGAGATTGGCAGTGAGGCAACGTGGGTCCCCGCCAGCAACCTGTCCCCATCACAGTCTTCTGGCCTTGGCAATGGGGAGGGGCCTGGAATCCAGGCTGGGCCTATTTCCAGGAGCACAGAAACCACCCAGGTGGTCCATGTGCCAGGACCAGGCAACTGGAGCCCTTTCCTGGCATTAACTCTCTCTTTCTTCCTTTTTTTATTTTAAACTGGGGATTGACCCCAGGGACCCTGGGCTATAACCACTGAGCCACATCCCCAGCCCTTTTTATTTTTTTATTTGGAGACAGGGTCTCACTGAGTTGCTTAGAGCCTTACTGTGTTGCTGAGGCTGGCTTTGAACTTGTGACCCTCACTGCGGAGAGTCAGCCAGGAGTGTGTTCTTGAGGGTGCACCTGTGGGGAAGGGAAGGTGAGGAGTGCAGCCGCCTCTCCCTGGGGCTAGTGACAACAGGGACAAGGAGCAGTGACACACTTGGAGGGAATGGCCGGGTGGAGAGGGCGGTGGGAAGGAGCTGGGGCCTTCAGTGAGGAAGCGCGGCCAGCCTCTGGGGACAGCAAGGACACAAACACCAGTATCCAGCCAGAGACTTCCTTGACCAAAACTGACAGGGAACCAAAGGACACGCAGACCCGTGACGTCATCCACAGGTGACGGTCTCCTGGCCACCAAGGAGGATGAGAAGGCTGGAGAGTGGCGTAAATCAGGACAGAAAGCCATCCAGAAGGACAAGGAGCACATTGGATATGCCAGGTGCCACAGTTCCCGCCACCAAGGTGGGCAGAGGCAATGGGTGCCCAGCCCGTAACACCCCCCCTGACCCTCCCGCCTCTCCTCCCCCACCTGCTGGGCGGGTGTCACCCTCGCCAAGAAACCACCCAGTGGACCAGGGGCACTCGGTACCTGGGAAGCTGAAGCAGGAGATTCAAAAGTTCAAGGCCAGCCTGGCGACTTAGGAGACCTGTCTCAAAATACGAAAAGAAAAGGGCTGGGGTGCGGCTCGGTGGTAGAGCACCCCGGGGTTCGACCCCCAGGACAGTAAAACAAGAATGAGAGAAAGAAACCACATGGAGAAGACAGCTGTGCCTCCGCGGTCCTGGGTCCCCAGAGGGCCTTCTGGAGAGGACCCTTCCTTGGCCTGTCAACCCCCTGAGATAGCATCGTATGCCACAGTAGAAGCAGATTAGCCCGGGCTGCCTTTTTTTTTTTTTTTTTTTGGTACATGGGATTGAACCCAGGGCACTGAACCACTGAGCCACGTCCCCAGCCCTTTTTATATTTTATTTAGAGACCGGGGCTCACTGAGTTCCTTAGGGCCTCACTAAGTTGCTGAGGCTGGCTTTGGACTTGAGATCCTCCTGCCTCAGCCTCCTGAGCCGCTGGGATTATAGGCTGAATTTCTTACTGAGGAGCCAGAGTTTGATCTAGATGTGTCTCCCCTTCCTTTGCAGGGCAGAGTAGAAAGTCAGGTGAATGAATTTGGATGATCATGAAGTCACTTTGTTTTGCTCAAAATAACGATGCGTTGGCGCTGCACGCTCCCGTCTGGGTTATTTCATGGGGACCTTCTGCCCTTGGCTCTGGTCCAGACCTCCCGCTCTGTGGAAGGCGCTTTTCTCCTTTATGGCTGATTAAGACCTGGGCTGGTGAATCACTCCCCGATCCGCCAGGTAAACATGTCACTCTTTATTGCAACTCACTTCAGAGGGAGGGACCGAGGGACAGAGCTGACCAGGGCTGTTTCAAAGTTTGGAAGGGCCCTGGATGACGGCCAGGCTCCCGTGACATCTCTGATCATCCCTGCACCTGGCTCAGTTCCTGACTCGCGAGGGGTGGGGGGGGCTGGGGAAGGTCCTAGAAGCCACCTGGTGACTCACACACCACGCGCAGCCCCTGTCCTCAGCCGCCTGAGCTTTGACATGCCACCCCCTTCCCGCCACTGGCGAGAAGATGAGCACGTCCCTAGTTGGAGCATGTGACCCCTCCTGGGACGGAGGGGAAATCCCTTCCTGCTCAGAACTGCTGGGAGTTCAAGACCCGCGTTTAGAATCTGGGGCTTTCCAGCCACAGTGCTTTCCACAAAGCAGGGCGCTTCCTGAGTGAGGATGGTGGGCAGCCTGGCCTGCAGCCAGGAGGGCTGCTCTGGAGGCTCCATGACCCCCGGGGCTTTAGCCTGTGACTCCCCCACAGGCAGAGGAGGGCAGCTGTGGGCCTCCTTGAGCTTTTCTGGCTACCATTCATACTTATTGGGCTTGCCCTTGGTTGCACATAACAGAAACTAACAACAGTGTCTGTCTTTCAGAGTGGGACCCACAGGCCAAGTGGAAGGAGAGGCTACCGGGCAGAAACTGACGCAGGGGAAGATGGCACACTCCTGCCTTCACAGGCTTCCCACTCCCTGACCGGTCAGTTTATAACTGGCCCCCTCATGTGACTCGGCTGTATTTTTCCCCATCACTTATTTTCACCTGACATTCCATTCTGTCTTTGTTTACTTGTCTGTCTTGGTCTCCACTGCCTTCCCTACTTTCCAGGACAGTGAGCAGCAAGTAGTAGGTGCTCAATAAATACCTGTTAACTAAGTGAATACATTGTATCATTTAAAGTTTCTCAACAATTTCAGGGGGCCAGCAGGGCAGAGTTGAAACTGAAGCCTGGAAATTTGGTTTCACTAAATTGCTAGGAAACAACTGGAGCTACGGACTGTCAATCCCTAACCAGGGCTCCTGTGTGTGGGAGGGCACAGAGGCTTCTGACACACACCTGGCATATGCCCCCAACCTCTAAAAGGTCTCATCCAGGCTCTGCTGAGAACTTTGATAAACTACCAGAGGATAAGGTGATAAAAAGGAAAGGAGATAAGCATTCCCAACGAGACCTGATAGGTAGGGATTTCAGAAAGCAGTGCCCTGCAGATTGGGAAAGGAAGGTGACAGTATCATCAGACGGATACTTTTTGGTATGCCTCAATTCCACCCCAGCACTGCTACTTAGCCTTCCCCTAGAGGTGGCGAGCTCCCGGTCACTGGAGGTATTCAAGCAGAGGCTGAGTGACTGTTTAGAGCATGCAGGAGTTGGAGAGTCCTCCTCATCCCACCAGTAAAGGAAGACAGGTAGCCTCTGTCCCAGCTGTGGGCAGCTGGGCCCCAACACCAATATAAAATGGGGCTTTTGCGCCACCTGGTGGATGTGGTTTTAAACTGCAGGCCTTTCCCTGGAGAGTAGCCCTCGCGTTGGAGTGCCCAGAATCTGTATCCGGCATTCTCCTGACCTTCAAGGAGCATAAAGCCCCAGGCCATCCTGTGTCTTCAGACCTCACCCCTCTAGAATGAATGCAAGAAGACAGGATCCCAAGTCTAGGTGATTTTCCTGAGAGACACTTCCCTGGCGCCTCCCAAGCAGGACTCACCAGCACTTGACCCCTATTGTCCCCAGAGTGGCATGGTCTGTTCCTGTACATCTGCTTCCCTCAGTTCTGTGCTACCGTCTCAAGTTCTATCCCCTTTGTTGGTTCATCACCAACCCCAGCCCCCAATGTATGGGCAATTACCCTACAAGAATATTGAAATTTTTTTAAAAAAAATTAAGATAATGATATCATATATAAAAATGCAGTATATATGCACAACAGAGTTTTACTCCACCATAAAAAAAGAATGAAATTATGGCATTAGCCAGCAAACGGATGGAACTGGAGAACATCACTAAGTGAAATGAGTCGGACTCCAAAAAATTAAGGGTCGAATTTGCAAAGAAGGCAGGTTGCCAGGGATCAGGAATCATTAAGATAAAGGGGAGACCAGGCAGCGTGCAGTGGCGCACACCTGTATCCCCGCGGCTTAGGAGGCTGAGTTAGGAGGATGGCAAATTCAAAGCCAGCCTCGGCAACTTAGAGAGGCCCTAAGCAACTCAGCAAGATAAATGACAATCAGTGGAGAAGAAGTAGAAGAAAGAGATGGAGAGGGAGGGAGGGAGGAGAGGAAGGGGCAGGAAACATGGAATGGATTTAACAAAATCATGTTATACGCATATCTAATTATTCCACAGGAAATTTCAACCTTATGTATACATGGAAAGTACCAACCGAAGATAAATAAATAAATGAGCAAAAGAAAGATCAGAATAGAAGGAGAATACAAGGAAGGAGGGAGGGAGGGAAAGGGGAAGGATGGGGACTGAAATCGAATTCTGTGCATGTATGATTTGATCAAAATGAACCCAACTACTATGTATAAAGCTCTAATTAAAAAAAAAAAATCTGTCTTAAATACGAATTCTGATTCCAGAACAACAACACACTTTAAACTCCCATCCATCCCAGTTTGGGGGTGGTTTCCATGGAGTGACAGAGTCAGCAGGAGGAGGGGCCCCAACACTGAGCACCTGAGAAGCTCCTGCGCCTTCTTCCCACTCACCACCAGACGCTGGGCCCTGCAGAGGCCCCGGACCTTGCTCTGTGAATGTTCTCAGTATGAGTTTGCATAAACTTTTTTTGGAACCAGGGGTTGAACCCAGGGGCACTTAACCACTGAGATACACCCCCGGCCCCCGTTTTATTTTTCATTTTGAGTTAGGGCCTTGCTAAATTGCTTAGGACCTCGCTAAGTGGCTGAGGCTGGCTTTGAACTTGCGATCCTCCTGCCTTGGCCTCCCGAGTCGCTGGGATTCCAGGCATGCCCCACTGTGCCTGGCTCCTGCACAACTTTTGAGAGACACTTGAACGGACCATGTGGGTTAATGTTGTGGGAGGGACTAGAGGAAGAAGCAGGGAAAGGCTGTGCTGTGTTTCATCCTGAAATGTCCCTGAAGGCCCATGTGGCACAGGCTTGGTCCCCCGTGTGGTGCGTTTCAGAGCTGGTGGAACCCTTGCAGCAGGGCCGAAGGGGAGGCGTTAGGTCAATGGAGGTGTGCCCTCGAAGAGGACAGTGGGACCCAGCCCTTTCCATTTCCCCTTTTCCGCCGTGAACTCCATGAACTCCTGTCAAGAACTCCCGCCATGAAATGGGTCTGCCTGATCACGGACTGGAACCTTCAAAACCGTGAGCCAAAGCAAAGCTTTTCTCTTAATAAGCTGATCATCTCGGTACATGTTACAGTTGTGGAAAGCCGTTTAACACTGGGATCTCCACTAGGATCCTCAGTGACAGAGACCATGGCCACCAGCGTCAGTCCAGGCTTCCTGCAGGAAAAGCTCAAGCCATGGAGGGCCACCAGGATTAAAGAAAATGCTGTGTGTGGAACGTCCCTGAGAGGGAAAAAGCCTTCAGGGGCAAGAATCAGTGCAGTGGTGAAGACGGAGGGTAAGGGCGCTGGTGGCTGGTGCTGGGAACTGTCAGCTGGGGGGAGACAGTGACTTATGTCATTTGCCTCATTAACTAACACACTCGCTTTGCTCATAGACTCCGTGTACCTCAGCACTTAACGAATCTGACAAAAAAAGAGAAGGTGACTGGCCACTGTTTCAAACCATGAAAATATCATTCTCCTGCCTTTAGGATTCCTGGGGAGAGAGTGCATTTTGACATAGTGTCCAGGGACCCGCCACTTTACAGAAGTCTAAACGTGTAAACAAAATAGAATGGAAACCCCGAGTCTCACCAGATGCCAGGTATATCATAGGTGCTCAGTTAATGCTCAGAGAAGGATACCCAGGTGTCCATCCCCAGACCAAGGCCTCATGTGCCTGGGAGGTGGAGGGAAGGATGGAGCTCAGCCCAAGGCTGGAGAGAGTTCCAGAATCCAGGGCCGGGGTCGGAACTCTGCCCACGCCTGCTCTCCCAGCAGCCCACTCCCCGTCTGATGGCCTCACGGTGGGTGAGACTCACTGCCCTGGGGTAAGCAGAGCCCCTGGGATACGCACCCCTGAACAACCACCCACATGTCAGCCGGCAAATGCCAAAGCTGTAACTGAAGAGTGACCTCTGAACTGCCTCTCCCCAGCCCTCTCCCACCTGGACCTTGAAGAAGTGAGGCCACTCTGGGAGCCAGGGGCTGGGTGGGGAGAGGAGGCCACATGACCTCCACAAGCCCCTGTCCTCTCTGGCCTCAGCCCCCTGATCCATAAAATGAGGGCTGACAGAGTCTGGCAGTGCCCTTCTTTGGAGTCATGTAGATCCAGGCTGAGGCACAGGCAGGGAGCCGTCTCGGGGTCAGTGAGAGGGCCGAGGACTTCCCCACGGAACCTTCTTTCCAAGCCACCGGCTTGGCCCCTTCCCGTAAGGCCAGGGGTCCCAGGCGGGACTCATCCAGGAGTCTCCCTGCTCAGGGACTGGCCCAGCGCTGTGTCCCAAAGCCCCAGAGTCCTTATCGACTCCTGCACGGTGACTCAGCCAGCGCAGGCCCCGTGAGGGGGTGGGTGGTTTCCTGCTGGGGGCAGACAGGGCGGCTTCCTGCTTCTGGGGAAAGGGGGTAAGTTCGAGCAGCTCTGGTGGATGAGGGGGACACTCCTGCTCTTTCTCCCCGACCTGACCTGGGGGTTGCCTGGCAGAGGCTCCGACCCCCAGGCCCCGTCAGCCCTCAGGGCTGGGAGCAGAGAGCAGCCGCTGAGGGGACAGAGGTGTCCTGGTGCTCTAGAGCAGCCCCGGGTGGCAGAGCCCTAGCCAGCAGCACCGACGGCAGCAGGGCACGGCCTGAGGTTCCACGGAGACCATCCTATGGAAGGTTCCCGCTGCCTTGGGAGCTCAGGGCAGGAGAAGCATCCCCATTTTACAGATGAGAAGCCACTCCACAGAGGTGGTGCAAATGGCCCAAGGTCACCTGGCAGGTAGAGGGTCGGGAGCCTAGGAAACCGCAGGTGGCGAGGAGGACGGTGGCCTTCACTGGGTCATAGTCACAGGCCACCTGTGATGGCACAGAGGATGAGGAGGTCGGGCCAGTTACAGTAAAGAGCTCAGCCAAGATGCCGTGGACAGAAAAGTGACCCCTTAAGGTCAGCAAGCCTCGTTTCCTCACCTAGGAACCTCAGGGGCTTAGTATGTGGATTAAACGAGATAAGACATATGTGAGCCCTCAGCGCGAGGCCTGGCACACGGGAAACTCTTAAAGAGCACCAGCCACCAGCACGGTCATTTGCTAAAGCCGCCAAAGAACTGACCCTTTTCCCGTTTCATACGTCATCCCCAAGGGTGGGTTTTTATAAGTGCACCCCTTTTGCAGATGAGGAAAACTGAGCCTCTGTGAGGGACCTCCAGTCCTCTCTTGGGCAGGACCAGAGCCTGGCCACCTCTCCTGGGCAGGTACCAGGGTAGGGCAGCAAGACAGTCCAGTCTGTTTGCATTACACAAAGGACGACCAGCCTCTCCCAGTGTCCTGGGTGTGAGGCCTCCAGCTCTCAGCCACCCCAGGCCCCAGGCAGCTTTGGGGTTCCAGATGACAGCTACGATTCCAGGATCACACAGTCTGGCTGGGAATCCCCGCCGCCCTGCAAGGAGCCAGGGGGCTGCCTCGAGGGGAGGCTTCGTCTCCGCCCCATCCGTGTGGGAGCCTGCTGGCCCCTCACAGAGGGACCACAAGCATCTTGTCCTTGGAGTCCATCCCGCCCTGCTCCTGGCTCTCCAGCTGCTCCAGGTGGCTGCTCTTGTGCTGGACTTTCTCCTCTGGAGTCTTCAGGAACCTGGAATCCAGATCCCAACCACAAATCAGCACCTGCCCCCGACACAGGGGGCTTCCCCTTGTCCCCTGGTCCCCAGGCTGCTCACCTGAACAGGAGCTTCTGCCCCGGCTCCTTCCTGATGATGTTCAGTTTGTAATAGTGGCGCAGGGCACGGGACATCTTCTCATAGGTCATGTTCACCCGGTTCTGGAAGGTAGAGCAGCCCCAGGTCAGCCCCCGGTCGACAGCCCACGCCTCCTGAACTTCACTCTCCGCACGGTGAAGGGAGTAGACTGGGCGGGATGCTTTCCCAAGCCCCTGGGCCCAGGGCTCGGCAGGGTTTAGTGGCACTCGGTTGAGTTTGGAGGGAGACAGGCAGAGGTGGTCAGGGAAGGAAGGAGGGGAGACTACACAGTGGGAGCGGACTGCAGGTCACTTCTCCAAAGCAAATGTCACAGCAGTAATAAATAACCACACATGCCCTGTGGGAAACAGGGAGGGGCTGCGTGGTGGGACTGCACGGGTGGCTTTGGCGCCAGTGAGTAGCATGACTGTGGCCAGGTCCCCGACTTCCCTCTGGAGGGCAGGCAGTACAGGGTCAGCGCGGGAAGCCTGGGTTTTGGCATCAGTGAGCCCAACTTCACCACTTGGCAGCTGTGTGACTTTGGACACGTTTCTGTATCTCTGAGTCCATTTAAATTGAAATGAAATGAAAGCTTCATTTGTCGTGAGGTTTGTTGTGAGGGTTAGATTAGCTGATTCGTGAAGATCCTCAGCACAGCGCTTGGCATTAGTATGTGCTCATTAAGTGGAGCTGCTGCACTCTGGGCCTGGGCGATATGGGGTCGGACCAGATTAAACACCCTCAAACTTTAGTCATTAACATCCTTCCGGCCACCAGCACTGCCAAGAGGCAGCAGAATAGTGCAGGGCAGTTGCTAGCCCGGGCACAGTCCCCACACTGTCCCCTTATTGAGCTAAACTCTTGGCACTTGCTAAACCTCTCTGTGCCTCGGTTTCCACATAACACCTACCTCACAAGGGCTGCGGTATTGAGTGAGTTAACACAAGGAAAGCCCTCCCAACAGCAGAGGGCAGGCAGGCGCCACTCACTGCAGTTTAGGAAACGCTGAAAACTGCTGATCATCATTATTTTTTAAAGTTAACCAAAAACACCTTTATTTTTTCAGTCTTCAAAAAACAAACTACTTTTTTTTTTCCAGGACAATCATGATTAACTTAGAAAACTGGTCATACAATTCATCTTCAAAAGCATTTCCCTTTAATGGGAAAATTAGCTTTAGAGAATCTAAACATTAAAAATTTTCTTAAAAAAAAATCTACTTTGTTGCCATTATTACACAAAATGGAATCCACCAGAAGTCAAGGGAATTCATTCATATCTCAGGTCCTTCTCCTCCTGGAACCAGCATCGTTATATTGTTTCCATTTAGCAAAATCTGAGCAGGGTACAGTGACATACGTCTGTAATCCCAGCGGCTTGGGAGGCTGAGGCAGGAGGATTGCAAGTTCAAAGCCAGCCTCAGCAATTTAGTGAGTCCCTAAGCAACTCAGTGAGACCCTGTCTCTAAATAAAGTATAAAAAGGGGCTGGGGATGTGGCTCAGTGGTTAAGCACCTCTGGGTTCAATCCCTGGTATCAAAAAAAATATATCAAATTTAGTAATCCTTCTTCCTTCTGATATGATTTCAAAATTCAGTGACATCTCCCAGCACTATATTGACAAAATCCTCAAGTCCTAGAAGTGTCCCAACAATTTCCTTATCCCTCTTTGTCACATGTGAATTCTTGTCCACAAGCTCTCAAAGCACCAGCCGTAACAGGGTGGCATCAGCAGGGGCCACTGTGGCTGTGCAGAAAGTAGCCAGTTCTCTTCAAAAGACTCTCTTTTCTTTCCTTAAAGGAACCCGGGTATCGGGGTGAACCCAGCAGCCCTCACCCACGGAACCACACGCCTTTTTTCATTTTTTATTCTGAGACAGGGCCTTGCTAAATTGCTGAGGCTGGCCTTGAACTTGTGATCCTCCTGCCTCAGCCTCTGGACTGGGATTCCAGGCGTGCAGCACTATCATTCCTTGTCACCACTGTGACCCTGAGACGGAGATGGCCATCCCATTTGTTAACACCAACTCAATAATAAATGTCTAATCCTGAGCACTGGGGTGAGCCACCTGCGATCGCCTCACGGACACTCACTTAGCTCTGGGCCATCCGCGGGATGGGGGGGATGGGGCCTCAGCCGCCCCGGGCCCTTCAGCCCCCACAGCCGTCGCGCCAGTGGAGTGAGGGGCCTGGGTTTCTGCCCACCCTCCCTCAGGAGCCCAGCTTCCTCTTCTGGGCTAACCAGCAGCACCGTGTGGTCCACGCCAAGATCTCTGAAAGGCTCATTCGCCAGGGGTAGAGGCTGGTCTAGCGTGGTGAGGCCCTGGGCTCCCTCCCCAGCACTGCCCCCCGCAAAGAGGCTTAAGTACTAAGCAAAGGCGAGGTCACACTCAGGGACATCCTCCATCCCTAAGAGGTGACTTTTAACCACTGCACTTCTGGGACCCCAAGGGAAGGGAAGGCCCCATCATTGAGGACCATCCCCTGGTGCCCCGGGGTCCACTCTGACCCCTCGCTCTGTCCCCTGGGTATGTGGAGACCAGCCCGCCCTCTGGTCCAGCTTCACCTTTTGGTTCCCCCAGAGTCTGGCGAGCCCGTTCGGATCCACGACTCGGAAGACCTTGGCGTCCTTGTCCTCCCACCTGACGTAGGGCTCGTACCTGGCGTCCCGGAGCAGCTGGTACACGTAGTCCCACAGCAGGTGGCAGTCTGCAGGTCAGCACAGAGGAGCCGTGAGGACCGTGTCCCTGGGGACCTGGAGGCTAGCGTCCAGGGAACCCCAGCAGGAGGATGGAGACAGTGGTGTCAACAGGAGCAATGGGGGCTCCTTCTGTACCTCAGAACTCTAGGAGGTGGCTCGTAACCCCAGGGGACGTGGGAGGGGATGGGCTGAGGGGGCAGGGGAGCGCGAGGCCAGCCCAGCTCTGCAGCACCACGGCCACGCTCCCCTATGCGAGGGTTGGCGGGGCCCATGAGCAAGACCCTGCCCAGGCACTCAGCACCCTGGACCCAGGAAGTGCCCAGAAAATCAGCACCCAAGGGCACCCTCGCAGATCTGAGCCCGGGGCCCCGGGCCATGTGCCTTCAGGAAAGTCACCCGAGGCAGCTTCCCTGTGAGGGTGGTGATGGGTGGTAGGTGGTCAATGTGCCCAAATCCCTCAGACCAGGTGGCCACTGCAGTTGAAAAAACTCAGGCGTTTATTGGCCTCCAGTCACTTCTGACCCAGAAGCCAGGCTTCGTCCCGTCTCGTGTCTTATATTAAGGTGGTGGCCCCACCAAGGCGAGGAACATTTTCTGGAAAGATGGGTGGCTTCTCTGTCCCTGTGTCTAGTTGTCCGCCTAACAATCAATCCCTTAACAACAAAGGCGGACCGTGAAGTGATTCACCAGGTTAAAGGGCAGGCTCTGCAGCCAGACAATCTGGGTTCACATCCCAGCTCCGCCATAAATGCTGTGTAATCCCGGGGAAGTCCTTAACCTCTCTGTGCCTCGGTTTCCTTATCTATGACCAGGCTAAAATAGTGCCCACATCAAAGAGCTGTTGTACAATTAAATGAAGGCCTTGGAACCAAGCTTGGCACATAGTAAGTGCTCAATTACTTAAAAATAGAGTTTTAAGAGTTACGGAGCAGTGGCGGAGGGGCGAGAGGGGACGGGGCAGGTACTCCAAGCCAACCTAAGTGTCCGACTCTGACTGCCTAAATTGTCCCTGCCCTGGGGTCAGGCTGGGCTTGGCAATCCTAAGCAATCCATCTGCTATGGCCCAACTGTGGCCAACACACGGGACATCACCCCACTTCCCACCCCCAGTCCAGATCCCCTCACCCCTGGGTCAAAATGACCGTGGTCCCTGTCACCCGTGACCCCTCTGGGACCCAGCCTCAGCACACCTCACTCCTGCCCAGGGAACACAGCCCCCTACTCACCTGCAATCCTGCCGTCAATGGGGGCCCGTGGCATCCTGGGGAAGGAGCAGACCCCCCTGGTCCTGCAGCCGGGCTCTGCACAATGAGATAATCTGAGGGGCCGCCTGGCTGGACTGGGAGAACCCAGGTGGCTGAAGGAGCTGGCAAGCCCCAGGGCTGGTGGCTGTGACAGGAGGCACTTGGCGGTGGGTAGGAGGGCTTCCTGAAAGGGCCCAATCCCCTCTGCAAGTAGAGGAGCACACTGATCCTGCGAGCCCAGGTCTCCCTGCCCAGGGCCTCCCTGCCCAGGAGCCTGGGACTCCTGTGGCTAAAGCTCTTCCCTGTCCACCCCCTGGTGAGAGAGTGGGGAGGCCATAAAGTGCAGTGGCTGGGGCCAGACAGCCCAGGCCAGCCCATCACTCAGCCTCTGCTCCCTACAAGTCACTTGTCCTGTTTCCTCTTTGGTGCAAAGTCAAGCTGTGAAGGCGCCAGGCCGTGACAGCACCAGGCCGTGACTGCACCAGGCTAGAACCCAGGTGCCAGCATCCATCGGCCTCGCCGTTTGCCCAGGAAATATTAAAAACTTTCTGTGAGCCAGGCATCGTGCTCAGATCTCAGGGACACATCCCTGAATCCAGAAACCTCTCTGCTGATCTGACTCCGACTGCCGACATCGTCCCGGCCCTGGAGACAGGCGAAGCAGTACTACCTGCTACTGGGACTCATTATGGGGCTTATTTTTGTGAGGTCAGATGATTAAAATGAAAAAAGAAGATAAAAGCAGTGCGCAAGACGGGGAGAGAAAATAAAGCTCGCAGACAGATGAGGAATCTGGAAGAGGTTCTGCTGCAGGGTGACATTTGACGGAGCCCTGCAGGAGGTAAAGGAGGGAGTAATGCCAGTTCTGAGAAGAGAATCCAGACAGAGGGGACAGCAGGAGCCAAGGCCTGGGACATGAGCATAGCTCTGGCTTGTTCAGCTCACAAGAAGCCCTTGTGGCCACAGCAGCAGGAGCAAGAGAGAGAGGCCTGAAGAGGGGGCAGAGGCCACTGTAAGGACTGTGGCCTCGACTCCAAGTGAGAAGGGAGCCACTGGAAGATCCTGAGCAGAGGCAAGACACAGCCTGACTTAGCGGTCTCTGGCAGCTCTGTGGGGACAGATCATTGGAGGTCAAGAGCGGGGGTGAGGAGACCAGCGAGGAGGTTCTCCAGAGGTGGTGGGGCGGCACAGGGACCAACAGCGGGTGCAGGAAGTGCATGCACTCTGCAGAGATTCGAAGGTGCAGCCAACAGGATTCGTTGGCAGGATGAAGACGGAGGAGAAGCAGGAATCCAATAGGATGTCTGTTAGGGTTAGGAAATGAGGGCCCCCCCAGAGCTCCTGTGTTAATGCGGAAACATTCAGAGGTGAAGCAATTGGATTAGGAGAGCTGTCACCTGATAGCAGATCAATCATTTCATGGTTTAATAATCTGAAAGGATGACAGTATACCCGTGGGCGGGTGGGGGCAGGCCTGGAGCAGGTGGGTCACCAGGGGCCCCGGAAGGGTTCACCCTCCCTGTGCCCCTTCCCTCCTCCCTCTCTGCTCCCTGGCCACCCTGACCTGACAGTTTTCTCCTCGGCCCCCTCTGCCGTGGTGCTCGGCCTCACTTGGGCCCAGAGCCATGCAACCAGCCAGCCAGGGGCAGAAACCTCTGAAACCATGAACTCAACATAAGCTTTCCTCCTCTAAGCTCTTCTGGTCGGGTGTTTTGGTCATAGAGATGAAAACCCAATTAACACGCTGTCCAGTGCTTTGAACTAAGCTTGGCAGGAGGAGCCGGGGTTTGCTGGAAAGGAGCAGTGTGGGGACATGGGGCCCCTGGTTTAGGGGCTGCTGGGGTTGAGATGCCCACTAGACACACTGGAGGGTAGGGGCGTCCCTGTGCTCTGGCGCCTGCCAGGAGCGGTTTCCATGGAGACAGAGGCAGGAGGGGGACCCCGGCCTCATTCAAAGGACAGCAGGAGCCAGGCTGGGGGGAGGGAGCGGCCAGCCCCTGCCACCCCTCCCTGGCTTTGCTCTGAGGATGGGCCGGTCCCGCCACGAGGCTGACCTGAGCGGGCTCGGAGCTTCAGGAAGGGCCTCCTCACCTTCCGGGGCCTGGGGCAGCCCGGGGCGCGTCCTCTGCCGGCAGGTCCCCGGGAGGAACGGCCTGCACACCAGGGCTCGCCGCTGGGTCTTGATGAACTGGAGCAGCTCATACAGGACGTCACCTGGGGGTGGGCGGGAGGCAGGCTGCTGGCCAGGCCAGTGGGGAGCCCAGTCTTTGTCCCCTGTGGTCACCTGCCTCTCCGGGCGAAGCCCAGGGTGTCCCGTCACCAGCATCCTGCTAAGGAGGTGCGGGGCTCCCGCTGTTGGGGCTGACAAGGGGCACGGCCCATGTCGCCCCCTGGCGGTTACAGCTAAAAAGACATCCCTTCCTGGTACAGGAAGGTGCTGGGCACCAAGGTCACCAAGGTATCCCCCCCCAAGGTCAGGCTGAGCACCCCCACATGCCCTCAGTTGAGGGCCTGAGTTCAGTGCACAAACTGCACAACCGTGTTTCACATCCCTGGAGGCAGAGGCAGTTCTTCTAAGGCTCAGGATGATAGATAACAGGCAGACTTGAGTGGCGGGAACATGAGGTCAAGGGAGTAATTCTACACACTGGGACCACTGCGCTGACCGGACCCCACATACTTGCTTGTTTTTTTCCTCCTTTTTTTTTTTTTTTTTTTTTGTGTGTGTGTGTGTGTGTGTGTGGTACCAGGGGTACTTTACCACTTAGCCACATCCCTGCCTTTTTGTTGTTGTTGTTGTTTGGAGACAGGGTCTCACTAAGTTTCTGAGGCTAGCCTTGAACTTGCAATCCTCCTGCCTCAGCTAATCAGAACATAAGGGCTGGGGTTATGGCTCAGTGGTAGAGCACTTGCCTGGCGTGTGAGGCACTGGGTTCAATCCTCTGCACTACATAAAAATGAATGAATGAATGAATGAATAAAGGTATTGTGTCCATCTATAAATAAAAATATTTTAAAATATAAAAACAAGGGCTGGGGTTGTGGCTCAGTGGTAGAGCGCTTGCCTAGCATGTGTGAGGCTCTGGGTTCATCTCTCAGCACCACATATAAAGGTCTACTGGTAACTAAAAAATAATATTTAAAAAACCCTTTATATATTTTTTTCTATTAGATTTTTCATGCTTTTATTCTAGATTTTAAGAATCTTTATATATATTAAGAAATGAACCCTTGTCTGTGACACGAGTTGTAAGTATATATTTTTTAGCTTCTGATTTTAATTTTTCTTCCATGCAGAAGTTTATTTTAAATGCAGGTGTGTGCATTTGAATTATATTTTTATTTTATAGCTTATAGATTTTAAGCCACAGATTAGTTTCAAGATCATAAAAGAACTTGATATATTTTCTTCTAGTACATTTTCGATTCATTGGCATTTCTCCTGGTATATGATATGAAGACAATTTGATTTTTTTCCCAGATGACTCAGCTTCATTTATTAAAAAGTTTATCTTCCTGCCAATGATTTGAGATTTTATCTTTATTGGACACCAAATTTCCTCGTGTTTAGATCTATTTTTGTACTTCCTGTTCTGTTCTATTGTTCTGACCATATCATACTATCTGACTGCTTTAATTATTGGGGCTTGAGTGGATGTTTAAATTTCTGGTCTATTATTCTCTGATTTCAGAGTTTTTATGTCTATTTACCATACTTTGAATACTTGTGGGAACATTTTGTACTTATAAAATAAAAAAAAAAAATAAGCTTAAAAAAATAAAATAAAAAGAACACAAGCCCCCCCCCCCCCCCAGCAGTGGGAGATGGGGGAATGGAGACTTTGTGACCCTTACACAGACCTGGTCTTAGAACTCAGGGAGCTAAGAAGAATTCCCCCAACCATAATATCTGTAAGAACAGGTTCCAATTAGAACCAGTCAGCACAGGACAAAGTGACCTCGAGTTCCCTGGAACTTCACCAGGCACAGTGGCACTTGGACATTTAACACAATCCTGCTGTCAGTCAAAAGTCAAGAGGTGAACTTGGGCAGGACTCTGGAAACTTCCCTGGGACCCTCCAATAAAACTGGAGGGCAGGAGGGGCACACGGTCCTTCTCTCCGGTAAGAGTGTCTCCCCTTCCCTTTTTCCTGTCCCTTCTAAACTTTGCTACTTTTTTTTTTTTTTTTTTTTTTTTTACTAAATTTTGAGTCTTCCTGAAATCCTCTCAAACAAGAACAAAATAACCAAGGGTAGGGATCTCAGCAGCCTCCTCTGCAATAATGGGATTCCCCAAATTTCATTAAACAGCTGCCCCTGCAGGGTGCACTGGCGCACACCTGTAATCCCAGCAGCTCCAGAGACCAAGGCAGGAGGATTGCCAGTTCAAAGCCAACCTCAGCAACAGCCAGGCCCTAAGCAACTCGAAACTCAGTGAGACTCTGTCTCTAAATAAAACACAAAATAGAGCTGGGGATGTGGCTCAGTGGTAGAACGCCCCTGGTATCTCCTCCCCCCAAAAGGCTGGCCTGTCTTCTGAGGGACTGAATAGTCCTAACCTCTTCCTAAAGGCAGGTGGGCCCTGTCCATAGTCCCAGAAATGCCTCTTGACTCCCACCTTTGGGCTAAGTTGCTGATGGTAGGCAGGAAAATGGGAGGAGGAAACTGGGGGGATCCCTGGGTAGAGAACCACCTGACAGCCATGGGGTAAGAGGTACACAGTGGGCTCCTGAGGACCAGGGTTGCTTGCAAGAAGTGAGAGAGAATCACAGGCATGATAGGGAGCAGACCTGTGCTCGCCTCATCCCAGGCCTGCCTCTGCCCAGACAGTCTCCGCTGTGGGAGAAGCCAGAGCCTGGTTCTCCTGCCACCACCCACCAGCCCCATTAAATCCAGAGAATTTCTAGCTGGGAGCAGTGGAGCACACCTGTAATCCCAGTGACTGAGGCAGGAGGATTGCAAGTTTAAGGCCAGCCTCAGCAACTTAGGGAGACCCTGTCTCAAATAAAAAATAAATAAATAAAAAAGGCTGGGGATGTAGCTCAGTTAAAACACCCCAGGCCTAATACTCAGTACTAATAAATAAATAAATAAAATCCAGGGAATCATTGAGAATAATTAACTGCATATTTCATAATTGCCAGAAGAGGGGACTCCTGAATTTTCCCAAAACAAAGAAATGATAACTGTTTGAAGTGCTAGATAGGCCCATTACTGTGGCAGCACATTGCATACATTGCTGAAATGTCACACTGCAGCCCATAAATAAGCACTAATACAGTGTGTTAATTTTTTTTTTAAATGGGGTTTGTGTGTGTGTGTGTGTGTGTGTGTGTGTAGGAGGGGTGTTGCTGTTATTTGTTTGTTTAACTTAAATCCAGGCACAGCCACTCGAGAGGGCTCATGAGGGAAAAAGTGCGACAGAATCTGAGAGGTGGCAGTGCGTGGGGTGTGTTAGAAGAAGTAAATTAGAATAGTTGAGAAAACCCCTTCTGCCACTCAGGCTTTGGTCTTGCTTGCCAAAGACAGGCTGCGGAGAAAACAAGAGTGTCGTCTTAGAAGACACCAGAGCAGCCCCAACATGAAGAGCCACCAGCGAGAAGGCCAAGGGAGGGTCAGGAGGACTCCAGAGGACTGCTGCTGCCACCACCAGATTCTGCTCCTGAAACATGGTTCCTGTGACCTCAGGCCGGGTTCTGGCTAAAATAAAAACTCATGCAGGGGGCCAGGCTGGAGTTCTTATCAGTGTGAACCAATGAATTCTGCAACTTTCTCCAGTTTTCCTCTTGGCTGGGAGGGAGCGCCTTCCCGAGAAGGCCCCCTGCAGGACCCCAGGGGCTTGGGGCCTCCCGTGCCTTCCAGGGTTCCCACCAACTCGCTGAAGAGTGGAGCCCGGAGCTTCCCTCACCTGAACCCGGAGCGCGGCGGCGGAAGTCGTCCTTGGTGAGGATGCAGAGCGCGCGGCCGTTCAGCTGGAAGCCGCGCTCAGGGGCGCGCGGGAGCGAGTACTCCTGCTCGGCCCAGCGCAGCCAGTGCAGCACGTCCTCCCTGCTCCACAGCGCCGGCTGGAGGCCTGCGGCGGCAAGCACAGGCTGGGGCTGGGGCAGAGACCGGCACCTCCGCCCCATCCATCTGTCCATCCATCATCCATCTGTCCATCCATGCATCCATCTGTCCATCCATCCATCCAGCTGTCCACCCATCCATCTGTCCATCCATCCATCTATCCATCCGTCCACCATCCATCCAGCTGTTCATCCATCCATCCAGCTGTCCATCCATCCAGCTGTCCATCCAGCTGTCCATCCATCCATCTGTCCATCCAGCTGTCTATCCATCCATCCAGCTGTTCATCCATCCATCCAGCTGTCCTTCCATCCATCCATCTGTCCATCCATCCATCTATCTGTCTGTCCTCCATCCATCCGTCCGTCCATCCATCCAGCTGTCCATCCATCCATCTGTCCATCCATCCATCCAGCTGTCCATCCATCCATCCATCTGTCCATCCATCCATCCATCCATCCAGCTGTCCATCCATCCATCCATCCATCCATCCTTCCATCCATCCATCCTTCCATCCATCCATCATTGCTCCTGCTCCAGGAAGTCAGGGCTTCCAGTCCTCCCAGAAGCCCACCCTGAACACTCCCTCTAAACGGGTCCCTTCCCCAAACCCCATCACCTCCTCTCACTGTGTCCGTTCTTTTCTGTCGCACCACCTAGCTTTCTTGGTCAGTTTTACATTTGCCATAATTATGTGCTAGCTTTTATCACTCTATATGTATTACGGATGTATCTGCTTATTTATTGTTGGTACCCCACCCCCTGCCTGTTTTCCAATCATTCCTTCAACAAATGTTTAATGGGGACCTGCTATGGCACTGGACTGGGTAGGCGGAGGCACATTGTCTGTGTATTCTGCACCTGGAACACACACATGTATGTGTATATATGGCCCCCCACCTCAACCATTTACAAAATCAACTCCAAGTGGGATGGGTTCCCAAAAAATAGAACAATAGAAATCTTAAAATAGAGACAGAAAATTATATGTACTGAAGGAGTAGGGAAGACCTTAACCATGACAGGAAACACAGAGGCTACAAAAATGAAACACATTTGACTATAATTGTGGGGGTGGGGAACATACCACAAATGAAACTAAAAGAGGGTAGATTTGGGGGAAATATTTACATCACAGATGACAGGTAAAGGACTAGTGCCCATCACACGGTCAAGACAAGAAAAAAAAGTTTTACCAGTAATTCACTGAATCCAGCAATTCAGTGTGGTCTAATTTCTCACCTCGGTGGGAATTTTATGTGCGTATACAGCTACATTAGCCTGGTGGGCCCGATCTCTTTGCTGTGGTGGCTGTCCTGTGCACTGAAGGGGTTTTAGTAATATCCCTCCCCTCTGCCCACTCAGTGGCTCTCTGCCCACTCAATGGAGGCCCAGGTACAACAACAAAAAGTGTCTCCAGACATGGCCAAGAGGAAAGGCAGACAAGATTTGCTGCCTAGCAGCTTGGCAGGAAAATATCCCAACTGGATGGTTATTCTCCAGCTGAGGGATATTTGGAGAGTTTCCGTTTATTTTCTATTGGAGGGGACAGAGCTCAGTAGAGGAGTGTTTGCTAGCAGCATGAGGCCCTCACTCAATCCCCAGTGCCAGGGGCTGGGGTTGGGGCTCAGTGGTGGAGCGCTTGCCTGGCACATATGGGACACTGGGTTGGACCCTCAGCAAAACACAAAAATTAAATAAATAAATAAATAAACAAACAAATAAATAAACAAAGGTATGGTGTCCATCTACAACTAAAAATAAATAAATAAAAATTCCCCAGTGTCGCACACACAAAGAACAGGCCATGTTAGCCAGGCGGGTGGTACATGCCTGTAGTCCCAGCTACTCTTGGATCTGAGCCCATGAGTTTGAGACCAGCCTGGGCAACACAGCCAGGCCCTGTCCCAAAACAAAGAAACAAACAAAACAGAATAGGCAATACTAATCTGGGGAGAGAAATCAGAAGAGTTGTCATCCTTTGAATGGGAACGGGAGGCACGAGGAAACCTCCTGGGGTACTGGAAATCTCCTAGACCCTGATCTCAGGGGTGGCTACACGGCTGTATTTGCACATAAAATTCACGGAGCTGCACCCTGAAATACACTTGACTGAGAGTTGGACCGCAAAAAAAATTATGAAAAGTAAAAACACACAATGAAAAGTACTGATGATGGTGCCAGGCCAGCTGTGACCTAAGTGACTGCCTCTGTTTCCTCATCTGTAAACCCGGGATGATGACCAAATCCACACCAGCCACACAGGACTGTGCCGGGGAGGCTGCGAGGTCACCAATTTAAAGAGCCGTGCCTGGAAAAGCAGGACAGGCTTGTTCTGAGACAAGGGTTGGTACAGCTGTCAGATGAGGTGATACTTGTGAAATACCTGGCACAGCAGCCAGCACACAGGGCTCAGCCAGGCTACCAATGTGGCATAAAGAGTCCACTCCCTCCAAGAAGTCTCCCTGACCTAGTTTCTGGATGAGCGTCTCTGGACTCTCCTTACCAGTCCAACCAGGTTGACTCTCGAGGTTTCACCTGCCCACAGCCACGGCCTCTCCCTCTCTCTGCAATAATCCAATGTATTTTCAGTTTTATCTTATTAACTGTGTCTGTCCCTCGAGATTCCAGGCAGATATCGCCTTACTCTCCCCCTGGTGGGTCACTCACTGGGGATTTCCAGCTTGGTTGGCTCCCAGCTCCCAGGACAGATCTGGACAGTGCTCCCAGGACATATCTGGGCGGTGGTCCAGCTGGGGCAACCAGCCCAGCTGCCTGCCTGATCTTTCCAGTTTACGCAGTGAAGCATGGGCTCTGTCCCAGGCACTGAGTTTGGGAAGGGGGAAGCTCTTCATTCTCCAGTCCTTAGTTTGTAGAATTTCCCATCTACTGCTAGCCATCTTCCTTCTCATCATCAGGGGTGACATCACTGTCAAAACTCTCCCTTCTGGGCTGGGGTTGTCGCTTTGTGGTAGAGCGCATGCTCAGCCTGCCTGAGGACCTGGTTTTCATGCCCAGTACCCCGCCAAACAAAAGTATTTATCTTGTCCCACTGAATTGATTGAACTTCCTTAGTAACCCCTGACCAGCATTCTGAAAATAAATAAATGGGGTCCTCAAACCAGCAGCATCAGCAGCATCAGGAGCTTATTAGATGCAGAATCTCAAGTTCCACCCCAGACCTACTGAGTCGGAATCTGTATCTCAACCAGGTTCCCAGAAGATCCACATGCACATTCGAATCTGAGAAGCCCTGGTCTCCAATACCCAGGAAGCCACACTTGTTAGAATGTACCTATTAAACTAAATGCCCCAGGGAAACAACCAGAGAAGGAGGTGGAGAGGTGCCACCCCTGCCCCTGTGAGACAGAGGAGGGGGCCCTGTAGGTCTCTTCCCATGGCTTGTTCACAACGAGGAGTTTTAAAAGTCGATTCCAAAATGCAAAGCTGTCCCCGTTCCTTGGCACCCAAAGTAGGAAATTCGCAGAGCTTCTTTAGGGAGCCAGCTGTGGGGAACCCAAGAGGCTCAGGAGCAGGAGCAGGCACGAAGACCCCCAGGGCGACCACCTGTGTCACAGCTGACTCTGTGGCCCTCACTGAGCCTCCCGCCACCTGGCCTCTTTCATTGCCACTTCTACCCTGGGGAAGTTGGGCCACACCCTGCCAGAGCTCCCTGGGCCCCACTCTTGCTTCCCGGCCCACCTCCTGTCCTTTGCCCCTGTCTAGACAGCACAGTTGTCCTTGGAGTGAAACTGTCACTGCTCTCCTGCACATCTTTATCTGGGAGGCAAGTCAACCCAGAAAAGCAACACACAGGAAAGTAGATGCTCTTCGTCACACGCCACCTCACAAGCCCAACACAAGCCGAAGCAAGATCTATTTAGTTTATTCCCCTTCCTGCTGCGCCCCGTCAGCCCTGGAATCTAGAGGTGGAAAATGGAATGGAGTGGGCGACTGGGGGAAAAAAAATGTCAGAGAGAGGCCCTGAGAGGGCAATCGGTTTCTAGAAACGTGGGGCACAGGAGGTTGCTATCACCCCAGGCACCTGCAAAGCCGACCTCTAACTGGTGTCAGCAGTTTGCTTATTTAGAATGTTGTTGGCAGGAAAATGAGTCATTTAGTGTCCCCTAGTTACCAAGGTCCAGAACTGGGTGGGACGGGAGGGTCTGAATATCCTCAGAGGTCCCCGTGGTAGGAATCATGGACTCTGTGATGACGGGGGAGTGGACGCTGCCCACAGCACTTGGCCTCAAGGCTCCACTCTCAAGGCGGACACCCCACTCCCCCAGGAGCTCTTTGTGACTGCAGGAGCCCCCTCGGCTGGTGCACAGGGTGAGGTGGACATGCTGGAGTCAGGACCCCTGGAGACAGCCCTCGCTCCATCTTGGATGGGCAGTGAGGGGGTAAAGCCCCAGCTGCCTTACTCCCCAGGGTATGCCCCTCCCTGTTCCCAGAGATGCCCACTGGGATCCAGCACATGCTGTCCACAGTCTTTAATGGCCTGAGGAAACTTTTTGAATTTCCTCCTCTACTCTCTCTCCCCTGGTCCTAGCCACTGTTTCGGGGTGGGCTCCTGAGGAGGCCTGACCTAGATAGCAGGATGAGTGCCACAGGAGCCCTGATCTAGGGGACAACAGGTCACAGTGACCTCACCCTGAGTGGTACAACCAGAGCACAGGCTGCTCCAAGAGGGGTGGGTGTGCCTGTCACTAAAAGTACGCAGGAGACCTGGGGACCATCTCAGAGGGCCCCACCAGAGGGGTTCCGCCTTGGTTGGTTTTGGTGCCCTTGGTGAAGACTCCTTGTCACTCATTTGTTCATTCATTCAACAAATAGTGAGTTTCTGAGCTTATAAAATGTGGTCTTATGGAACTTACGATCCTCCCCTTTCCCGTGTTCCAGGGAGAGTCGTGGATCTTGAGTTTTTGATTTTTTAAAGTTTTTGTTTGGTTTGTTTTTCGAAAGTCTTGAGTTTGAACTTTACTTTTAGGAAGTGTTTTTTAGAGGTTGTGTTAAAATTTCTGTGCTTATGTCTTTAGTTAATAGACATGTAGATGTGTCTTAAAATCAGATCAAATTGTTCCTTTTTTTTTTAACCCACTTTTGGAGAAAAGAAGAACTCCAGAAGTCTTTTCTCGAAGCATGCAAAGAGTCATTAATCACAGGGCAGGGGGTGCTGGTAGTCTTGAGCTACTCCTCTCAATTCCTACCCCACCCCTGCCCCAGCTCTGGCTCTGCCCCAGCTTTCAGGCTCCCTCACCCCCAGCCTCGCCCTTCCCTACATCCCCAATGAGCCTGTGAACATCAAAAAACTAGAAGGTGGTGTATTTGTACCGATCCAGGCGGTGAGTAAACTCTGAATTCTCACTTCTCCTTCTGTACCCCTCACCCAGCAGGGCAGGGCCCTGAAGGTAGAAAGTGACCTTGACACAGCCTCCTGGGCCTGGGTTTCCTTGTTTGGGGAGTTTCCAGGGGCCACGTCAAAGCTCTTTCCCAGGGTTGACCTTCTAGGACTTGGCGAGTGGGACAAAACAATCAACAGAGGGTCCTGGTGCAGCTCCCCCACCTGCCACCCTGCTCTGCAGCACCTCCCCACTAGTCTCCCTCCAGCACCTACTCAGGGAGAGTCTACCTGTCAGTCCCACCTTCCCTCTAACCAGACGGTTATCTTCACAATTAAAGGTCAGGCAGTGGACCACAGAGGTGTGAAGTTACCTCACCCTCTGCTAAGCCACAGCTTAGTCCTGTCATAGCTCAAAACGTAGGTGGCAGCCAGGAAACCTGTCAAGCAGTGTTTCAAGGAGCAGGGAGCAAAGTGGTCTAGGTGCTTCACAACCTGAGTCCAACATACCTGCGCATAGATGCCACGGACTCCCATCCCAATCAAAGACCCCGGCTGGGGTCGGCCAGCTGCGGAGCCTAGGATTGCCATGGTTTAGGAAGTACATTTTTAAATATCTTAATCTGGGTATGGAAGCAGGCACCTAACATCCCAGCTCCTCAGGAGCCTGAGGCAGGAGGATCACAAGTTTGAGGCCAGCCTGAGCAACAAGACCCATCTCAAAATAAAAATAAAAAATTAAAGAACTGGAAACATAGTTTAGTGGTAATGTGTCCCTGAGTTCAGTCTCCAGTTCCGCAAATAAACTAAGCTAAAATAAAATAAAATAAAAACTAAAAACCAAGCAAAAGTCTCCTAGAAGATGACCAGCAGGACCAAAATTTGGCCTTAGAATTCTATCAAGAGCCTGTGTAAGGGCTGGGGCTGGGGCTCAGTGGCAGAGCGCTCGCCTAGCATGTGTGAGGCACTGGGTTCAATTCTCAGCACCACATAAAAATAAATAAGTAAAGTAAAGGCATCGTGTTCATCTATAACTAAAAATTTTAGAAAAGAACCCATGTGATCTTGAATATGTCACTTAGCTTTTCCTCTCATTTGAAATACATTAATTTCCAGCCTGCTCCATAGCTATGTGTATACTGGGGTAAGAACGTTACTTAAGAAAAGGAAATGAAAGGAGACAGCTAATCTGTTAATCCCATGGTTACTGTGGATGCATTTGGCTGTTCTCTAGTATTTTCTTACCCTTCTCTGGCATTGCCTAATTTTTGACAATAAGCACATGCTACTTTTTAATAATAAAAATGATACATTGCAGCTTAAAAGAAGGTTTTATGAGCATGCCACTGTTCACTGTTTAGCCCCACCCACTTCCTCTCTGCCAATGTCTCCAATCCTGTCTCTAACCTGGAAAGGACCCAAAGGCTCATTAGGCGCCAGCCCTCATCTCACCACTGAGGATGCCTGCCCGTCAATGCCAGCTGTACACCTTCTCTGACTTCCTCACCAAGGGAGAGTTAAAACCCAGCCAAAGAACTGGAAACGGAGGAAAGGAAACTCCTTGAATAAGCAGTGACATTTAAGACTTTAACAAAAAATGAGCTTTTCTCCTCCCCTCTACTCACGGAGTCTTCCTGGAAGCTTGCAGATCCCAGTCTCACCCAGCAGTTGCACTTGAGCTTCACATCTGGCTTGGACCTGGGTGCCTAAGGGAGGTGTGGCCGCTGCAGGACCTACAGGAGAATAGGCCAGTGTTCCCTCCTAGAGCAGGAGAAAACCAGAGCCGTCAAAGGAGGCTTAGCCATACTGGAATGTATTGAGAATTATTTTTGGAGAGAAAGAGTGTTTATCTCTGCCAATAGACTGTGTCCATCTTAAAGGTACCATCAACCTCTTGTTCACAGCAGACACTGGATAAATTTCATCCTTCCAAATCAAGTTTTCAACTCCCTGAAAAAGATTCTCTAGCACAATTTGACTTGAAACCTGAAGGCCTAGAAATACTCTCTGGATTCTTAGTGAGATCACAACATGGAGACCAAGGGACCAGGATGAAAAGACCTTAACTCAGAAATAAATAAACACTTTTTCAAAAAGGAAAAAGAAAGAAAAAAAAAAAAAAGAATAAGTTTCTGACCCTGAGGTCTCACAAAGGGAAGACTTTTTTTTTATTATTTAATTTTCTTTTTTTTAGCTGGAGCTGAAGATGGAACCCAGGGCCTCACACATGCTAGGCAAGCTCTCTACCACTGAGCCACAACTCCAGCCCTAAGGGAAGTCTTTATCCTATCAGTTTTACAGCCAGGATAGCTCTGGCCGTGGGTTGGTTCATCCAGAAGGATGAGAGAAGAAACAAGTGGCCAGATGTGGTATTTGCAGAAGGATCTCTGGGGCTGCAGCCCAGTTACAACTGCCTCAATCAGAAAAGGAAAAGTGAAACTAGGTCCTGAGAGTCCATTTCACTCTAGGATCTTCTAGAGTTTTATACCTATTGGTCTGGGGAAGGTAATCCGCGCCGGTGCCTAAGGAGTTCGGATCTGGAGCCAGCAGAGCAAACTCCAGAAGCCTTGGCTGATGCAAAAGGGGATTTGACATCTTTTGGATAGTTCCCATTTCGTTTCTGGAGGAGAAGGGCACCACCTGTCCCAGCTGGTGCTGTTTCCTAGATATCCAAGCCTCAGAAACTGAGAGGGAGCAGACTCAGGTGCCACAGCCTATAATCCCAGTGACTGGGGAGGCTGAGGCAGAAGGATCAAAAAATTGACACCAACCTCAACAACTTAGGAAGCCCAGAGGACTTCTCAAAATAAAACATAAAAGGGGGCTGGTGGGAGCTGGGGCTGTAGCTAGGCGGCAGAGGGCTTGCCTAACGTCTGTAAGGCACTGGGTTTGATCCTCAGCATCACATAAAAATAAAAATAAATAAAATTAAGGCATTCTGTCCATCTACAACTACAAAAAAAAATTAAAGGGGGAGGTGGGCTGGGATATGGCTTAGAGGTTATGGCAACTTGGGTCCAATCCTTGGTACCAAAAAAAAAAAAAGAAAAGAAACTGAGGGGCTGTGAGCTCCCTTGCTAGAGAAGGGGCTCAAGACAAGGACTTGTCTACTCCTCCACCTGCCTGCAAGCAAGAGGAGCAGGCAATCCTGAGGCTGTAACTGTCTGGGAGATGCAGCCAGGGAGCCTACAGGGTGGAGACCCCCGGGTTTCTGCATGAAGCCTGGGAGAGGGCTGATAAGTGGGCGTGGCTCTTGGAGAGAGGGAAGTGGAGAAAGGCCCAGGGGTAGGATGGGCCCCAGCTCTAAGGGAAGAAAATGGAGAGGGACTGCTGAGGAAAGGGGTCCCAGTGGGATTATGTTTGACAGCTGGGAGGACCTGACTTGTGGAGGAATTTCCAGGGACCTCCCATCGGGTTAGTGTAGCAGAAATGAGGAGGGAAGGAGACTTCAGGAAGGATCTGGGGGCTTGGGGATGCTGTGTGGGATGCCTTCGTACCGCCCCGGGATTTCGGGGAAAGAGAGAGAGGCGGGACCGTCGTGAGGAGCGTCTAGGGGTGGAGCTGAGGGACAGGGTTGGTGGTGAGGGTTAGGAATCTGTTGGAAAGTAAGACTCCAGGCAGTTAAAGGTCTAATAAAATGGGAATCAAGATGGGAGCGGGCAGGTGGATCCGCGTGCGCGGCGGCTCCTCTGCCGGGCTCTTACCTGCATCCCAGGTGGAGGTGAGGGGCCACCGGCTTTCTGTCGCGAGCGCTCCCGGCTGGCGCTGCTGGGCACTGGGCCGTGCTCCTTGCCCCTCTCCCCGAGGCCCCTCGCTCGGCGCTGAGAACTGAAAGGTCTCCCGGGGCGAAATCTGGCGAGAAGCGCCGGGGCGTGAACCCTGGGCCCCGGCGAGCAGGCGCGCGAGGCGCTGGGGTAGGCGCTATCCTTCCGGGAAACGAAAACGAAAGAGCGGGATCCGGCTCCACTCCCGCCGCCCAGGGCTGGGGGAGGGCCGGGGCCCAGCGGGAGCCGAGCCGGGGGCGCGGGCCGCGCGCCGGCTGCCGGAGACGTCGCTCGTGCTGGCACCTCCTGTCGCAGGAGCGGACAGGCCCTCCTGCGCTCTGGCCCTGATTCCCTGGGGGTCAGCCGCGGGGTTCTGCGGGATGTGAAGAACCGGGGACACCGGATCCCGAGACCTCGACGCACAACTAGTGCGTCTTCGCCGATGCATAGGAAGGGGCCACCCATCGGGTCTTCCAGAGCAGCTGCCCCTCTCTTTAGGAGTGGAGTGACCTTCCCGCCCCCACCTGGTCTGGGCCTGCCTTATGGCCTCGAGGAAGCCAAAAGCTCGCGACCGCAGAGGCACCAAGGCCCTATACTCAGCCCAGCCATCAGCGCGTCCTCTTGCCTCGGCTCCCCCTGCCTGGATGGGGAAGCTCGGGGAGACTGAGCCAAAGAAACGGAGGGAAAAGCCTTAATCACCCTGGTAGAAAATCTGAGAGCGCAGATGCTGTTATAAAGAAGGCGGAACATTGGTATATCATAAACTCAAGGCCAACGGCCCATCAGAGAAACAAGCCAAGGACAAGAACAGACGGCCCAAGTAAAACCAAAGGCCAGATGGCCCCTGCATATAGAAAAAGATGCTCAGGCTCATTGTTAAAGATGTGCAGTTTGAGCCGGGGGCATGGCGCCCCCGCACGGAAAATCCCATCGATTCCAGGCAGGAATATCTCAAGTTTGAGGCCAGCCTCAGCAATTTAGCTAAACCCTGTTTCCAAAAAAGGGGGAGGAGGGACTGAGGATGTCGCTCAATGGTAGAGCACCCCTGGGTTCAATCCCCAGTACTGGTTTAAAAAAAAAAAAAAAAAAATATGGGCAAATTAGAGTTGGGGAGGTAGCTCAGTGGTAGAGTGCTTGCCTGGCATATGGGAGGCCCTGCATTCCATTCCCAGCACTGGAAATATCCCTTAATATAATAAAAATTCAAAAATTGAATAATATAATCTGCTGAAGAGGGTGAAGGGAAGGTATTTCCATAGGGGGTGCAGTGGCGCAACCCTGGTGGTGGGCAGTGTGGCAGGATCCTGCAGTTATAAATGCATTTGCCCTTGGCTCAGCAATGCCAGCAACAACTGCATCTGCATGTATCCAAGACACACATGGTTACTTATCTCATCAGGGTTTATAGTTGTAGATGATTAGAAATAGCTCCGGTGTCCATAGGGGTCAACAGAATAGCTATGGTACATCCGTCTAACAGAATACTGTCCAGCATCTGATGAAGCTCTCTGAGGACAGAGCAAGCCCTTCAAGAGACAGCAGAGCACAGCAATTAAGAACTGAGACTCAGGAGACCAGACCTGGCAGCTGCTGCACTGACATAGGCCCCCTGGGAGTGCAGCTGGCACAGGGACAGCAACAATGACACTGAAGATGTTTCATTGTTTGACGAAGAAAAAGAGACAATAGACCGAGAAAATCCAAAATCAGGCATCCACTGGCATTTTTCCATTTGTTCTATCCATTTCCATTTGTTCTATGGGTGCCATTATAGCCTATGTTCTCTGTGAATTGCTCAGCAGTGGCTTCATTGCCTGTCTGATGAGAATTATCTTGTTGCTGCTATGTGAATTTGGGGCAGTGAAGAATGTCACAGCTAGACTAATTGTTGGCCTCCCATGGTGGAATCACATGGATGAGGATGGAAAGAGTCATTGAGTGTATGAGTCCAGGAAGGCAACTCCTCTGGAGAATCAAACTGTCTCAGAGGCTGAATCAAGAGTCTCTTGTTTGGAACTGATTGCCGGTCCAGAGCTGTGGTTGATATTTGCCCTTAGTGCTCTCTTCAGTGGTTGGCTGTGGTTACGGTGGGTGTGGTGCTACAAAGTGCCAACCTGTATGGTTACAAAATGGGCAGCAGGAAGAACTTAACCAGCATAGCTACCTTGTACTTGAAAAGTGTCATTGGAGATGATCAGATTTCTTAAATAGAGAGCAAGCTTATGCATTCTGTGACACTGGAAACAACCAAAGAGATTCTTACTTACTTTAGAACTGTTTGGAATCAGTCCATTGCAAAGAGGAATATCAGATTTTTTTTTTTTTCACTTAAAAACTTGATGTTCAAGAGGCTGGGGCTATAGCTCAGTGGTAGAGTGCCTGCCTCACATGTGAGGCACTGGGTTCGATCCTCAGCACCACATAAAAATAAATAAATAAAGATATTGTGTCCATCTACAACTAAAAAATATATATTTTAAAAAACTTTGTTCAATAAAAGAAAAAAGCTGTGCAAGGTGGCGCGTGCCTGTAATCCCATGACCTGGGAAAGTGAGACAGAAGAATCACAAGCTTGAGGCCAGACTCAGCAAAGTGCCCTGTTTCAAAATTAAAAAAAAATAAAAATAAAAATGTCGGGGGATGTAGCTCAGTGATAAAGTGCCCCTGGGTTCAATCCACAGCAAGAAAGAAAAAGAAAAGTTTTCCTACTAAGTTTTTTATTTACTTTCTCTAATAGGGTTAGGAAATTTGGGTCCTAGGAACATTGTCAGAATTTATTTTATAGTGTTCATATCTACTTACAGTGTGTATATATGCATATAGTAATGTCTCGTTATATTCCGAATTAATATATTCCTTTATATATGTTTCAGAGATCTTTGCATTTTGACCCATAGAACCTGGGAGGATGTTCTTAATCTATCTCAAAGTTCTATGTGTTTACATGCTATTTCTGTAGGTTATGTTCAGAAATAGGTTTTGATTCCATTGTAAGAGTGAATAGGTTTGATTCCATTGTAAGAGTGAATTCCATTGTAAGAATTTGTGTATGAGTTGGAAAACTGTTAATTTTTCATATATACTGTATGTTGAAATTGCTTACTTTAGACATGCACAAATAAAAACCAAATTCAGGCCAGTCATATTGACTAGTTTCTAAAATGTTGTGTTTATTTTTATACTGCAGCAAGTCATTTGCTTAAGGCCCAATTAAACATAAACTTTAGAGTTTCTCTTTGAGAGATACCCAGGGATTGCTGCTACTGTATTCATCGCATGGAAAGGATAGCCAGATTTTACTTTGGAACTTCTTGGAAACTCTTCAATGGTCTTTGGGCTAATAACATCTTATCTTTTATTACTAAATGAGTATTATCCGTATGTCATAATAATAATCATTAAATACTTGGCATAATAAATGCCTAAAAGGCATCTTATTTTATTAATTTTTTCTTGCTATAATGGGGATATTGTAAATCATACATTTGTGTTATTTTTTGCAGGGGCAGGACGGGTACAGTGGATTGAACCTAGGGCACTTAACCACTGAGCCACATCCCCAGTCCTTTTTCTTACTATGTTTTTTTTTATTTAGAGACAGGGTCTCACTGAGTTGCTTAGTGCCTCGCTAAGTTGTTGAGGCTGGCCATGAACTTTTGATCCTCCTGGCTCAGCCTCCCACACCGCTGGGATTATAGGCATGCACCACCTTGCCTGGCTTAATGTTATTTCTTTAAACAAGGTAATATATGTAACTGTAAACTAAATCAATCTACAAAATGTTGTAGGCATCTGTAAATTCTGTTGTAGTTTATATAAACTTCATTGGAGTCTTTTAATCAGATTATGTTGTGAATATATTTATATACTGTTAAAATATTTTTAAAGGTGTTTAGTTGAATAAATGTCTTTGATAGCTTGGAAGGTGCACAATTTCACATTTGTATAAAACTCTATTGTCTACAAAACAAACAAACATAACTGGACTCAGGACAGCCTGCCTAGCTGGGGATCCCAGCCCCATCACTTACTGGCTCTGGGCCCTTGAGCAAGTTAGTTAAACTCTTTACTGCCTCTCTACTAAATGCTGCCTCTGCTTCCTTAACAGTAAGAGAACTAATAATGATACCTATCTCATAAGGTTATTGTGCAGAGTAAATGAGTTAACATTTGCAAAACACCTGGGAAAGTGTCTGACCACCACATTGAACAGAAATTCTAGATACAGACTGATGTGTCTTATGTGCCACTTTGTGTGTGTGTGTGTGTGTGTGTGTGTGTGTGTGTGTGTGTGTCTGTCTGTCTGTCTGTCTGTCTGTCTTGGCCTTCCATATCCAACATCCTCAGAGCCAACTAACTTGGAATCAAAAATTCTTGGGAAAAAAGTTACTTCTGTACTGAACACATACTAACTTTTTTTCTTGTCATTATTCCCTAAACAATATAGTATAACAGCCATTTACATAGAATTTACATTGTATGAGGTATTGTAAGCAACCTGGGGATGATTTAAAGTATACAGAGAAATGTATGTCAATTATATGTAAATACTACACCGTTTTATGGGAGATAAGCATCCATGGATTCTGGTATCCATGGGGGTTCCTGGAACCAATTCCTGTTAGATCCTGGGAGATGACTAAAACATTTATTTACAATTTGGACAAAGAAACTCTCAAGGGATACATAACAAACGTATTTGGAATTCAGGGTAGAAAATAAATGCAAGAGATTTCACCATAACCTTTTTCATTGTTTTGATTTTTAAACCACATGAATAAATAACTATTCAAAAGAAAAAAAAATGAAAAGGAAGTTGCAGGGTCTCTTCCATGTCAGGCAGCCATAACATGGCTGGTGGAGATAAAGGAGCATCGCCTGGGACAGACTAAAACCTGTGACATTTCGATTTGGAAGGACAACACAATGCTAGAAATACCCAAGGTGGGCACAACTATGAAGCACCAGGAGCAGGAATGAGGAGACTCCCTCCTTCACCAGGAAACATGCACAAGTGTCTCACTGCCAATAAAATAACAATATTTATTTCATTTTAAAGTTATTTTTTAAATAACATTTTTCCTATAAAGAACTCAAGATACATCTGTAAAACTTCAAATTTATAACAAACTCTGTGAATACTTGTAATTCTATAAACAGGGCTAGATGAGGCAGATAAGAAGGCAAGAGGGGAACAGGGAAGGGGAAAGGCCCAAGAGAATGAGCTGGCAGAGGACCTGTCCACCAGTCAGAGAAACACTCAGCAGGGGACAGCAGGCACAGGTTACTGCCTGGTGATGAATTCATAACTCCCGTCTTAACCCTGGAACTGCTGGCCCAGGACTGACACTGTAAGTAAGCAGGCCAGCCCGAAGGAGGCTGGGGGACAGTGAGCGCCGCTTGCAGACAGCATCAAGAGGTGGTGGAGAGGGGTCAGGGAAGAAGGGGTCACAGAGGAGGAGGGAGGGAGGGATGAGTGTGAGAAAAGAACCTCAGTGTGGTAGAAGCCACACCGGAAACACCCAGCAGCAGTGGCAACAGGAGTGGGGGGTTCCAGGCACGGAAATGGGAAGGAAGGTCTGTGTTGGATTTGAGTGTTAGAACTGGAAGCTTCCTTCAGAGTTCCCAGAGTGGAGGAGCCAGGATGGAGGGGGCGCTGGACAATGTGCTGAGAAGCTGGCACTGTAGATCTGGACTTCGGGAACAAGAGTGGGGCCAAAGGTCAAGAAGGGCATGCTACCCAGGGAGAAGCCCAGGAGGGAGTGCCTGTCTCTGCGACCTTTGTTCTGAGGACAAGGTTCTATTTCATTCATGGAAGGAAATGATCAAGGTTTCCATGCAGGGAGCATTGGGACCATCCACAGGGTTGGCATTTTCTGGGCTCCTGATTCCTCCTCAGGCTTCACCATGATGCAGTTGCAGACATGGCACAGCTGGTTGCTTGGACAAAAGCCCAGTAGGTTTGCAGTTCTCCAAAAACCCACATAGACCAACAGTGATGAGTAAAAAGAGAAGGAGGGGGAGGAGGGTCTTCTTCCCATCTGTCTCCAGGATTTACAGTTCTCAGAAGGTAGAGGGAAAACACAACTTGATGTTTACATTCCTTTTACAGCAAACGGTTGTTCCAGAAAGAGCGCAGCAAAACCTGAATTCTTCTGAAGACAGATAAAGTAAAATGAACCAGTGCATCTCTGACTTCCTGTTGAAGATCCTGTTTAAAAAAAGGGAGAGGGAGGAATTTAAAAAAAAAAAAAAAAAGCAATAGAAATAATCCAAATGTAGGCACTTAGCATACTAGGAACTAGTCATTCAATCCATGTGGCAAGCAAGCAGTTCTGAACTGCTTGGTGGGTCACCAGGCCTCTGTTGTCTGCTTCATCCTTTTTGCTGGGGGTCTGGGAGAATGGGCAGGACGTGGGCTAGGGAAGAAGTTAGATGAATCTGAGCCAAGCTGGAGGTGGCAGGGAGTTCACCAGCTTCTAGAGCAATAGGCTGAGGTCCCTGTTTATGTGGGAACACAGGGAAAAGGAGGCTGAGCATCAGGCACGCTGCCCCTGTCCCTGCCCCAGTGCTGTAGTCTCTTCTCAACAGCACAGCCTCCCTGGGTGGTTCACCTGGGCTCCTCTGCTCAGTGATCTCAGATGGCTCCACCTCACTCAGAAGGAAAGTCAGGACGACTTCATAATCCTGGCCTTGGGCCCACTGTCCACCTATCTGACCACGTTTTACTACCTTCTTCTCCACTCAATCTCAGCCACACTGGCCTGCTCGCTAGGCCAGACACACTCTGGTTCAGAGTCTTTGCTGTCCACAGTCTCCACGGCTCCCTGCTAGTGTCCCCCTTTCATGCCTCTGAAGGTTTTACCCAAAGTCACCTCCTCAGCAAGGTCTTCCCCCAATCCCCAGCCTTACAACTGCAAACCTTCACTCTTCCCTTTGCTAGAATTATTTTTCTCTTAAGCATGTATCACTAACTGATAAGCTACATCCTTTATTGTTAGTCTCACTTACAAACTCCCTGAGGTCAGGGAGCTCTGTCTCTGCCTCACTTCCACATTAAAACAGCCGGGCACATAGCACGTGCTCAGCAAATATTAGCTGAATAATAAATGAGTGAACAATAGACCATTAGCAGTAAGGTAAGGAATTTAGACTATCCTATAAGAATTATAAATCATTAAAGGATTTTTTTATGTTAACATCAGTTAGGAAAACTAAATGCATTTCCTTCCAGAATGACAGACGAGAAAAAAAAATACAGAACACCAAGTCAGATGCTTATATATTTAAATCCCAATTTTGCCACTTAGAAGCTAAATGACCTTAGATGATTCACAAACTCTTTGAAACTCAACCACTTCTCCTGAAATACCTATGATGGCAATTTGTAGGGCTACTGAGAGAATTCAGTAAAACATGTAAAAGTGTCTCCAAGAGTACCTGGAAGAAATGTTAGTTTCTCTTCCTCTTTCTAAAAAACTAAGAAATTCCCTATGCATTACTGTATCACTCAAGGTTCCAGAGAAAATAAAATAACACCTGAATTAGGCTAATTTGAGAAGGAGTAAATAAAGAGACTGGGCTGGAAACAGCAGAGCTGCCACCATTCCTGGGCCCTGGCAGGAAAGAAGCAACAGTTTCCAGAACCCAGAAGAGAGTCCTGTGGCGTAAAATTGCAGATCCTAAAAGCAATGAGAAGTTTAAAGTATGTTATTTTAACACACCTTATATCTAGGGAAATTACATGACCCAGATTTAAAAACATAAGACTAACAACAGAAACCAACCAAGCAAGGTATCTGAACAAAAATCCCATATAACTAAACGGTAAAATAGAGGCAATTTTGAGAAGCACAGATTACTTCTGAAAACACGTAACATTAATTTAAGTGGAAAGACCCAGAAAGCAAGAACTGTGGAAGGTCAAGAACCATCAATTTAGCAGACAATGATGAAATCTGGAGAGTTCCTTGCTCGATAGTTTCAGGAAAATGAACAACAGTTTTCTTTAAATACACCAACAGCAGGAAGGCAGTCAGAGAATCAATGTGACCACTTGATTATACACAGCACAAAAGGTAAATAAATGATGACATCTATGAAAGAAAGGAACTGGGCCAGATTTGAAATTCTATTAAAGTTGTCTGACCTAAGCTTTGAAGCAGCAGAGGCTTTTGCATTTTAAAGCAAGTTTGAGGAGAAATGTTTTAAATGACTACATTTAGAATACCTGCTGTGACTTAAAGGTATCCTAAAATGCAGTTTTGTAGTGGAGGGCAAGGGGACTTTAAAGGTCCAGGTCAAAGCCAGATGCAAGAAAAGCTTTAGGAGATGTAAGGATAGGATAGAATGGAATAGGGTTGAGAGTCCAGAAATACCGCATCACATTTGCAGTCAATTGATTTTCAACAAGGACAATCAATAGGGTAAAACTGGTCTTTCAACAAATGGAGCCAGGACAGCTGAAAACCTACATACAAAAAAAAAAAAATTGAAGATGAAGTTCTAACTCAAACTGTTTATAAAAATGAACTCCAAGTGGATCAAAGACCTAAATTTAACTAAAATTACAAAGCTCTTAGAAGAAAAGTGTAAATCTTCATGCCTTGGACTAGGTCATTGTTTCTTAGCAATCATATGAAAAACACCCGCACCTAAAGAAAAAACAGAAAAAGTGAATTTCATTAAAAACTATACTTCAAAAAACACCATCAGAAAATGAAAGAAGCCGGGCACAGTGGCACAGGCCTGTAATCCCAGCGACTCGGGAGGCTGAGGCAGGAGAATCTGAGTTTAGAGCCAGCCTCAATAACTTAGCAACATGCTAAGCAACTCAGTGAAACTATATCTCTAATAAAATACAAAATAGGGCTGGGGATGTGGCTCAGTGGTTGAGTGTCCCTGAGTTCAATCGCTGGCACCAAAAAAAAGGACTAGGGATGCAGTTCAATAGTAAAGCAACCCTGGGTTCAATTCCCAGCATCAAAAATTTAAAAACCCACAATGACATAATAGACAGCTAATAACACATGTTTTAAAGAGTGAGGAAAAACTAGGACCTCATAAACTACAGATGGGTCACAAAGTAAAATGGTGATCCCAGGTCCTTTCACACACTAGGAAAACACTCTACCACGAGTTACACCCCTAGCCAAGTGAAGCCACTTTTTAAAAAAATCTGAAAGTTCCCCAAAAGTAAAACAATGGACATATAAGCCAGCACTTCCAATTTTAGGTATGTACCCCCAAAATAACCACATCTACCCAAAACTTTTTTTTTTACAAATTTTATAGCATCATTATTCATAATAGCCAAAAAGAAACAACCCAAATGTCCATCAACTAGTAAACAGATAAACAATGGAATACTATCCAGCAATAACCAGTAGACACATTGATTCATGTTACAACATAGATGAACCTCAAAGAAAACAGTATAACACAAGAAAGAAGTCTAAGGCAAAAAGCTCCATTTTGCGTTATTCCTCTATATGAAAAATCCAACACAAGTAAAACCATAAAGACAGAAAGTAGGTTGGAAAGACCAGCAGGAACACTGAGGGAAAAAAGTGACTACTTGGGCTTGGATTTCCATTTTAGGGTGATGAAAATTTTCTAAAATTGATGGCACTGATGATTATACAGTTGGGTGAACATACTAAAAATCAGTTAATTGTACACTTTGAATGGGTGAATTGGGTGGTAGGTGAATTATTCTCAATAAAGCTGTGAATTAAAGAAAGAGAAGTGGCAGGGTGTCGGTGTCACTTCAGTGAGCTGAAGGGGCTAAGCTGAAGCCTCCTAAGACAATGCAACTTAAAAGGGAGAGGAGAGGGAAAATGGGAAACGGTTACATGGAGCAGTAACCTCTGGACTGGGCAGAGGCAAACAGGAAGAGGATGGTTGTGACTTATCCCACTGTATTTCTTTCCTCCGAAAACAAAAACAGAAAGAACAACGAGTCCTCAGAGTTAGCCAAACATGAAGTACACAAGTTGAGCTGAAGTTCATAAAGTACAGTCGTCAAGAAAACTCTCCTTCAGAAGAAACTGTAGCAAAGGACAGAGAGGGAGATGGTAAACACCGGGAATAGGCCTAATAAAAGATACAAAAGTACAGAAGTATTCAGCCTCAAATACAGGAAGGGCAAAAGCAAACAAAAATTATTCTTATTTAGATAGATAAAATACATGTGTGTACGTGTGTGTGTGTGTGTGTGCGTGTGTGTGTGTGTGCGTGTGCGTGTGTGTGTGTATGTGTACCAGGAATTGGATGCAGGGGTGTTTAACCACTGAGCCATATCTCCTGCCCTTTTTATTCATTATTTTGAGACAGGATCTCCCTAAATTGCTTAGGGCCTTGCTAAATTGCTGAGGCTGGCCTCAGACTTTTGAACCTCCTGCCTCAGCCTCCTGAGTCTGGGATTTCAGGCATACACCACTAACTTTAGATAGCTAACTTTTTTTAAAAAAATATTTTTAGTTATAGATGGGTACAATATCTTTATTTTATTTATTTATTTTTATATAAATAAAATATATATTTTATTTTATTATGTGTGTCCCACACATAAGAGGCAAGCGCTCTACCACTGAGCTACAACCCCAGCCCTAGATAGATAACTTCTAATGATCATTTTCTGTGCGTAGGTCTCTAAGAGAGTTACATAAATTTATCTCATTTAAACTTTCACAACAACTCTATAAGGTAAGTACCATTATAATCACCATTGTTACAGATGAGAACCAGGAAAGTTAAGTAACTTGCCCAAGGTCACACAGTAAGTGTGAGCCAGGTTTGGATCCAGTATTTCCGCTCTAAAAGCAGCACATTTAACCCTTTACACCATAGTTGGATATTCACTGAGTGGTGAGTCCATATGTAAATATCTCTTGTATACATGTTAATCTGCCCTGGTATTCTGATAAGGTTGTCCGCTGAAGCTGAAGGGTATGGCTTTCAGGTGAGGACTTCTGAAAGGGGTCTTTTGAAGAAAATGTACAGAGGCAGGGAGGTATTCCCATCTCTCTCTGGGCCTCATTCTCTTGGGTCCTGATATCAGATCAGATGGCGAGAGGTGGCTCTTGAGAGTCAGTGGTCACCAAGCAGCAGCCTGTATGGTAGAGTGTGTATGGGTTTTGGAGCAAGTCAACGTGGCTTTGAGTCCTACATCAGCAACTCGCCCTCTGTGTAACTTCTCTAAGCATCAGCTTCCTTAATTGAAAAGCAGAAATAATTATAGTACCAATGCCATTGCTAGTTGAAAGAGTTTAAAAAATAAGGCAGGTAAACACTTAACACAGACCCTGGCAAATAGCAAGCTCTCGATAAGCATTATTATTACATAGATTCAGTTCTTCTTCCAACTGGAGCTAGCCTAGGAGATAGGACTTGAAAGAGGCTAAGAAGCCCACATAGAAAGCAACACCTATAATCCAAATTCTAATCTCAAGTCTCAATATCCCTGGTTCTTCTACACAATTTCACAGCTTCTCAATTTATATTTCTAATAGTAATTTATTTTTTTTCTAGTATTGGGGAATTAGCCCAGGAATACTCTATTATTGAGCTACATTCCTACCCCCTTTTATTTTATTTTATTTTATTTTTATTTTAGGATAGGGTTTTACTAAGTTGCTGAAGCTGGCCTCAACCTTGAGATCCTCCTGCCTCAGCCTCCCAAGTCTCTGGGATTACAGGTATGTGCCATCACACCCAGCTATTGTTAATAGAAATTTCAGGCTTACATGTCTCAAACAGAGCTCTTTTATTTTCCCTAATCTGTCCTTCCCAGTTCTCCCCATCCAGTAAACAGTACCACCATCCATTCAGACACCCAGGCCCAAAACACAGAAGTCATCCATGACTCTTTCTCCCTCCCTACCCCATATCCAATACATCAGCTGATCCTGCGGGCTCTTCATCTCCATTTTAATCTGACGATGAGTCTGATCATCCCTCACCACCTCCACTGCCACACACTGCTGCCTTTGGAGGTTCCTCTGGAACCCCCTCTTGCCCTATAAACAGCCTGCTCTCAGCATGGCAACCGGACTCCACTCTAAATGTGCTCTCCCTCTCCAGAACTTTCCTTCACACTTAATGTAAAACCCGAGCACCTGATCTCCACCTCTGAAACTGAGGCCAACTCCCACGCTCAGCTCACTCTCCCCACAGGGGCTCTGCCCTCACTCCTCCTCTGCCTGGAACACTTTCCCACAAGTGTGCCTGTGACTCGCTCCCTCACCTCCAATCTCTGCTCACCTATCACCTCCCCAGGGAGGCCCCCCTAGTGGCCCATCCAAAGCCAATCTTCATCCTTCCGTCTCCCCTCCTCCTGCTTTGAGCCCACATCCCAGTCTGGCTGACCTGTCCCTTGTTCATTTGCTTCACGGCCTCGCCCCTGCATTTTCAGTGCTGTGAGCTAGGATTCATCTCTGTCCTGCACGCTGCACTAGCTACCAATGCCTAGAATTGAGCCTGGCATAGAATGTACTCAGTGACTTTTGTTTGCATGAAATGAGTTTATCAAATATTTCATTTGATTGTGTTTGTTTGTTTCCTTCTTGCTTCTATAGCATTATTATTGGGGCCTCCCCTTCATGGTCTGTCTCAGGGGGTGTCTGAGGAAAAGGCTGTGTACTGTCCACTTTTTGGCCAGAGTACAGCACTCCCTGAAGACATTGCAGCAGCAGCTAGAGTGATTAACAAGAAATTACCACAGCACAGGTGAATGTAAGGGCAAGAAGACAGGCTCTGAGGGGCAGGCACCCCTACTGTCACGGAGCCCCGTGTGATGGCTATCTGCTGCCAACTGCAGGTTGTTGGGAAGACAGACTAAACAAGGTGTGAGTTTCATCTTCCCCAAGATTCTGAATAGTAATCATTTCCCATGTCCTCTTCTGATCTTATCATAATCAGAAGAAACTAAGATATCAGTGGCGGTGGGCTCACATCAAACCTAGGGCTGGTTCAAGCAGGATACCTTACGCTAAAGCACAAGTTCTCCCCCCACCCCCAACCTGTGCATTAAACTCACCTGGCTAGCTTTTAAAATACTGGATGCTCAGGCCTCACCCTCAGTTAAGTCAGAATTTCTAAGGGTTGAGCCCAAGCATCTGTAATTCTCAAAATTCCACAGGTATTCTAATATGCATGCTACTTGAAGGGTGTGGAGCAGTTTCTCAAATTTTAATGTGCAAACAAATCCCCCCTGCCGCAGGAATGTGTAAAAGGTAGATTCTGATCTGCAGCGATGTGGGCAGGAGCCTGACATTTTGCACATCTAACCAGTTGTCAAGGGATGCTGATGCTGCCTGTCCAGTGGCCACCAGCCACCGCTGGAGTAGCAACTGTGAGATCAAATGCTGACTTTGACTCAGGCTCACCATGTACAGGTCTAATGTTTGGTGATCCAGATATTATGAATCTAAGTCCCGATTATTCCTGGGATCTCAGCCCGTGGCAGCCACTGCTATTGTTTTTCCTACCTGGCAGGATCTTACTGGGGAAACCGCAAGTCTTACCTCTTGAGCCTCCCTATAATCCATGCTATCTGCAATGTATCTCAGCTGCATGACCAAGTTCTGAATCATTTCCTCCTGGTGACGATTCTGGACAAGACTATTCTCCTTGGACTGAGAAAGTGGAGGATGACCTGCATTGACAGAAAGAGTTCAAAAGAGATAATTCCACTTTCTATGTAAAATCATTTACTACTAGTTACTAAAAACTGTCCAAGACAACGAGAGTGATGAAATCCAACCATTATAATTATCAAAAGCTGGGCTGGGGATGTGGCTCAAGTAGTAAGCACACTCACCTGGCAAGTGCAAGGCACTGGGTTCAATCCTCAACACCACATAAAGATAAAATAAATATTGTGTCCACCTATAATTATCAAAAGCAAAGGCTCGCATTGGGATAGATTGGCCCTATCCAATGGAAACATAATTCAAGCTTTTTTTTTTTTGCAGTGCTTGCAATTCAACCCAAGACCTGGGTTCACCAAGCACTCTATTAGTATTAGTATTACTGAGCTATACTCCCAGGCCTACATAAGTAATTTAAAATTTTCCAGTAGTAAAATTAGGTGAAATTAAATTTTTTTATAACTTTATTTATTTTTATGTGGTGCTGAGCATCAAACCCAGTGCCTCACGTGTTCAAGGACAAAGTTTCTGTCCTCTAGTTGCTCACAACCCACAGGTTAGGGATGATACGATTCCCAAGGAACAAAAGGGAATGAATTTGGACTGAAGTAGATATAAGTATGACTTTGTAGATAAAGCCAATTTTATGTTGGACCTGTTTTATTTCAGTGAAACATGAGGATCTTTGATTTTGCAGGTTTGACTCTAAGATCCAGTGGGAGAAAAACAAACACTACCACCTAAGATGTTATAATAACAAGATTGGCACAGAGTCAGGGAAATGTCCCAAGAAGATGATCATCTGTTGAATCTTGAAGGATAACAGATGACTAATAGTCATAAATGATTCAATAGCCTGGAGAAGAAAAGATAGATGCAGTTGGGTCCCAGCTAGGCAGGGGCTGCAGGCAGGGAGGGCAGGGTCTTAATGCATGAATTCACCTCAGCCAAAACCCCTAACAGGTAGCTTATATAGCAGCTGAAATATATGAACTTTTGATCAAAATTGCAACTCTACTCCCAATTATTTCCGTTTTCTATTGTTATTTTCAAAAGTACCTGGAAGCACTTGCATATTAATGAGATTCTCACCTCAGGCCATTTTGAAATAACACCCTAATGATCAGTTGACACTTGCAAAGACAATCTCCTTAGAAAAAGTGAGGACGTTTTTGAGGGATGAGAAGTGAGAAGATGCCTAAAGGGAAGAAAGGTGAACCAAATGGGGAGACTCTTTCAAACAAATGGCTCCTATTTCAAAACAATTGGCCTGCCTGAGCCAATCAAAAGCATATTAAATTACAATTATTTGTTTAATAAATGAACTGTCACCTGGGAAATAGATTTACAAAATCTAACGTCTACATTAGGAAAATGAAATACAAGTTGGATAAGTTTCAAAGGGACACTAGAGAAATGAGGAAACCCACAAGCTTTAGGTAGCTCAGTGACCAGGGGAGTTAGGCAGACAAAGGGGCAGAGAGGAAGGACACGGCACAACAGAGGGGTGAGTGCTAAAAGTGAGGTATATTTGCATTCTGGAACCAACATGATTACTCATATTTTGTGCATATCTAAGTGACTAAATGACAAAACTCTGTAGGACATGGATCTATTTCACAGCTTGATGACCCAGCTCTATACAGCCTTATATACAGAAGGTACTCAACAGATAATTATCAATTAAATTAGGGTTGAATGATAACTGCGGACCTCCCTTCACCTACCCATCCCTCAACTACTGGTTACTAAGTTTACCTAAAGACAGCCCTACCTTTTAGTTAGTATTGAAGTCAGCTCTTTCATTTAAGGTTATGAAACAGCAAGAATAATGCACATGCGTATATTTTAAGCTTTTGGCATAGAATCTTATCAGAAGCCTGGAGATACACTCACAATTGCTGGTGTGAGCGTTCACTGGTACAACTTCCATGGGAGAAAGCTGGACCTCTTTGCACTTATGATGTCATATTTAACATTTATATGTGTAATTGGCTACCATCTGACCCCTTAACCAGACCATGCTCCATGAGGAAAGGAGTTATTGCTGTTTTTGTTAACCATTAGTGCCCCAGTAGCTAGCTAGTGACTGAAATATAGTAGGTCCTAGTATTTTCTTTTTGGAACTGAAGATTGAACCCAGGGACATTCTACCACTTAACTACTCCCCAGCCCTTTTTATTTTTAAATTTTGAGATAGGGTCTGGCTAAGTTGCTTGGGGTCTAAGTTGCTGCCCCTGGCTTGAACTAAGATCCTCCTGCCTCAGCCTCCCAAAATGCTGGGGATTAAGGCATGGGTCACTGTACCTGGCAGTGTTTTCTAAATGAACAACAAAAATGTGTACCTTGGAGGTACACCTAGGAGCAAACAAACAAACAAAAAAAAAAAAGGTGAAAGTAAATATCCAAGCACCCTCAAAAGAAGTTGAACAACTGAACTCTATATCTATATATCTCATTTAAACTATACATAGATATTTATGTATTTTGCTCTTTCCTCTCAGTAATTACTTTTTTTTGGGCGTGGTTTTGGGGGTTGAACTCAAGGGCGCTGTTCCACTGAGCTAAATTTCCAGCCTCTTTCTAATTTTGACACAGAATCTCGCTAACTTGCAGAGATCGGCCTTAAATTTGTGATCTTCCTGCCTCGGCCTCCCCAGTCACTGGGATCCCAGGTGCATGCCACCAAGCGAAGTTTTAATTAGGGTATATTTGCCCTTTGTCAAGACAATCACTGCCTCCCCTCTTCCCCCAGCGATGGTGGGCGGGCCCTCCTTTGCTTTTACTCGTCTTTGTTCCCTCCAAGCGTTTCTAAATTAGCTTACATGCTGTATCCGGACGGTCACTCTGGATTTCCCACAACCTACCCGTCCCGCAACTCTTTCAAGAAAAAGCGGCTTTAAATTCCCCCATACAAAAACCATGCCTCTTTTTCTAGTTCCGTTTATATGAGTAGATTCCCCACAAAGTAACAGATAAATCTTGGCTTCACCAAGCCCCTTGCCAGTCAATGAATGGATTTCCATTTTCAGTCTGTGTCACAGTTCCGACAAAAGCCACCAAGAAGACAAGGGGACCTCCTCAAGTCATCGGCTTTCCCAGTAAGTTTTTCTCTGAGCAGTATTTAAGGATTTTTTTTTTTCTAAGGTTTACTGCCGGGACCTCTGATCGACCTCCACCACCCAGACGAGGTCCGCCCTGCGCCACCCAAACTTTCAATCCAAGCAGTTCGGTGGCGGGAAAAGCGCGCGCTGGGCGGGAGAGTTGGGCGGGAGATGTCCCGTGGGCTGGCTGTAGCCAATAGGAAGTGCACACGGGCGCAGCCTCCGTAGACGATCTCCTTAGCCGCCGGAGGCGCATGCGCCGCTCGCCCCGCCCGCCCAGTTACGCAGCCTTGCGCTCCTCGGCCTTTGGAGTCTTCTAAAGGCCCTTCTGCACGCACCACTGGTCTCAGTCGTCGTAGGCCCGTTTCTTAAGCGGCATCATAAACTAACGGTTATGAAGACAAACTGTGTTTCCTGGGCCAGGGAAAGTGTGGGAAGGAAGTAGGGGGCGACTCTTCCTTCAGGACCCCTTGCTTTTCATTGTTTGGGGCCGCCGCGCCTGAATACCAGGCACCAGGGGGGTTTCACCTATACAGTGAATGCAAGAAGTATGCCGAGTTCTCGGCATGCAATAAGCACGAACGTTAGGACCCCGGCTGTTATCGATAAATCAAGGGGAGTAGGATCAGGAACTTTTGCTTTTGAAGTGAACCCGTAATTAAGAAAGCATTTTAGGTAAATGTGGCAAGGCCACGGGGCAAGATGCCTTCGGAGATGGAAGACAGCCTTCAGTACTGAGGATTCTGCGGAGTAGCGAGTGGGAAAACGTATTGGAAAGGGTTAGAGGAGTGGGGACGACTGCTTAACTTCTGAGCATAGAGAAGTCACTATTGCGTCTCCAAACAGTGAACTTTGTGGTCTATGAATTACCTCTTGATTAAAAAACAGCAAGGGCTGGGGGCTGTAGCTCAGTGGTAGAGCGCTTGCCTCCCATGCGTGAGGCACTGGGTTTGATCCCCAGCATCATAAATAAAGATATGTGTCCATCTACAACTAAAGAAATTTTTAAAAATAAAAATAAGAAGAAGTATAGGGACTGGGGCTGGGACTCAGTGGTAGAGCGCTTGCCTAGCATGTGTGAGGCACTGGGTTGGATTCTCAGCACTGCATATAAATAAATCAATAAAATAAAGGTTCATCAACATCTAAAAAATATTTTTAAAAAGTATGAATTCTAGAAGGTATTCATTAGGTGACAAAAATATCACATTCTGAGAAATCATTGACGCAGAGATAAAATTTAAAATTTTAGTCAATGAGGTTTTGTTTGGGTACTAGGATTGAACTCAGGGGCACTTGACCATTGGGCCACATCCCCAGCCCTATTTTGTATTTTATTTAGAGATAGGGTCTCACTGAGTTGCTTTGCACCTTGCTTTGGCTGAGACTGGCTTTGAACTCCCAATCCTCCTGTCTCAGCCTCCCACGCCACTGAGATTACAGGTGGGGCTACCATGCCAGGCCCAGTTGGTTCTAGAAAATAGGTATCACATTGGGTGTGGTGGCAAACAACTATTAAAATGCCTTTGAAATTCCATTTTTTCTGGGCTGGGAGAATGGTTTCAGTGGTACAGTACTAAACTAGCATGTGCAAGGCCCAGGGTTTAATCCCAGGACTACACATTACTTATAATAAACATGGAACAGAAAAAAAATTTTCCAATTTCAGTCTCTCAGCGGCGTGTAATCTGTTTTCAACTGAAATTAAAATTAATGTTAGTAAATCCTTACAGGTATCTAGCATATTTTTTCACCTAAAAGCATAAGACCCAATACATTTAATTCCAACACTCTCCCTTAATTCTCAAAACAAAGGTCTGAGGATGTAGCCCAGTGCTAAAGTGCCCCCAGGTACCATCCCCAGTACTAAATCAAACACATAAGGCTTTAGTTTGCCAGCATTCCCAGACATTTAGGAATCACATGTTTCCGCAAAACAAAATTGCCAATTTATCTTTCCTTATATTGGTAAAATCCAGACGGAACCTAATCTGAATGATCCCTACCTTGACAATACAAATATTGTCAGGTCAAATTTAAAGACAAGTTTTTGTTAAAAGATAACTTTGATCTACTTTGATTATTTGGGATCATCTTAATTAACTGTCACATCAATGATTCAGGGCTAAAAGAAAGAAACTTGGTACCATGAAATAAGTCAGCTTTAGATTTTTGCCACCTAAGACTTGGATGAACAGATTTGCCACTGTCTTCTTACAGTTAATTTTCAAATAATATACTTAATGCCCAATTTCATGTCCTCAATACCAAGAAAAAAATATATTAAGAGGGAATATTATAATAATTTAATACTAATATCTTACCTGGGTTCCTTGACATGGCTGAACCGTCCGGAGAGCTGACAAGTTGAGTCATGTATGCCCTGGGATAACTATATTTTTCCCACAGTGATTTGTAACAATTTGTTACTTTGAGAGCAGGGTTTCAGAATTTCTTTATGTTCATAAACAAGGCCCTCGTGACTTTTCTTCTTCATGTTTTTTATTTGTTGAAAAATATATTTGGGGTTGGGGCTGTAGTTCAATGCCTAGCACGTGTGAGGCACTGGGTTTGATCCTTAGCACCACATAAAATAAATAAATAAAATAAAGATATTATGTCCATCTACAACTACAAAAATATATTTAAAGAAAAGAAAAACATATTTTCAGAGAATGTCTCCAATTTCCCTTTAAATATTTGATATGTTATATCAACAGTGATGCTTTAACAGCACAAACTGCTTTAATTCCACAAATAAATATTTGGGGGTTTGAGTGAGAAGTGAGATAGGGTGATCTCTAGGTCTTTTTCAATTTAATTAAACATCTTTCTTAAGTTTCTTTAGATCTTCTTTACCTTCCCATCACACACACACCCCCCATTCTCATCCCCCATTAGTTTTTCTTTTCAATAGCCACATTCTATTAGGGGAGGAGTTTTAAATTGGTACAGAAAAAGAAAATTAGGTTAGGGTAGCCAAAAAAAAAAAAAAAAAAAAATCAAAACCTAGAGAGGTAGGGAGGAGGGGAGATGTTATACATTGTTCTATTTCTTTTGTTGTTTGTACTGGTGATTGAACCCAGAGGCTCTCTATCACTGAGACATCCCCAAACCTTTTTTATTTTTATTTGAGACCAAGGCTTGCTAAACTGCCCAGGCTGACCTGGAATTTGCAATGTTCCTACCTCAGTCTCTGGAGTCACTAAGATTACAGGCATGCACCACCTCATCCTGAGGTGGGATAGAAGGAATAAGGATAGGTACAAAGGAGACGAACAGGGAATGGAAAAGAAACTCATTTTAAATGTGGAGAGTCCCATGAACATCTCACTTTTATTCTTCAAACCCGTTTTCCTCCAAACACAAATTCTTAAAAATCTCTTGAATCTTAGAGTATCATGGTTCTACATGATAAATGTCTACTACATTCATTGCTAGCTTATACAACATATTTTCTTTAGACTCAATAAAGCAAAGGGAAAATATTGTTAGAGACTGAAGATGTAGGTATATTTCAAACATTATTTATTGAGTGGATGACATCAACCTAGAGATTCTAAAGAGAACCACCACCCTGACCCACCCTGGGCTCCAGGAGTAAAAGAATTGAACTCACCAAGCTGAGGTCAACCCCCACGTGCTTCTCATCTTCCCTATTTACAATATTTGCTTTAAAAGGAAAAGCCCCCGGGCTGGGGCTGGTGCTGGGGCTGGGGCTCAGCAGTAGCCCACTTGCCTGGCATGTGTGAGGCACTGGGTTCGATTCTCATCACCCCATATAAATAAATAAATAAAATAAAGGTCTATCAACAACCAAAAAAAAAAAAAAATTAAAAAAAGGAAAAGCCCAAGACCCCAAAACCACATCTCACCCTCAAGCACCCCACCCAATCAGCATTCCTTCTCCCTTTAAGTATGTACCCGGCTCTATTGTTTGCTTTCCTGAATAAACCCTGTTGCTCAACTAAATAAAGTTTTATTTGAGCTTCTTTTGATGCATCCTGAAATTCCCTTCTGTGGCATAAGTCAGGAATCTGCCAGGGATGACTTGAGGTCCCCTTCTCCATTCTGGGTGACTTCCTTGGACCTTCGTCTGGTGACAATCCAGTTATTTGTCCTGATTCTTCATGTGTATGAGTTCCTCTCCAGAACAATTCTTATATTCTTCTCTCCTTTATCCTCTTTACAGGAACCATAAAGGCTCCCTCCTATGCCACTCACTTTACCTAATTTTATAGCACCAATCCAATGAATTAAAAAAATTGAATTAAGACTTTCATTATCTTTCTTTCTTTATTTTCTTGATTTAAAGATTGTAAGGTGAAAGTACAACTTTCTATTGTACCTTCCAAATCTAAACAGTTACTGAAAAAGGAAGGAATTAGTCTCTATAATGAGTACCAAAAGAAGGTCATAGCCGGGCACAGTGGCACATGCCCGTGACCCCAGCTACTCAGGAGGTTGAGGCAGGAGAATCACAAGTTTGAAGCCATCCTGGGCAGCTTAGCAAGACTCATCTCAGGATAAGAAATAAAAATGGCTGGGGATGTCACTCAGTAGTAGAGCACCCCTGGGTTCAATCCCCAATACTGAAAAAAAAATTTTTTTTTAAAGGTAATAGAGGAGGCCTTCAGGAGCCTTAAAGCAGTGCTGTCTAATAAAAGTAAGTGTACCAAATATGTAATTTTAAGATTTATAATAGATAAAAAAGTACAAAGAAACAAGTGAAATTAATGTTAATGACCTATATTATTTCACTTAGTACATCCCAAAATAAGTCTAAATGCTAACATTTCAACATGTAATCAATATTTTTTAAACTTTTTAAAATATGCATTTTTAATAACTTTTTATTTTATTTATTTATTTTTATGTGGTGCTGAGGATCAAACCCAGGGCCTTGCACATGTGAGGCGAGCACTCTACCATGGAGCCATAACCCCAGCCCCTGTAATCAATATTTTTAAATGAAATATCTTACATTCTCAATAAGCTAAGTCTTTGAAATCTGGTATGTATTTGGCACTTGAGGGAGATGTAGGAGGGCTTAGGCAGCCAGGGCAAGAGGGCAGGGAGGAGGTGGGGGCGGGGTCAGAACAAAGGAGCTTGGAGAGGGTCTTTTGATGAGGTCAACTTCCCGCTTGATGAAAGTGTTCCTGGACACAGGGAGGACCCAATCAGACACTCATCCTCTAAGTGGAGGATCCAATAGAAAGACTAGAAGAGACGCGTGGACAGAGGGGGCACCAGTCAATAATAGTGAGGAGCACCTGGGCAGGGGAGGAGATTAGCAACCAGGAAGTTCCAGAGACCATACAAAGAACAGACCCAAACTCCCCCACCAGATTCTCAGCTCCAGGGCCCCTTCTGTTTGGAGAATCTATCTGTGTTTCTCTGTCACTTTCGCAATAAACCTACTTCCTGCTTGCTAGCTCTGTGTCCTGTTCTTCACTTCTTTGTTGAACAGAGACGATGAACCCAGCACCCCTAGAGTGTAACACACCCTTCAGCAAATCTCAGGTGAGCAGCAAGCAGTTCAGGTGCTCAACAGCACAGCTTCAGAAGAATGAGCAAGGATTGAGAGGAAATCCACTTTGAGAGAAAGACAATAGACGGCTTTCTCAGCTGCCAGAACCAAGGGGAGGAAGGTCAAGTAGAATTACCACTCAGCATTTTCCAGGGTAAAATGTTTCTTCAATAATTCAGGCCAAACCGAGAGAAAAGGAGCTAAGAATAGAAGGTTGTGGGTTTCTGGGTATTTTGGGTGCCTTGGGTATACTTCATTTCATCTATACTTTGTCAGGAAACTTCTGTCCTTAATCAGACTTCTCAATAAAACTTCTACTGGGAAAAAGATTTAATATATTTAATACTTAACATAAGTATTAAAATTCCTAGATGGGCTAATTGACAGTCAAGATGCAGATACAGGTAAGTCTGTAGTAAAGATGGGTGGCTACCTCTTTCTGCTACCCTTGCCAGCTGCTGCCAATATGCCTGATCCAATGAGGACCAGGTCGAGGATTTTTCTTTTGTGTCTGGAACATTAAAGTGGAGTCCAGGAGGGGGAGAAAAGGGCCAATTAAGCCTCCCCCTCAGGGAGAGTGGCTGGTTATATCAGGTGTGAGGAGGGCAGGGAAGAAGTTGGGAATAGGTAGTGTCCAGCTGTGAAGAATGGAGCTTCTGCAGAGGTAGAAGATGCCAGGTGGCTCTGGGGTGACTGAGTGACGTTGTAAGTTGTGTTGCATAGGGAACTGTTAGGTGGCATGGTGGAATAGAGACATAGGGTGGGGGAGGGTGCAGCAAAGTAGGAGACATTGGAATAAAGTGGTCTCAAGGAATTATTTGAGAAAGTAGTGAAGAGAGAGGTTAGAGTGGAGGTCCAGGAGAGGGACAGTGAGCGAGAAGTGAACATGAACACATAGGATGTCTTCGGCTCCAGCTACCTCTGGCAATGGTAGAAAGGGGACTGCTGAAACCACTGGGTGAGGCCCGCGAGAAAGAGGGGAGAAGGAAGGAGAAGGAGACGTGGGAGTAGGAGATGTGGTGTTGAGGTCAAGAAAAGGGCAGGGGAGGGCCGGACAGGGAAGATGGGTCCCTATTTAGCGAAGGGGCCTCCAAGTGAGTTGATGAAGGTATGGCTGGGCGAGGTGACAGAGAAGCATAGGGTGGAGGTTGAGAAAGTGAAGAGTGATCTTGCGGCTAGGATTGGGAGGTAAAGGAGATAAGGGAGAGCGAGCAAGGAGGTCCTGCACAGGGGAGCAGGAATGACACAAAGGGATGAAAGTGAAGAAAATAGAAGGCTTGAATACAGTGGATTTCGGTCAACTTTGCTGCTGCAGAGACAGAAATTGTATAAATCCTGTCTAACGTTGGGATTGAAGGTCCCATTCTCTGGCCAAGAGGAGTCATTATCTAATTTATATGGGGCCAGGCTGTGTTACTATAGAAGGTGAGCTTGAGAGATTTGAGATCTGGAGACAAATGGAGAGGGCAAGGGTTTCTGAGGAGATAGCCCAGGGGGGAGTGGCGGGGAATCTTGGTTTGGGCAGAGCCCTTGGCAAAGAATTCTCAGGAACCCAGAGAAGGGCGACAGGAGGGGAAGGGGTGTCCTCACAACCTCTCTGATTTCCCATGAAGAAGCAGACCTTTAGTGAGGGTCATCACCAACCCTGAGAGGTCCATGGCTGAAGCCAAGGGAGGCCCTGACCCAGCGCCGGGATTTAACAAGAGACAGCCAGTGAGAGCGCAGAGTTCCAGAACTCACCCCAGTAAAGGGAAGGCTGTTGAGAGTCGAGTTCTGTGGTGGGTGAGGAGGTCAGCAACAGCAAGAGGCAGAAACACCCTGTTGTGGATATTGGCCAGGAAGAATGAGGTACAGTCAAGGTGGCTCAGATCCCCATGAAGGGACAGCCAGCAAGCAGTAACCACGGACCCTGTCCTGAGTTTCAGCACCAAAATGTTAGGGTAGCTGGGGCAAATATCCATGAGAGACACATCTCTGAGTTCAAGCAAAGGCTTATTGACAGAGAATATCTGCCCGGCTGCCCTTCTGCAAGGTGCAGCAGCCTGCTGGAAAACTCTTCTTAATTGTGTAGTCATGTACAATGGAGTAGTTAAAAAACAACCCATCCAGTGGAGAGGATCCAAGATGGTGAATGAACGAGAGGGAGGCTGCATTCCTTGTCACTCTATGACTCGGGATTCAAGCCGAGGAAAGGCTATTTCTCTGCAAGGCAGCCATCGCTGTCCACTGACCGATCCTCTGCTCTTTACCTCCCATTGTCTGCCGTGATTGCCCGTCATCTACCAGCATGCTGCCAGTCTTGTGAGCCTAGATGGCTCACTGACTGCTGCCAATTATCTGCCATGTGCCCATCTGCCCGCCTCTTGCCTGCCCATCACCTACCACCCAACATCCACCCACAGATTGCCCACCATTAGCCTACAGACTGCCAGTGGATTGCCCATTGCCCGCTGCCCCCACTGCCTGGAAGTCCATTGTCACGGTACCCGCAGGTTTGGTTACATGTGGCTGCTGCCATCTTGGGACCACCAGGGCCTGCAAGTTTGCCACTGCCATCTTGGGGCACAGCCGCCTCAGTCTGGGTACACGAGCCAGGACCGGGAGTTATATTGTCAGGGAATCTGCAGGTCTGATTGCTCCTGAGGTCTTCCTGCTGGGTGTGCTAGTGGCCACCATCTGGCTGCCTCCTTGCAGGGTGGCTCCCTGCGTGAATGCATCCCTGGTGGTCTCCTTGCAAGTTGAAATGGCATTGAGATCAGCAAGGCAGAGCCTGGGGAATCTGAATCCAGGTCTGTCAGGTTGCAGCTGGGTTTGTGTGGGCCAGTCTGGGTCTAGCAAGCCTGTGGAACACCAGAGACTAGGGGCAGTTTGGAGTGGGGGGAGGGAAACACAGGTTGGAGAAACCAGAGAAAATGGGCTCTCTCCAGCTCAGGGAGTCCTGAAGTGCAGGGGGCGGAAGAGGCTGGTGACATCAGGTGGGAAGACTGGAAGAGGGTGTGGGGGCATCTTGCCACCGGCTCAACTATCCAATGGGCCCAGCACCCACCAGGCTAGAGCTACCATCAAACTTCAGACAATCAGACCTATAGGCAGAGAAGGGAAGCTGAGAAATTCTTTGAAAGCCAATGGAAGCTATCATTCAATTTTCTGTTAACATTTTCCTTCATTTTTCTTTTCCCCTCTCTCTCACATCTCTACCATCTTTGAATCCAAATATTTTTCATGCATCAATTTATTGAGGAATGGGATGTCTGAATAGTATATTACAATAATGTTACATATCCTTATAGTTTTACTTTTTTTAAAATCTGTATATATTTTTTCTCTCACCTGTCTCCTTTTCTTTCTTGCTTCTCTCATTCTAACAGCCAAACTCTATTAATTACTCCTTTGCTCTTTCTATGAATTTTTACCTCTATCTCTTTCCTTCTCCTTCATAAACATCACATCTTACACTGCTTCTATTCCCTCATTAGAAATGGTAAACTCTTTTAGCAAACTTAATGTTTACATTGTAGATAATAGTTAAACACACCATTTCTGTTTATTGTGACAAAACTGTAGACACCTTAATAAGAACTATCTGGTTTAAAGGTGTATATTGTTTGCATTGGTGCTGTTAATATTGGTCTCCCCCTTAAAGGTGAGGTACTGGAGGCCTTCAGGGACACTATAAGACTACAGGGTAGAAAGTATACTGCCTCAGATCCGTACTGATGGATGGGAAGACACAGAAACAACCCGAAAAAACAAGGAACAAAGCACCTCAAACAAACCAAGATGTTCCAATAACAGAATCCATATACAACACAGTAGAAGAAACATCAGACAAGGAGTTTAGAAGTTACATAGTTAGGCTGGTCTTCAAAATAAAGGAAAGTGTCAAAGAGAAAACACAGAAGTGAAAGATCACTTCAGTAAAAAGGCAGAAATTATAAAAAGGAATCAAGCAGAAATCTTTGAAATGAAGGAAACAATAAACCAAATTAAAATTTCAATGGAAAGTATCACCAACAGACTAGACCACTTAGAAGACAGAACCTCAGGCAATGAAGACAAAATATATACTTTTGAAAATAAAGTCAACCGCACAGAGAGGATGGTAAGAACCATGAACAGAACTTCCAAGAAATATAGGATACCATGAAAAGATTAAATTTAAGATTTATTAGAATAGACAAAGGCATGGAGACACAAACCAAAGGAATGCACAATCTTTTCAAAGACATAATAGGGGCTGGGGTTGTGGCTCAGTGGCTCTAGCATGTGTGAAGCGCTGAGTGCGATCCTCAGCATAAAAATAAATAAAATAAAGGCATTGTGTCCAATTACAACTAAAAAAAATTTTTTTTAAAAGACATAATATCAGAAAATTTTCCAAATCTAAAGAATGAAATGGAAAATCAACTACAGAAGGTTAAAAAGACCCCAAATATACAAAATTACAGCAAATCCACACCAAGGCAAAGTATTATTTTTTAAATATTTTTATTTTTTAGTTGGACAAAATATCATCTTTATTTTATTTATTTATTTTTTTATGTGCTGCTGAGGCTCGAATGCAGGGCCTCACACATGCTAGGCGAGCGCTCTACTGCTGAACCACAACTCCAGCGCCACACCAAGGCAAATTATAATGAGAATAACTGACATACAGAATAAGGATAGAATTTTAAAGGCTTTGAGAGGAAAAAAAATCAAATTGCACATAGGGGGAAACCAATTCAGACTTCAGCTGATTTCTCAATCCAGACTCTCAATGCCAGGAGGCCCTGGAAAAAATACATCAAGCTCTAAAAGAAAATGGATGTCAACAAGAATTTTATATCCAGCAAAATTAAGCTTCAGATTTGAAGATGAAATAAAAACCTTCCGTGACAAACAAAAGTTGAAAGGATTCACAACTAGAAAGCCTGCACTACAGAACATTCTCAGCAAAATATTCCATGGGAGAAAATGAAAAAAAACAAAAAACAAACAAACAAACAAAAAACAGCAAAGGGAGGAGCTACACTAAGGGAAAAGTCAATCAAAGGAGAAACTAAGTCAAGTTAAAAAGCAAAAATAGGGCTGCGGTTTTGGCTCAATGGTAGAGCACTTGCCTAGCATGTGTGGGGCACTAGGTTCAATTCTCAGTAACACATAAAAATGAATAAATAAAATAATGGTATTGTGTCCATCAACAACTAAAAATAAATAAATAAATAAACCAAAAATGACCAAGAATATAAATCATATCTCAATAATAATCATGAATGTTACTGGCCTAAACTCATCAATCAAAAAACATTGACTGGCAGGTTGGATTTAAAAACAACAAAACAACAACAACAATATGCTGTCTTCAAGAGACTCACTGCCTAGGAAAAGACTTCCGCAGACTGAATGTGAAAGGTAGGAAGAAAACATATCACTTGAATGGACTATATAAACAAGCAGGGGTTTCCATACTCATATCAGACAAAGTGGGCTTCAAACCAAAGTTAGTCAGAAGGGATGAAGAAGGACAGTTCATATTGCTTAAGGGAATCATACATCAACAAAACATAACAATTGTGAATATTTATGCCCAAACAATGGAGCATCTACGTAATCAAACAAACCCTTCTCAATTTCAAGAATCAAATAGACCACAACACAATATAATACCTCTCTCACCACTGGATAGATCTTCCAAACAAAAACTAAACAAAGAAACTATAGAACAAAATAATATGATCAATGATTTACACTTAACGGACATTATATATAGAATATTTCATCCATCAGTTAACAAATACACTTTCTTCTCAGCAACACATGGATCCTTCTCTAAAACAGACCATATGTTATGCCAAAAAGCAACTCTCAGAAAAAACAAAAAGAGATATTACCCTGCATTCTATCGGATCATAATGGAATGAAACTAGAAATCAATGATAAAATAAAAAATAGAGGGCTGGGGATGTGGTTCAAGTGGTAGCACGCTCACCTGGCATGCGTGCGGCCCGGGTTTGATCCTCAGCACCACATACAAACAAAGATGTTGTGTCCGATGAAAAACTAAAAAAAAAAAAAAAAAAAAAAAAAAAAATAGAAGCTACTCAAACACCTGGAGACTAAATAACATGCTATTGAATGAACAATGGATAGTAGAAAACATCAGGGAGAAGATAAAAAAAAATTCTTAGAGGTAAATGAGAACACTGATAAAACTATCAAAATCTCTGGGACATTATGAAGGCAGTGCTAAGAGGAAAGCTCATTGCATTGAGCTCCTTCATTAAAAGAATAAAAAATCAACAAATAAATGACCTAACATTACATCTCAAAGCCCTAGCAAAGAAGAACAAATCAACACCAAAAGTAATAGAAGGCAGGAAATAATTAAAATCAGAGCTGAAATCAATGAAATTGAAACAACTGAAGAAACTGAAAAATTTTCAATTGAAAAATTAACAAAACAAAAAGTTGGTTCTTTGAAAAAATAAATAAAATTGATGAACACTTAGCCACACCAATGAAGAGAAGGAGAGAGGAAACTCAAATTACAAAAATTTGTGATGAAAAAGGAAATATCATAATGAACACTACTGAAATACAGAAGATAACTAGAAAATATTTTGAAAATTTATACTCCAATAAAATAGAAAAATCTCAAAAAATCAACAAATTTCTAGAGACATATGATCTGCCCAAACTGAATGAGGATGACATGCACATTTAAACAGATCAATTTCAAGCAAGGAAATAGAAGACACAAAAACCTACCAACTATGAAAAGCCCAGGACCAGATGGATTCTCAGCTGAGTTCTACAAGACCTTCAAAGAAGAACTAATACAAATATTCCTCAAATTATCCCATTAAATAGAAAAGGAGGAAACTCTTCCAAACTCATTCTATGAGGCTAGCCCGGTACCAAACCAAACAAAAACACATCAAGGGAAGAAAACTTCAGACCAATGCAAAAATTCTCAATAAAATTTTGGCAAATCACATTCAGAAACATATTTTAAGGGGCTGGGGATGTGGCTCAAGTGGTAGCGTGCTCGCCTGGCATGTGGCCTGGGTTCGATCCTCAGCACCACATACAAACAAAGATGTTGTGCCCGCCAATAACTAAAAAATAAATATTAAAATTCTCTCTCTCTCTCTCTCTCTCTCTCTCTCTCCCCCTCTCTCTCTCTTTAAAAAAAAAAGAAAAAAGAAACATATTTTAAAAATAGTGCACCATGATCAAGTGGGGTTCATTCCAGGGATGCAAGGTTGGTTCAACATATGGAAATCAATAAATGTAATATATCACATCAACAGACTTAAAGACAAGAATCATGATTTTCTCAATAGATGCAGAGAAAGCATTTGACAAAATACAGCACCTCTTCATGTCAAAACACTAGAAAAACTAGGGATAGTGAAACATACCTCAATATTGTAAAAGATATCTGTGCTAAGCCCAAGGCCAAAATCATTCTAAATGGAGAAAAATTGAAAGCATTCTCTCTAAAAACTGGAACAAGATAGGGTGCCCTCTTTCACCACTTTACTCAACAGTTCTTGAAACTCTAGTCAGAGCTAGACAGAAGAAAGAAATTAAAAGGAAAACAAACAGGAGAAGAAAAACTCAAACTATCATTATTTGTCAATGACATGATTCCATATTTAGAAGATCCAAAAAAAAAAAAAAAAAAATTCCAGCAGAAAACTTCTAGAACTAATAGATAAATTCAGCAAAGTAGCAGGATACAAAATCAATACCCATAAATCAAATGCATTTCTATACACAAGCAAGAGAAATTAGGAAAACAACCCTGTTCACAACAGCCTCAAAAAAATTAAAATGCTTGGGAATCAATCTAACAAAATAGGTGAAAGACCTCTAGAATGAAAACTATAGAACACTAAAGAAAGAAATTGAAGACCTCAGAAGATGGAAAGATCTACCATGCTATTGGATAGACAGAATTAGTATAGTCAAAATGGCCATACTACAAAAAGCCTTATACAGACTTAATGCAATTCCAATTAAAATCCCAATGACATTCCTCGTAGAAATAGAAAAAGCAATCATAAATTTTATTTGGAAAAATAAGAATAGTTAGAATAGCCAAAGCCATCCTTAGCAAGAAGAGTGAAGCAGGAACCATCACAATACCAGACCTTAAATCTACTACAGAGCAATAGTAACAAAAATGGCATAGTATTAGTACCAAAATAAACATGTAGACCAATGGTACAAAATAGAAGACACAAAAACAAATCCACATAAATAGAGTTATCTCATACTAGACAAAGGCGACAAAACATACATTGGAGAAAAGAGAGCCTCTTCAACAAATGGTGCTGGGAGAACTGGAAATCCATATGCAACAAAATGAAATTAAACCCCTGTCTCTCACCATGCACAAAACTCAACTCAAAGTATATCAAAGACTTAGAAACTAGAACAGAGACTTTGTACCTAATAGAAGAAAAAGTAGGCCAGAATCTTATCATGTCAGCTTAGGACCTGACTTCCTTGACAAGACTCCTAAAGCACAAGAAGTAAGATCAAGAATCAATAAATGGGATGGACTCAAACTAAAAAGCTTCTTGTCAGCAAAAGAAACAATCAGTAACAAGAAGAGACAGCCTACAGAGTGGAAGAAAATCTTTACCACATGCACATCAGATAGAGCACTAATCTCCAGGATATATAAAGAACTAAAAAAACACCAAAAAAGTCACAAATCACCCAATCAATAAATGGGCTAAGGAAATAAACAGAAACAGAAAAAGAAATAAAATTGATTAACAAACATATGAAAAAAAATGTTCATCATCTCTAACAATTAGAGAAATGCAAATCAAAACTAAGATTTCATCTCACTCCATCCAGAATGACAATTATCAAGAATACAAGCCATAATAAGTGTTGGTGAGGATGGGTCGGGGGGGGGAGTCCACACTTACATTGCTGGTGGGACTGCAAATTGGTACAATCACTATGGGAGGCAGTATGGAGATTCCTTATAAAACTTAGAATGAAACCACCATTTGACCCAGCTATCCACTCCTCAGTCTATATCCAAAGGACTTAAAGTCAGCATACTACAGTGATGCAGCCACATCAATGTTTATAGCAGCTCAACTCACAATAACTATACTTAGGTCCCTTCAATAGATGAATGGATAAAGAAACTGTAGTGTATATATATATATATATATATATATATATATATATATATATACACACACACATATATATACACAATAGAATATTACTCAGCCTTAAAGAAGAATGAAATGATGGATTTTCTGGTAAATGAATGGAGCTAGAGAATATCTTGCTAAGTGAAATAAACATATCCTCCAAAACCAAAGGCTGAACATTTTCTCACATACATGGATGCTAACTCACCATGGTCAGGGGCAGGCTGGGGAATAGTAGAGTTACTTTGGATTAGGCAGAGGGGAGTAAAGGTAGGGGAGGGGGTATAGGGGTAGGAAGGAAAGCAAAATAATTGGATGTTATTACCCTACGTGCATATATGACTATTTGACTGATGTGATTCACATCTTGTACAACCAGAAAAATGAGAAGTTATACTCCATTTATATATGATGTGTCAAAGTGCATTCTACTCTCATGAATAATTAATTAGAACAAATAAAAGAAATTCACAATAACCAAGTTATGAAATCAGCCCAGATGCCCATCAATAGATGTATGGATTGATAAAATGTGGTATTTATGCACAGGATGGAGTTTTCTTCCTATTTATAAAAAAGGAAATGTGTAACCTATACGTACACATATTGATATGTATGCACTCTTTAGAATGTATGGGAAAATGCAAATATTACACTGCAAGTGAAACTAACTCTGGGGAGGGGAATGAAGATGACCGGCTCTTGCTGTGACCTCAGATTGAATGTTTTTCTTTTTTTTTTTTTTTTTGTTAATATTTATTTTTCAATTTTCAGCGGACACAACATCTTTCTTTGTATGTGGTGATCGAACCCGGACTGCACGCATGCTAGGCGAGCGCACTACCGCTTGAGCCACATCCCCAGCCCCTGAATGTTTTTTTTTTTTTTTTTAAAGAGAGAGAGAGAGAGAGAGAGAGAGAGAATTTTAATATTTATTTTTTAGTTTTCGGCGGACACAACATCTTTGTATGTGGTGCTGAGGATCGAACCCGGGCCGCACGCATGCCAGGCAAGCGCGCTACCGCTTGAGCCACATCCCCAGACCCCTGAATGTTTTTCAATAAAATATATTCCCACATTATTTGTATTGGTGTTTAACTAATGACAGAGCTTGTGGATCTATATTGAAGACTAAGAAATATAGAAATTCAGAATGACAAAGAAAAATCAGAGAGTGGGAAAAGCAAGAGCAAACAATCTCATCAACAGAAGGATCAGATTTCCATGCATCACACAATTAAAGCCTTCAAACTGCTTTATATTTGTTGGGTTGCACGCGACTAAAACACTCAAGGGTCACTCCAGGGGAAATAGGCTGACTGGGCTGCGTGAAATAACCACACAAGAGACAAAAATACCTTTTCCTTTGGGGTCGCTGTGACCGCTCCTCTGACCTTAAGGGTCCACAGGAAGAGAGAGAGAGAGAGAGAGAGAGAGAGAGAGAGAGAGCGCCTGCATGTTCTGACTCCTTTTATTGAGGAGAAGCCATTCAAATGAAGCAAGGGGTCAGGTTTCAGGGGGCTGAGTCTATCTTCATGATGTCCACTGTCAGCAGGTTGACTGACATCTAGGAAGGCCACACCCAAGGACAGAGTAAGAGAAGGGGACACACAAAGGGTGTTTCCATGGAACATTCTATCCTAAACAGGGCAAGGGGTAATATGACAAAGGAACAGGTGGGCATAGCTCCACCCATGGGGATGTAGGAAGGCACGCCCATGTGCAAAGACACAGTCACGTGATCCTAAAGACGGGGCTACCCTCTGGGTTACCTAGGCAACCAAATCACAGAGTGACCAATCAGAAGAGGAGACAAACTCACGTGCTAGTTTGGCCTCCCACATATATTGAATTCCAACATGATGAGAAATGACAGAGCTTATGGATCCTAGGGCTGGAATGAAAATTCCCATCCCCATGTCCCAGACCCCCTGCCAGGGATCATCCGCTCTGGATCCTCAGGCAAGAGGGATTTTCTAAGATTGGGGTTCAGAGAGACATAGAGGCAGAGCAGGTGGAAGAGAACCTGGGAGAAGAGGTGGAGGGACGGAGAACACAGTGGGTCCTCTGTCAGGAGGAACAGGTACTGAAACCCTCCCTGCTGCTCTCTCCGTGCTCCTTCCTTCCCAGAGCACAGCAGGCTTCCCAGTGGTGACTTCCCTGACAAAGGAAACCTGCCCACGGTGCTGCAGTCACAGGGAGTTCTGAGCAGACCAACAGTTGGTCTCATGGTGTTCCAGTCTAGGAGTAGATTACTTGTTGATGACCTATGAGGATGTTAGGGTGGAGCTACAGGTGTTATGGGGAGCCGCTTCAGAAAACAGTCTGAATTCAGATCAAGAGAGCTTTATTTACCTGGCCAGGGACTGTCACCCACCCATAGAGACTGAAGATCTATGGGAGAACCGCAATTTCTTGGCCTGTGGCTTGGGAATTTAAGGAAGAAAACCATAACTCAGGGACTTTTCCTTAGCATCATGCAAGGAATGGATTAACTGGGTGCAAGCAAGCCGATCATAGAAGCTAAAACAGCAATTAGCTAGCACAGCAACTCAGATAATCGCATCTGGGTTTGAGCAGGTGTTAGATAACTGTATACTGAGTTTGAGCAGGTGATTAGCAGGGTGAGAATCTACTTCAAAGTCTTGGGTCACCAAGACCACCATATCCTGGGTTGAGTACATTTTGTGGGGTACAAAGTACAGAAAACAATATATTTTAAGAAAACAGCTTTCATTTCAGTTTCTCAGAAACAGCTCTTGTAACAATGTTTTATAGAAGGCAGGAAAATGAGTCTCTATGACAGTTCTTGCTTTATAATTTTCTTATCTCACTTATCAAAATCTTCTATCTATAATCTATATTTGTTACTAATTTATAACCTATAATTTACACTCTTTTTTTTAAAAGCAGGGTTTTTTTTTTTTTAAAGAAAGAGTGAGAGAGGGAGAGAGAGAGAATTTTTTAAGATTTATTTTTTTTAGTACTTGGCGGACACAACATCTTTGTTTGTACGTGGTGCTGAGGATCGAATCCTGGCTGCACGCATGCCAGGTGAGCGCGCTACCACTTGAGCCACATCCCCAGCCCCTAATTTACACTCTTATTGATTGTATTTATCAGTTCACACCACAACACAAGGTATCTCCCCAAAAGCTCATGTGTGAGACAATGCAAGAAAGTTGAGAGGTTACATGATTGGATTATAAGAGCTAGAACCCGATTAATGTATTAATCCACTTGAATGGATTAACTGGGTGGGAACTTTAGGCCTGTAGGGGGTGCTGGAGGTGGGTCCCTGGGGTCATGACTTTGGGGTTTATATTTTGTCCCTGGAAAACTAACTCTCTCTCTCTCTCTCTCTCTCTCTCTCTCCCTCCCCCTCCACCCCCCTTCCTGGTGGCCATGTGCTGACCTGCTTTCCTCCCCCATCCTCTTCTGCCATGATGTCCTGCCTCACCTTGGGCCTAGAGAAAAGGAGCCAGCTGTCTATGGATTGAAACCTCTGAAACCGTGAGCCCCCAAATGAACTTTTCCTCCTCTGAAATTGTTCTTGTCAAGTTTTTAGGTCACAGTGTTGAAAAAGCTGACTAAACTGGGAATATGCCAAATATTTAATAGGCATAAATGATGGCAAATCAGCTCCAGGAGGCAGTGCACAGGGTGCCAAGGGACCTCGAGTTAGTAAAGCAGCCACACAGAGGGCTGCCTGGCTAGGCGTGCCAGGCCTGGCCTAACTGCTGCCCCTCAGGTGGAGAGAACCAGATGCCTCAGGAAATATCCCTGCCATAAGTGGGGGGGAGGGGGGTCGGGGGGGGGGTCACTGGGGCTGTCTCTCTGGAAACCCGAGGGAACAGAAGACAGTCCCGCAGCTCTCTAGGAGCGCAGCTTTATAGCACAGAAAGTTGCAAAAAGGGTCGGGGGGTGTCTTGAGAACTTACAGATAATAGGATTTTGACAAGCATAACACAAAAGCTGGTTAATGGTCTAAATGGTTCAGCACTTACGGAGTAAATTTAGATCCCAATATCAGAATTTATGAGGCGCCATCAGAGCTTCAGAGAGGGTTGTTATCTGGCCAGGGAAAGCCAGAATTTAAGAGGTGCCACTAAAGTTTCAGAGAGGGCTGCTATCTGGTCAGGGAAAGTCGGGCATGGGTGAGTTCAAGACATGGGCAGGCATTCCAAGCAAGTTTAGAAATCGCAGTAATTTATAGTAAAGCCGAAATTAACTTTTCATGCCTTTGTGGCGAGATGGCTCCCAATCTTAAGAGGGATTTAGGCTGGGTTTATCAGTGGCACCTGTAAACTGGGGGAATATATAAGATGGGTGTCAACCCACTGCGTAGGTGAAGTTCTTCCAGTGTTTTATGTGAACACTCCTTTACTTTACAACCAAACCATATCATTCCATTTTGAGTCTCACCTATAGCAATCTTTTCAACTCTATTCTATAAATTGCAAAAGAATAAAAGTTGGAATTAACAATTTCATTTTTGTACAATAGTGGCATTTTTTTTTTATTGTGGATAGTGTGCTTGAATCCCTATAATCATAGACATGTGGTAGCAAAAGGAACAAAAGCCAGGAAAACACTCATTTTCACCTTGAATATATAAATGGTTAATTGTGTCCTGTGCTTCATATGAAAAATAATGTCCTTGACTTTTCTTTTTTTTGTTTTTGTTTTTGTTTTTGTTTTGTTGTTGTTTTGTTTGTTTTGATGAAAGCATGTCTTTCCTTCCCCACCATCTCATGGTATGAGTTATTTAAAATTGAAAGAGGCAAACTCGTAGTTTTGTCAAGTTTAACATAAAGCACTGACGTAACTTGCTAAGTAAACTGAGGACTATTAACTTGTTGCCTATCCAATCTTTATATTCTGGAAGAATGTAACTATTTTTGGAATTTTTTGTTTTTCAAGCTGGGGATTTAACCCAAGTCCTCACACAGGCTAGGTAAGTACTCTACCACTGAGTTACATTCCAAGCCCTGTCAGATTTTTAAAAAGTATTACAGGGGTGCACAGCTGGAGTTTTCATTTGAGTTTAAGGTGAGACTTTAGACTTGGACTATTGATGCTGAATAAGTTAATAACTGGGGACTATGTTCATGAATGAATGAATTTCGTGTGGTGAGATAGACAGAAGTCTTGGGAGCCCAGAATGGAATTCTATAGTTTAGGTATAATTTGAGAGATTCCCCCAGTTTTCTGTATTGGAAGCACAGTCCCTAGGGTGGTGATCTTAAGAGGTGGTGGACCCTTTAAGAAGTGGGGAGTAGTGAAGCGGTCAGTTCATTGGGACACTGTCTGGTCTCACCCAGTAAGTTAGTTCCCATGCCATTGGGTTACTATCAGAGAATGAGCTTTCCCCTCCAATCTCTCTGGCTTTCTCTCTCTCCATGTGACCCCTCTCACGTGCACTTCTGCACACACTTCCACCACTGTGAGGCCATCTGCCACGAAGCCATCAGCAGAGCTGAGCAGATGCCAGCAAATTGCTCTTGGACCTCCAGGTCTGAGAGCCAAACAAATCTCTCTCTCCTTTCACATTTCCCAGCCTCAGGTATTTTTTGTGTAATAACAGAGCACAGAGTAACAGAGGACTTTATTGGAAAAAGTAGACAGCATGTTAGATCATGTGGGCAATGTAAGCAGGAATGATGGAAATTCTAATAATAAAAAGGAAATGCTAGATGTCAAAACCATTGTGTGACGGTTGCTTTTATGTCTCAACTTGACTGGGGCATGAGGTGCCCAGATATTTGGTAAAACATTACTCTGAGTGATTTTGTGAGGATGTGGTGTTTTGTTTTGGTTTTATTTTTCAGTACGGAGAATGAATACGGCAGTACTCTTTTATTTTTTTATTTGGAGACAGGATGTCACTAAGCTGCTGATGCTGGTTTAAACTTCTGATCCTTTTGTTTTAGCTTCCTGAGTAGCTGTAATTACAGATACTCGGAGCTGCAAATGTTTTTGGGTGAGATTAGCATTTAAATTGCAAGACTGAGTAAAGCGCTCCCTCTTCTAGATGGGTCTCCCCCACTCAGTTTAAAACCTAAACAAAAAGGCTGGCTCTCCTCAAATGGCCCAAATTACTGTGTCTCCCATATTCATATGCTGACATTTTGATCCCCAATTTGATGTTAGGGGGTGAGGCATTTGGAGGTGGTTAGGTTCTGAGGGTGAAGCCCTCATGAGAAGAATCAGTGTTCATAAAAAAGAAATCCCAGAGATCTCTCATCTCTTTCTGCCATGTGAGGATACAGATGTTGTCAGATTTGTACACTGAGAAACAGGGCACCAGGCGTTCAACAGGAAGCAGTGTTGATTTCACGCCAAAGGCCAAGTTCCTGAATGCAGTGAGGATGTAGCCCCTGTTAGTCCCCCTCTCCCCCTCCCCACAACATACTAGACCCTTTGTTTCCCCTACATGAAAAAATACATTTTCATGTGTTTTTTTTTTTTTTTTTTTTTATGAATTCATAAGGAAGTTGTGGCAGAGCTGCACAGTGCACTGGGTGGGGGGCAGCAGGGTTGTTCATGCCCCTGGGTATTGGCAGTGTTGTGCATGTGCCAGAGAATGCCGTGCCACCTTCTCTGTGTCTAGGGAATGCAAGCACAGTGGTGTTCTCCACTGCTGGCCACGCCCTGTTGAATCAGTCACACGTGCGCACACAGGTGCTAGCCATGCCACCTCATCTTTTTTGAAGAGGGCTCCTGCCACATTCCCCGCTTTGATGCTATATGGGGAGGTGGGCAGCACCTCATTAGGGGGTTCTCATTAGAGGTAACTGGCAAGGAGTGTGTAAGCCACCTAAGAAGTTAAAGTCTAGAATAATTAGTGAAGAACAAAAGACAAAGTCAAAAAAGACAGTTTCAAAAAGGTAGAGCCCCTGATAGGTCCACTCCACACAGGAGCTGAAGTTAGACAATTAGAAAATGGCTCCTGTGGTTTATTTAAGGGGGTACATCAAAGGCAGGGATAAGGTTAAGGGGTGGAGTCTGGCTTTGTGATGTCTTGCATTCTGCAGGTTGATTGGCATCTTGGCAAGTCACATCCATGTCAGCGGAGCTGTGCAGCTACCGGAGGTCACCCCATCTCCAGGGCTGTGTGGGACCTGTGGCTGAACCCAGGGGGAAGTTCACCTGCATCAGGCGATCTACCCCTGTGGGGGTGCCATGGGAAGTTCCCAATGCCAGACCTATCCCCTCATTGGCTGCATTGATGATAGTCCACATACAGCCTACGGATGGCTTTCGACAATGCTGCAATCCCTCCAAGGTCAAAGAGCATCGTCTTGACTTAATGGCTTACATTTCCACAGCATGACGTGTGCAGCTGTCTCTCTTTCAACCATAACCTCCATTGGCTGGAGTCAGATTTGATGACCAGAGGTAATAAGCAAGGTGAGAGCAGGCAGGTCCCCAGCATGAAATCCACAACACTTACAAGAGTTATGAATCCCCCAAAAGTTGTAAACCTCTAAATAGGTCTCCCGGACTGCGATATGAGTAATCTTTCTCATATGATGATCTGTAATTTCTTCTATGACCTTGCTTTCCTTAGCAATATGTAAGCAACCAGTACTCAGGTTAATTTTCCACTTATCCCACCTGCATAAGCAAGCAAGTGGTCTAAAGACAAGTGGTTTTGATAGATAGCATCATGCATTTGAGTACTTTGGCCCGTAAATTGAGGGCTTGCATGGTCTCATTAGCTATAATTTCAACAACTGCCTGGAGCCCAATGATTCAATTTAACATGTGTCCAGTATCCCTAGGACCCATCCTCTGCCCAGGTGGCTGGACCTTGATAGTGCATTATCCTCTCGGGGGCCATTCATCATCTTTCCAGTCACCAATTGCCAGGGGTCATTGCTCTCTTTGGGCTCCTCAGTCTTCATATACTGGGACTCCCTCTTGATAATGGAAGAAGGAAAAAGGAGGGATGAGTTGTTCCCAGTACACAAGATATGGGCCTATATAGTCCACCCTGTACTTGCCATTCAATTTCTATGGCAGCATTTTCCCAGGCCTGTTTGAGGTTAGAGAAATTTGACAAGGGATAGGGATTTGCTTCTGTGTGATTTAAGGATCCCACTGGTTTTCTGGGTAATTTACATTATAGAATTTTTGGTCCAAACATATTAGAGTCCCAACTGAGATTTTAAATGATTTTCCCTCTCAGGGAAGACAATATTTTCCAATAATAGAGATTTTGAGGACCCAGACTCCAGTGGTTGAACAGGGAGACATGGTTCCACTATAGGGCTCATGGGGTCTAGCTCTTTAGCCTCCCATGGCCACTGATCCCCCATATTAGTTCCTCTACACACAGAGCAAGAAAAGACATTCAGAGATTGAACTATAGCCTCTGCCAAGGTTAGGAATAGATTTCTATTTGTGGTGGAGATAGGAGGCAGGCTTTTCTCCATTTCCTCATAAAAGGAATGAGACCTGGAGGGAGGAAGACATAAGTGAAGCTGTGACCCCTTTGAAGTACCGTCTGGTTCCTGGGTCAGCGCCTCGTCCAACTATACATAGGCCAGTTCAGTGGCTCGTTCTCCATCCTGAGTCTTTGGGGTCAACAAAAGTGAAATTAACAGTGTTACGGGCTCCCAGGTTATAGTCAGGTGTAGCAACATCCTTTTGAAGTAGAGCAGTTTTTCTCCTACTCTGTCAAATGGCCCATGTTAACACCACTCCAAGAGGGACCAAAAAATGGCATGATCAGTACCTGTGGACCACATACCATCTTTAGGCTGTTCACACATATGCTTGTCCTTGAGCCTGTCCCCCATTTTCCCAGATATGTCTCCATGTGATGTGGCGGACATACGGTAGGGCATAACAAATGCCCAAGTCTTACTCATGCCCCTACATGCGTCAAAGGGTACTGACATTGGTTGCTTTAGATTAGTAAAGTGAATTTTGTAAATTAATAGGCCCTGTTCCGCATCTCCTTCTGGTCAGTTTTGGACTTCCAGCCATTCTTCAGTGGAGAAATACTGTGGGTTGAAAGAAGCATATTGATCCCCCTGTTGGCAGATAGAATAGGTGGTCTTATTATACCTGTAGTCCCCAAGACTGTTCCCTGGCAGGAGAAATGGACATAATAAAGTAGATTGTAGTGATAACTGGAGCTAATTGAGTCATGTGAAGGCCTGGGTTACGGGATGAGGGACTTACATCTACAAATGGGAACCAGATCAGATACTTCTAATAGCAACAAAATGTCCTATCAAAAGGAGGTAAAAGGATGGGGACATAGCCCAGTTGGTAGAGTGCTTGCAAGGCCCTGAGTTCAATCCTCAGCATCACCAAAAAAAAAAAAAACAACAACAACAACAACAAAAAAAACTGTTTATAGATACTTTTCAACCCAGTGCCAGTAAATTGGAATAGTCAGCTAATCCTACAGCAAAAATTAAGGCTAGGACCATGACAACAGACAGGGGTAAGGAGTTGACAGTGAAAAGACTAGTGTAGGAGGTAAGAATAGTCCATTAGTCATGGCAGCTGGTCTATTCCTCAGTCTTCTGCCATGTGTAGATTAGTCAGCTTCCAGAGTGACTAAAGCAGGGCCATTGTCCTCAGGGTCCTCTTGAGGTTCAGCTTGCTTATTTTGGATGGTCAACTTGCACAGTGAAGTTGGATCTGGAATGCACCCCCAGTCATGAGAAGCCGGGTTCACTCTTCTGTGGTGAGTCCAGGGACCACCTCAGCCACCTTCACTGCAGTAGGGGTGCATAAAATGACAGTGAACAGACCCCTCCCCCATAGAGGTTTTAGGGGTTGGACATTCCATTCTCTTACCCTGCATCTCTGGTTTCAAGGCGTGGGCATCAATGGTCAGGTTCACAAGTAGCTGTTTGTTGGGGCCTATACTTGCCACAAAGCTGCAGGTGTGTGAGGAAACAGTCTTGTGACTCTGGTCTTTTGATATTTCCGTGTACATGACGATTTGAGTTTGAGAAATGGCTTCCATATACGTGCCTGTACAGTTATGAGATATGGCTTCCGCCAACGTAGCAGGATATTAGAATAAATCCCCAGCAACAGGGACATGCATATTTCTTATTGGGTCCTGCCTCGTCTCTCCTCTACTTCCTGCTTTCCTCTGCTATAAAAGTCACCCCCCACATAATAAAGTTGAGTTGCTGTGCCATCACGGCTGACTCAACTCCCGACTCGGTGTGATTTTTGGCCAGGTGAGGTGCCAGGGGCCAGGTCGCAACACTCATCATCTCGTTCAGCCCCAGAGACACTAGCTGGTCTAGTGCTCTCCCCTAATCTCTGTCAGAGGGCAGTTCCGACAGCTGTTCCCTCACCCATTGGTACCTAGTGACCAGGACTGAGCCTAGAGCCTGCATCTGCTGCCTCAGTAATGCTGCCCAGTTTCTTTAGATCTCCTCATATACCCCTTATAATGGGAGAAGGGCATTTGTAAAGAATCTCATAAGGGGAGAACCCTGTCTGTCTAGTGGGGCTAGACCTAATGCTCAACAAGGTGAGTGATGGGCAATACCTGGTCCCAATGGAGGTAGGTTTCCTGACATAGTTTGCCTTTTGGGGGGCTCATTCCCATAACAAAGGCTCTTCCTCTCCCCATTTTGTGGCCTCATAAAGGGGCTTTGCTAAGATAGAGAAGTCAGGTATCCAGATTCCACAGAAAGCTGCTGCCCTGAGGAGTTCCTGAACCTCGAGTCAGGTTGAGGGAACCGAGATTGAGCAGATGGCCTGCTTTCTCTCCAGGCCAAGTTGACATTGTCCCTCGGGTAGATGAGGCATTTGACTTTTTCTTTTCTTTTCTTTTTTTCTTTTTTTTTTTTTTTTTTTTTTGACAGATTTGGGCCCTTTTCCTTGAAACCTTATAGCCAGCTTCCCATAGGAGGGTGAAGTGTTGTTGTGTCCCTTCCAAGCCATCCTCCTGGGTCTGTCTGGCAAGCGGTAGGTTGTCCACATACCGGAGAAGCATATGGCTATGTTTATCCACTGGGAAGTCTTTTAAATCAGAGGCTAACATTGTGCAAAAAAAGTCAGAGAATTTTTACATCCTTGAGTCAGTCTAGTCCATGTTAGCTGGACTTTGTCCCTATTCGCAGGATTTTCCCATCGGAAGGCAAAGATTGGTTTACTGGTGGGGGGGGGGGCAGGTGGATACAGAAGAAGGCATCCTTGAGATCCTGACATGTGAAGAAGGCAGCTTCAGCGGGGATAAGGCCCAGGAGAGTATAGGGGTGAAGGACAACTGGGTGCAGGGTATCAGTGGCCTGGTTTACTGTTCTGGAGTCCTGAACCAGCCAGCTGGCATCTGTCCCTGGCTTCTGGACTGCCAGGAGAGGAGTGTTCCAGGATGACTGGCAAGATCAGAGGATTCCAATCTGTGCCTTTCAAGGAATGAAATATTGTTTTTAGAGGGTGGGCCCAGTTTCTGGTTTTAGTTCTACTACTCTTGGGGGTATATTTGGGGCCAGTTCAGTATACTTGTCCTCAGCCCATACCTCAGGAAGCTTGAAAAGAAGCTCAGATCCCTGTTGTGGCCTTTGTACAAGACTACAGAAGCACCACTCTTCTCCTTGGGGAACCGGGAGAGTGAGGATTTTTGCTTTTGGTTTTCCTAGGGTCAAGAAAGCCTGGCCACAAGAGTTGAAAGTTATCTGGGCCTGCAGTTTTCCTATAAGTTCTGACTCATTAAAGCCATAGGCCAGTCAGGGAGGTATAGAAATTCATGAATGATTTCATGGCCATCTAAATTGCATCACTGAGGGAGCTCCCACAGTAGTAGCTTGTTTCTGTGAGAGAGGGCCCACAGGTTGGGTCACCATAGAATGTTCTACACCAGCATCGACCATGAAGATCATGGGCCAGCCCCCACAGTCACTTGGACCATAGGCTCCTGGGAGCCTAACAAAATGGAGCCCAGTCTCCTGGGCTTCATTATAGTTTCCCATAGTGATCAATCCAACAAAATTATCCTCAAGGACTTCATATGGTTGCCATGGTGGTTGGTACCATCCTTGAATCACTCAGCCCCTCCCCCTTGGTCCAGGGACTGGATGGTAATCCTCTCTCAATGACACTTGTTCTTCAATGACCTTGATGGCAACAAGCACATTGGCTCTGTCTTGATCAGTCTCTGGGCAAGGTGGTTCTTCTTGATGGCTGCTTCTCTAGCCTTCACTCTAGCCCTCCAGGATACCTCTTGGGGCATGTCCCGAAGGTCCCACGAGGGCAGTGACAAGTAGATTTACCTTCTTCATTCTCTGGTCTGCCTCACACGGGCCTATTGGTTTCAATTGACGAATGCTTTCATCATCACCTCCAATAGTTAGTTTGCATTCATTCCAGCGAAGCCGTCTAATTTCAGCAGTTTGTATCAGATGTCTCCCTGGCTATGATCAACAAAAGTTGCATTAACCAGCTGCTGATTTTCAGCTGCTTCTGGGTTGAAAGGTGGACAAAGACAGACCGCTTCATGTTGCCTCTCATAGAATTGACTTGGGCTCACGTCTGGTCCCTAGACCACCTCTGAGGTCTTGCTCATGTTCATGGCCTTCTTTCCTCCCTCTTTCATGCTGCCTAATAGTGCTTCTTAATAATGCTCAAGCATCTGAAATCCCTGGTCATCATTAGGGTCCCATTGGTCAATCTTTCTTCAGGAATTGGCTCAGGGCATCAGCTTGGGCATTCACAGTTCTGCCACCACTTCAAGTGTTCTTCCAACTACTTTAACATGGCCTGGGTAACTCAGCAGTGTTCTTCAGTGTTAAATTGAGTCAGAAGTAGCTGGTGGCGCTCAGTGCAAGTGGGCTTGTGGGTCTGAATGATGGATTGCATTAAATCAGTGGTGGCAAAAGGCTGATAATATGAAAGTCCGTCCTCCTTGCACCTATCTTGATCATAGTAAATGGGCCCCTGGGTTTGTCTTAGTGGCATTTGCAGGGCACCTTGGCATCTATTTAAGGGGGGCTGCCAGCAGGTCCTCCTGGCACTCAGGAGGAATAAAGTGGAATATCCTCTGACTCCCCAGATAGAATGGGTTTCTCAAGTTCCATAGCATTTTGAGGCATCATAATTTTACAGTTCCAGGCCATCATAATTTTATAGTTCTCTTCCAGGCAAGCCTTTAGCCAACATGGCTGAGAGAGGATGATGTCTTGCCAGCAATCAATATAAGGAAACTGGTCAGAGTGCCCAGGGTCAACTTTAACAACTCTAAACACCTTGCTAACTAGCTCTGTGTCTAGGGACCCCTAGGTGAGCCAGCCTACTCGGAATGAGGGCCCATCTATTTCACAGAAAGTCTGGAGCTTTCCAGTGGTTAACTTAACCCCATAGTCTCCAGAATATCCCTTTTTGAAATTATTTATCGTACACCCTAGGGGTATACACTTACTCTGTTTGCCACCCATTTCCTCCTTCTAAAAGATGACAGTCATACGCACAAGAAGGGAAAGAGGGAAAGGAGTGAATGATCACTCCATCAGTCTCTGGCCATCCTGTCTCGTCAGGTGCCTCTTAACATTGGCAGGTTGGTATAAACCCCTGACCTGGACCAGGAGCGTCGACATTATGGAGATCCTGGTGTTGGCACAAGCTGTATGAAGATCATCGTGGGTCATGTTCCATGACTAAACACTCAAGAGTCACTCCAGGTGAACTGGGCTGCACGAAATAATCACAGAGAAATATCTTTTACTTTGGGTCCGAGGCAGCTCCTTTGACCTTAGGAGTCTGTGGAAAGAGACAGCGAGCACATGCTGAACCCTTTTATTGGGGAGAAGCCATTCAAATGAGGCAAGGGGTCAGATTTCAGGGGGTTGAGTCTAGCAGATCCTTTGTCACTAGGGTGAAGGCCTCAGGATGTGACCTCACCTGGTGCCAGTGATCTATGGGGAACTAGCCCTCCTAACATGACAGCACAAGGACCCCTGAGAGCACAAGGGAACCTGGTGGGGCCACAGGAACCAGCTCAGGGAACTCACCCATCAGACAGTTAGGAGCCTTGATTCAAGAGGTAGACCTTCCTCAAACATCAGAGTGGCTCAAGTAGTCTCAACAGTGCAAGACAAAGGTGCAACTCTAAGGTGTTGGGCAAAGAATTGGAGACTGTTGGATGCAAGTCAATGTTGATTGGATGAGGTGGGCTAAGCCCAGAGTGAGTGTAGAGTCCTGATCTGCAGTTCCATGGATGTTGGGAGCTGCCACATAGGAATTGAGCGCCCCTTGGCCTTGAGTGATGAGAATATGGAGATGTGGCAAGCCAGCCATGGGCTGTGTGTGTGTGTGTGTGTGAACTATGTGTATTGAGCACACAAAGTGGACTGAACTGATATTGCCCCTCTGTTTGGGCGGGCCTTGATCTGGTCTTTTCCCTTGCTCTGCCATGGTCCCCACATAGCTCATGAAATGGGCGTGGCCTTCCTAGATGTCAGTCAACCTGCCGACAGCAGGACTTCACAAAGCTAGAGGGCGCTAGAGGGCGCAGTGCAAAATAGGGGGCCTCAGATCAAAAACGCAGGAAAAAGAGATGTGATTCAAACCAGGTTACCTAGTTTGAATATTACACAATTGTTAATGTATTTAAACATCACACAGTAATCTATAAATATGCATAATTTTATGTATTGAATAAAAAATTTAAAGATACTAAAATATTGAGTTTTTTCCTTTTAATCATTTTATTTGATGTAAACCATAGTAGGGATATGCTGCAATGGAGTAGACTTTTTTTCCTCTTCTTCTTACTGGGTAAATACATAAGACTGTGAATGGTGGAGAGAAAAAAGCAGACTGGAATCCTCAGGAACAAAGAAAGATGTGTTGATGACTTCCCTGGACTTTCTTTTCACATCATATGTCCAAGACTGGAAACTGAAGAAGTCAACAATCTAGAAATAGTAATGGAAGAAAACCAACAAAGCCACCCCCAAATGTCTCTCTCTAGCCAAAGGACTGGAAGGAGGGAAGTCTAACAGTTTTTGGACAAGGATGGTTTTACTCCAGCCAAACATCAGCAAAGGCCAGTAGAGAACCTTTTACACTCACCTGCCTGCGAAGTCACTCCAAATCCCCCTTGTCTTCACCAGTTTTCTGTTACTATAGCAAGATTCCCTAGGCTGATAAGGTAGAAAGAAAAGAGACTTATGTAGCTCACAATTCTAGAGGTTTAAGGTCATGGCACCAGCATCTGCTTGGCTCTGGTGAAGGACTCATGGTGCATCACAATGATGGGAGGACATGTGACAGGAGAGATCACATCTTAATTCAGGAAACTGAAGCACAGCTGGGGTCCCATGAGAACTACCCTTTCCAAAGGCACACCCCAATAATCTAGAGACTTCTCCCTAAGACCCACCACTAAACACCCTTAAATGTCCCCCTACCTCTTAACATTCTTATAATGAAACCTTGGCTGGGCTCTCCACAGATCTACAGAATCGGCATTTCTGGGTTGGGGCTCAGGAATCTGCATTCTCACCTATGACCCTGGAAGTTCTGATGCTAAAATGGAGGATCAGTATTCTAGACTATTTGATAATTCTTTCTCTTATTTTGTATCATGCTTCTGTGCTGTGAAAAGAAGACCTAACTATACCTGCTTACATGTTTCAAAGATCCTTATGCAACACAGGAGCAAGCTAAACCTCATGACATTCTGATACTCAGTCCTCACTCAGAATTCCTGAACTCTGTCACCTTGCTGCTTAGTTTTTTGTTTTTTTTTTAAAGAGAGAATTTCAATATTTAGTTTTCAGTTTTTGGCGTACACAACATCTTTGTTTGTATGTGGTGCTGAGGATCAAACCCGGGCCGCACGCACTTCAGGCGAGCGCGCTACCGCTTGAGCCACATCCCCAGCCCCTTGCTGCTTAGTTTGTGAGTTATAATTCCAGACTTTAATCTCACAGAGAAAAAAAAGACTAAAAAAAAAAAACCTTGGGTAAAACCCCCAATGTCAGAAAAGATACATAAAAACAACAAAATAAATCAGTCAACATAAATAGAAAGGATAAAGGAAATGTGACAAATAACTGGAAATGTCTAGAGATACAGCAGTTCTGGGTCAAGGCCAGGAGCTATAGCCATGTCTTCTGAGAGGTGGCTGTGTAGACCCAGGTACACAGTCAACCTCAAAGCCACTAGTGGGGCTGACCCTGGTGACTCAGCCTGAGGTGTTAGGTCAGCTGGGCTGCCCCTGGCCCATGTGAACCTGACTTGTGTTTGCATCCCACCATGAGGTAGGGTAGAACATGAGTGCCTGGAGTAGGTGGGCTGCAGGGCCTTGGAAAGCAGGTTTGATAACAGAAGGAAAACTGATACAGGAATGAATAAGTAATGTCCAACAAAAGGGTGGGCTTTTTTTTTTTTTTTTTTTTAACACAACCCCAGTCGCTTATCATAGGGTGGGGAGAGAATCCTAGGTATTGTGAGGCTGCCTTACAAATTAGCTCCCTTGCTCTGCCACCTGCCTGGGAAAGGCTGACACTCCCTGTTCTTACACCCTGACGACTCCAAATTGACCCCAACCATCAGTATCTTCCACTAACTATCCAAGTGATATATTGGACATAGAAGTGGCATAATATAAAGGTGAAATTAGCAAAAACTTGAAATACAAGGGTTGGAGTGTGGCTCAGTGGTGAAGTGCTTGCTTACCATGTACAATGAGGCCCTGGGTTCTGTCTCCAGCACTGCCAAAAAGCACAAAACAAAAAAAACCTTAAGATTAATGTGAAATATTTCCCATTAAATAAAAACATTGAGATTGGGACCTGAAAAGTAAATGAATTAGTAAAGCTTCATAAATGTGGAATGGGGAGGGGACCAGAGTGAGGGATGTATATTGTTCTCTCCTATGTAGGTAGAGAACTAAAGAGATGTTAACCTTTCAATTTTTTAAATGGTGACATAGAAACTGACAGTTTTCAAACCACCCAAATTTGGGGGAACAAAGAACTAAAAGCTAGACCATATTAGTAGAAATATGTAATCAAACGGTTTAATTATTTTTTTAAAAAATAGTGGAACAATTAAATTGAGGTGGCCTGATTCAAGCCAGTCCCATCAATTGTTAACAGTAAATTTCAATAAAATTAGGTCCTCTGCTAAGAAAGCATCAGTAATAATATCCTGGTATATGTTGTTTAAAAGAGGAATGCCTAAAATATGAAAATGGATAAACTTCAGACAATACCAATAAATACCACAAAAGTAAAATGCCAAGATTACTGATGTGTGATAATACAGAATTGAAAACCACAGCCATCAAGTGGAACAAAGAAATATAGTTCATATTGACAAAATTAGTGAGAGCAGATAACATGAACTGGGTACTGATGAAGTTACAGTTACTCGGGGTTTCTCCACTTCTACTGGTGGGTGGGATTTGCACAAGCGGCAGCCTCTGCGGCCCCAAGTGTGGCAGTCCTTAATGGCCAGCCCTGCCCTCCCCACAGCTCACCATCAATCTTTTTCTTTCTGGGTTCTTGTCTCAGGAATTCAAAGAATGAAACCCACAGACCAGGCAGGATGTGTGAGTATAACAGTAGAATTTATTGAAGAACAGGAAAAGAAACCTTGCCATCCAAGAGGGGACTCCATAGCATGTTTCCTTGCAGGAGTGTGCTAGACTGGGGATTTGTCTAGCACTTGGGTCACTGCTATTGGTCCAACTTTTGCCAACTAGGGTTGAAAACTACTAATGACAATGATCCAAATTTATGCTAATTAGGGTTTGTAAACCTACTAACACTATAGATCAGCTCTACAATCTGGACCTTCATTCAGGTCTGCCCCATTTCCATTTTCTCATCACAGGTCAGGAAGTGGGGTTGGGGATTGAGAGTTGAGGTCTTCCAATGGTCATGGTTGATGCTAGCAGGTTGCTGCAGCTCTGCATGCAGCCGGTTTCTGCCGCAAGCATTTATCTGTACCATACCCAGGCCTGGTGCGCAAGGGTGACAGGTCCTCCCATCTTGGCTCTCAGAATGTCAGACCCGCCAGACTGCCTGGCAGGCTCCACACTGCCAGGGGCCATCCTTGCCACCTGAGCTCCAACCCACCCAGGCCACTGCTCCACTGCTCCTCTGCTGCTTCTAGGCAGGGACCCGTAGGCTTGCTGCTCCACTTGGCAGCTAGGGCACCAGTGTCTTTACATCTGGGTAAAATTTGCCTCTGGGGGAAAAATGATCAACCCTACTTAGAAACAAGGAAGCTGGGCCTGGCACCACCGTGCAGGCCTGTAATCCCAGCTGCTCAGGAGTCTAAGGCAGGAGGATCGAGAGTTCAAAGCCAGCCTCAGCAACAGCAAGGCACTGAGCAACTCAATGAGACCCTGTCTCTAAATAAAATACAAAATAGGGCTGGGGATGTGGCTCAGTGGTCAAGTACCCCTGAGTTCCATCCCCAGTACCCAAGGGAAAGAAAGAAAGAAATGAGGAAGCTGAGTCATAGAGGCCAAAGAACTTACATGAAATCCAATCCATGCCAGTGGAACAACCTGACTATGAACTTGAACTTTCCAGCTCCACATTGCTATGAACCATCATATCAGTTTCCTATGTGTGCTGAAGCAGACGACCACCAACTTGGGGGATTAACACTAGGGAAACTTACGCTCTCCCACTCCCCTGGGGCCAGAATCCAACATAGAGGGTTCCAAGGGTCTTTCACTCCCTGCCTGAACTTGGCCCCCAGTCCCACCAGTTCTGGAGCATGTGGCCTCCTGGGGGGCTGTGGACATCCCTCCTGGCAGGGAACATATCAGGAAGTCCATCAGGCTTTTCCTGATGGGGCTCTCTCTCTCTCTTTCTTTTGGACCACTGCTGGTCCATCTTCCTCTGTGTCTTCATCTGCCACCTCAACTTCTGAGTCGCTGGAACTAGTGGACACCCTGAGCAGGGCCCATGTCCAAGGGCCCCAGTTTCCACTTGTTGCCAACAGGCTCTGGGCAGGCCACGTCTTATCAGGTTAGCCTGTTGTCATTCTGTGACCTGCATTCACTCATCTGTAGGTTCTAAGGGCCATGACAACATATCTTCGCTGTCAACCTGTGCTAAATGGGGCATCTCTCTCTGGTTTCAACTGTTCCTGGGGGTTGGGGAGGACGAGTGGCTAGCTCAGGTCTGTGGCTAAGTTTAATGCACACAGCAGGGGCCTTGCCAGCCCTGCAGCACCCTTCTTTGTGTTTTTTTTTGGGGGGGGGCATCCCTGTATTCATGTGGTGGTCCCCACCCCTCCAAACCCCTCCAATGGGGGAACTACCTCTAACCACATGAGGCTCCTGGCAAGCCCAGTCCCTCCCCCTCATCCCCACACTCCACCCAAAGCCTACAAGTGTCTCTCTAGGATCCAGCTGACTGCACCTATTATTCAACCCCAGGGCTGCAAAGGCCCCAGGGTGCTGTTTTTCAAGAGGTTTTGGCCTTTTTGGGGGGGGCGGGTGTACAAGGGGGGATTGAACTCAGGGGCACTCAACCACTGAGCCCCATCCCCAGCCCTATTTTGTATTTTATTTAGAGACAGGGTCTCACTGAGTTACTTAATGCCTTGCTTTTGCCGAGGCTGGCTTTGAATTCTCTGCTGGAATTACAGGAGCGCACCACCATGCCTGTAAGGTTTTGGCCATTTTATTCCTAATTTACTTCTTTGTTGCTTACCTCATTTATCCCAGCAGCGCTGGGCTTAAGCTGTGGGAATATATAGAATAGATGCCTGCTCACGGCACAGGAAGGCCTTCAGGCATTTCATGAGTCCTTTCCTTTACTGACAACCAGGACTTCTGTTTAGATCTTCTCCTGAGGCCTGGAGATAGATAAGGGCAGTGGCCAGCCCCCATCCTCATTTCCCTCATTACCTCTTTTTCTTAGAGACCTAATCTCATTGCAAGCTTTCCCATAAGCTGCCTAGTGTTCAACCCAACAATTAGGAACACACAAACATAAGCCCGAAAAAGGTCATCATTGCTAACAATTTTTTAAAAATATTTTTTTAGTTGTAGTTGGACACAATACCTTTATTTTATTTATTTATTTTTATGTGGTGCTGAGGATCAAACCCAGTGCCTCGCACGTGCTAGGTGGGGGCTATGCTATACCGCTGAGCCCCAGCCCCAGCCCCACTGCTAACAATTTTAACTTGGAAAACCCCAACTTGGTAAAGTGTTCTTCTAAAGCCAAGCTGGTAGCACATGCCTGAAATCCTAGCAACTGAGTAGAAACTGAGGGGACTGAGGTAGGAGGATTGTAAGTTACAGGTTGCCCTCAGCATTTAGTGAGGTCCTAAGCAACTTAGCAAGACCCTACCTCCAAATACAAAATAAAAAAGGCTGGGGATGTGGCTCAGTGGTAGAGTGCCCTGGGTTCAATCCCCAGTAACATACACATAGTGTTCTGCCGCAGTCTGGCTGGGCACAATTCAGGAGCCACTTGTCAAAAGAAACGAACTTTATTTTTAGAACCACACAAGCCAAACAAAACAGCTCCTCAGGAAAAACCTTCAGAGCCCAACTGCCACCACCGGCTTCCCACAAGCCTCTCAACCTCCCCCACTCCTCCTGCTCTTGAGGCTGATTGGCTGGGTCGCATGGGCAGAGCCAAAAAAAGTCCCCCAATGAGCAGCTCCGTGGTCTGAAAGGGCGGGGAAACAGCCCAATAAGCATCACCGAAGAGGAGCCAATCAGTTGGCAGCTAGAAGTTTGCTGGGGCCGCTGTGAGCCAATCATCAACTGGCAGCTGGAAGTTTGCTGGCAGCTGGAAGTTTGCTGGAGCCCCTTCGGCTGTGGCTCTCAACAGTGTTCTCCTAAACTTTGCAACTTAGAAGGTTTGTACACTTGGTGAACATAAATACATTGAAGTTTCAAAGAGCTGATAATAATTAGCATTGCAGTTACATAAAAGTCCTTTGCATATTAACCTAGCTTTTACTTTTGAAGTAAAATGTAGAATCCCTGGTGTGTAGGGTAACTATCATTATGTGACTCTGCCTTTAACAGGTCTGTACAGTTTAACATCACTGACCGACCAAAATTAAAAAACTACATTAAACATCTTGTAAATTTAGGAAACCATGCAAATGATCACAAATAGACTTGTGACCTGGTGTATAATTGCATCTCATGAAAACAATAACAAAATGTTTACTCAGTCAAAGCAAACAGAGGCAGACTGTGTTTTCAGCGGCAGGGCTGCCCAGATGGCAGGATTTTTCAGATAGTATTTCAGAGTGTTGTCATGGGAGGAGAGGTATTTTCAGGGAAATGATTGAGGAGCTCCCAGAGAGAAGTGGGAACCTGATTCAGGACTAGCAGGGTGCTAGGCCCACATGTGGAAAACTAGTGTAAGCATGCGTTATCCAGAGACCTAGACAGAGGTTGATTTAGGAAAGCAGATTCACATTCAAGGGAATGTGGACCATCTCCACAGCGAGAAGTGTGTCTTGGGGTTCCTGTCACTCCTTTTAAAGAAAACCCGGTCGGGGCTGGGAATATATCTCAGTTGGTAGAGTGCTTGCCTCACATGCATGAGGCCCTGGGTTCAATCCCCAGACACACACACACACACACACACACACACACACACACACACTCCTGGTGAGGGATAGCAACGGAAAGGAACATAGGAATGAAATAAATCTGGTGATCTCAAGATTGTTTGTACTTTCTAATTTATAAATTAAACATCATCACCGGTATGAGGCATTTGTATTTATAGTTCAGTATCATCTAAGTTTTCAGATATCCAATGGGGGTCTTGGAATGTGTCCCCCAAGTGTAAGGGGAAATGACTATACATACATTATTTTTTAAATGTCACTGAGATCATCTGGGAAGGAAGATTAAAGCTAATTTTTAAAATATTTCTATTTTGTACATTGCTGTATTTTTTTAATCATCTCTTTCCCAAAGCCTATTGCTACCATGGATAGTTCGCCTCCTAGGACCTGACACACAGTGGGTAATAGATAGACATTGGTTCAATGAACAAACAAAATGAAAGTATGGAAGCCTTTCTTTCTTACCTTTATTTCCCTTCAGAGACTATTTCTTCAATTAAATTCACTGCATGGGCCCCTCAAATGTTCCCCCAATTCCCAAAGGGCTGGGTAAGTGACAAAATTACCTTAAATATAATTCCTACAGCCTTCCTCTCCTGCTAAAAGCTCAACCATTTTCATGCATCCATTCAAGAAATATATATTGGTCACTTACTATATGCAAAGGACATATTAATACCAGCAAAGTGCTGGTATTAACTTCTCCAAAAGATTGTCCTAGTGAAGTCATTCAGTCAACAAATATTTGGGCACCTTCCACTATTTCAGGTGCAAGGACTGCAGGGGTGGCCCCTGCTTTATATGCCTTAAGGTCTCAGTGCCAGAGGTCTCAGCCCCTTGTCTAAAGTGTACTCAAACAGGTCACATTTAGTATCCTGTCTACTATCTGAGGGAAATTGTAAGCTCACATAACATGTCTACATGGTGAATTTGGAAATGCCCGAACTCTAAAGTAAAGGAGAAACGCAGGGAAAACAGTGAACTAACCTGAATGCTTGCGCATGACTCCTGCCTCAACAATACAGAGGTCACAGGTGAACCTGTGCATAGAAGCACCCTGAAAATGATCCCTAAGGGAAAAAAAAATTATTTAGAGATTTTTGTGTTAAAACTATGCGCAAATTCATTGCGCTTATTTGTAAAAAGCAGGTTCTATGCTCAGATCATTACAGATTGTACTTTAGTCTCCAAGACTGTCCTGTAGGACCTGGGTTGTGGCTGACTGACCTGCTCAGGCAGGTAAGTCTAGGGCCCCTGCCCCATCTGTCAATCACTAGCCCAAGGACTGTACCTCGGCCTTTCCCTTCAAGAATGCTGGGTGTGGCCACTAGGGCTGCAGGCAGTAACCAAGTCTGGAAAACACTGTGTGTGAGCCCCAGCCCAGAGTCAAGGGTGTTAACTTCCCAGGTGCTGGAGAACAGGATTCCAGCTGAGGAAGATATGAAGGTGATGCTGAAATGAAGCCCTAATTATGAAGGACCAGGCCTGCCACGCCTTCCCCAGGCCTGTGTGCCAGGCTGCATATGCTCTTTTCTTTTCTTTTGGTGCTGGAGGTTGAACCAGGGGCACTGTACCACTGAGCAAATCTCCAACCCTTTTTATTGTTTATTTTGAGACAGGGTCTCGTTAAGTTGCTGAGGCTGGCCTCGAACTTTTGATCCTTCTGCCTCAACCTCCCAAGCTGCTGGGATAACAGGCGTTAGCGACTGTGCCCAGTTTATATCTCCTCATTTACAAACACAAACCTGGGCAGGGAGTAGTGGCACACACCTGTAATCCCAGAGGCTCTGAAGGCTGAGACAGGAGGATCACGAGTTTGAAGCCAGCCTCAGCAAAAGTGAAACACTAACCAATGCAGTGAGAACCTGTCTGTAAATAAAACACAAGGGGCTGGGGATGTGGCTCAAGTGGTAGTACGCTCGCCTGGCATGCGTACAGCCCGGGTTCGACCCTCAGCACCACATACAAACAAAGATGTGTCCGCCGAAAACTGAAAAATAAATATTAAAATTCTCTCTCTCTCTTTAAAATAAATAAATAAATAATACAAAATGTAGTTCAATGGTTGAGCGCCCCCGGTACCAAAAAAAATATTTAAAAATTAAAAACACAAACTTGTTTGTCTTCCTTTCCTCTCCTTTCTTCTTTTGTCTCACTATGTTGCCCACGCTGGCCTCCAACTCCTGGGCTCAAGGGGTCCTCCTTCTACCACGCGGCCAGCGCAATGGTTTCATTAATGAGGTTCTTGGCATAAAAGTTAGCTAGCGAGATCGAAATAAACACACAGACTCAGTTACCTTTTTTCTATGACCAGGTCCGAGACGGCTCCCTTCTCTGGTTCCCTCCTCTAACCGCCCGGCAGGGCAGCAAGGATTACTCAGGGCTAGCAGGAGAGAGAGAGAGAGAGCACGCCAGGGAGTAGCCTTTTATTGGGGAGCAAGAAATTCAGGGGATAATTCCATCCAATGAAGGTTGAAGGGGGGGCTGCACTCCAAGGTCAGGGTCAGTGGTCAGTTACACCCCCACACGGACAGGTTCTCTCATCAGGAGAGGGCCGGGAAAGCTCCGACACAGCCAGAGCGCCTCAGACCCTAACCGGGAGTCACCCAGTCACCTGTGAGAATGGCTTCCGACACCTCCTGCCTTAGTCTCCTGAGTGACTGGGACTAGAAGTATGGGCCGCTTGAAACTAGTTGCTTAAAGCAACATTTTTGGTTGTTGTTGAGCAGAGGAGCAGGACTTTATTCTGGACATAGGTGGCTGGGTGCTCAGTCCCCCAGCAAGATAGATGCCTCATGCATATGTTGCCATACCACATGGTCCAACAAGGTGTGCACATCTCTAGCAGCTTGGGCAGCGGCCTCAAGCACCCACTACAAGTGGTCCTCATGCAGCCGGGCATCCATTTCAAACAGGGCAATCCTGCCTGAGGCTGGCAGCAGGGCCAGGGCTAGTTGGGGACCACCAGCTGCTTCCTCCACATGGCTGAGGTCTTCCAGGGCTGTGTCTTCCACAAAACCAGCTGAACATGCACAAAGTCCGGCATGGGCATCCCAGCATTCAACACTGCCATCACACAAGCTGCGTAGGTTCCACCATCAGCCTGCAGCACCTGCACACAGATGTCAATCTGGGATCGCGGGTGCAGCTCAGTAAGAAAAAGTCTGGCACAGCTGTAGGCCCATTTCACAGGTCTTACAGCCTCCATGTGGCCTCCGCTTGCGCTCACCTGTGCTGAAGACCTGGAACCCCGATCTCCCTGGAAACGGTTATTTGGAATTCTCTCTCTCCATCCACCAGCATTCTTTCGGCTTTGCAGAAATGTCATGTTTGTTTCTATCCATTGCCTTCATCCTGGCTTCTTTCATCTAGGAAGTTGGGCTCCCACATTATGTGCTAAGCAATTAAAAATTATTTCTGCATTGGGGAGGCACTTTTACAGTGTAGAACGTAGCAATAAAATCAGACAATTTTATTTAATGTCGAGACTCTCGGAGAGTTTTTGTTTCCGTGAAAGACTAACGAGTAAGATTAAGTAGAAATGACGTTCCCAAACGTGACGTGAGTAGAACTGCGGGGAAGTGGCCGAGTGGGCGACAGCTTGACACGATGAGGAGCCCGACTGCGGAGTGCAGGGCGCAGGAGAGAGACAGGGCATACCCAGGGATGCACCTTAATAACTTGGGCATTTACTCATCCGATAGGCGGCATCGAGCGTTCGCTGCTTAAACGGGAGGTGCGCCAGCGACCCCGCCAATCCGGCGCGGCCCGCTCGCCTGGTGCAGCCCGTAGACCACTGCCAGCGCCTGGGTGTGAAGATTGCTCTACGTAGGCAGAGCCGTCGGTCTGCGCGAACACGCCCCTGCGCTCCTGGATCTTGCGCAGCTCCGCGGGTGCGACGACCGTCCACCCGGTAACCCTGGTCAGACAGGAGGCTCAGCCCCGCCAGGTCGCCGACCCAGCTCTCTGTGAGAACACGGCACCAGGAAGCCCGGGCTTGGCGGATCCAGTTTCCGGCTGTCCGTTCCCTTCCAGTTCCGGGAACACTTTCCGGGCCCGGGACTACCACTCGTCCGGACTCATTCCGGCCGGGGACTACGATTCACCCTTCCGGCGAGGACTCCCGACCGTAAAGCAACATTTTTAAGGCTGCCTGGTTGTCTTGGAAACAGGGTTCTGGTAGCTATCGTGTGAGGGTGCGGAACTGACAGAACCTTAAAGAACATAGCAACAGTCAAGAGCCAGTTGGTAGGATCAGGCAATATTTTCTTGTTATTTTTAAAAATTTCCTATGAATTTTATTTATTCATATTAATTATAATGGATACATTGCAATCTGTTATGAAGTTAATCAATATAAAATATAAATACATTACAACCCAGTGCAGTGGCCAAGCCTACAATCCTAGCCATTCAGGAGGCTGAGGAAGGAGGATCACAAGTTCAAGGTCAGCCTCAGCAATTTAGTGAAACTCTGTCTCAAAATAAAAAGGTCTTGGGATGTGGTTCAATGGTAGAGCACCACAGAATTCAATCCCCAGTATACACAAAAGAGTAAATTTATTTTATTAGAGTATTGCTCCCCAATCTAAGTGACCTGATGCTGGGAGCCATTAGCCAAGTAGGTATGACAATTTCATTGCCAGCGTACCCCCATGTTGCTTAGTGGAAGGTGACCTTGCTCAAGGACCAGGGCGGTTGGTGTTTAGGGTGTTCCCGGTTTAGGATAATCCGAGTTTAGGGCCTTCCCGGTTTAAGAAGATTATTCCTGCCGGGAATAGGGGGTATCCTGCTGCCTGAGTTCCTCTTGAGTTCTTAGGGATTCAGACAGTATTTTTGGGAGATAGAAGCCCAGTGGAGGTGTGGATTTGGGCAGAGAATGTGGATTTCCCCAGAACGTGTTTGTAGAGTGCCAGTGACAGTTCGGGAATAAAGAATTGCTGTTTGAATCTACAAAGCTGTGAGTGGCTCAGCCAGACTGCGGCATTTGGTGGCCCATACTGGCTTTACTGGCCCTCATATATGAAATATGGACATACGCACACACAGACATACAACACAAAACACAAGAGTACAACACATAAGACAATAATAAAGGCCTTGTAGCTTTACCTAGGTGAAATCTCCATTGCAATGTTTAAAAACTCCACAGTCAAAAAATAAAACTGATCATAAAAACATTAACCTAGGTGTGTATGAGCTCAAAAAATAAAATAGAACTTTATGATGTAGGAAAAATGCAATAATAAAATAGATATTGAAAAAAGCATCCTGGTTAATCACTGTCACAGATGTAAGAATGGCCAAGCTGGAGTTCTGGATATCAGCTGTTATGGATTTGAGTCAAATCATCTTCTTTTTGATCTGTAGAAATTGCTTTAGTTAGTCTTTCTGGAATCCAAATCGGTTGCTGTTCTCCCAGTGGAAACACACAAACAGAGCCCTGACTCCAGACAATCACTGGGTCAGGACCTTTCCATTGTCCTGTTAGAATATCTTTCCAAAGTACTTTAGGCTTATGTACATTTTTTGGATACATATGCCTTTCCGCAGCACCAAGTCCTGATGAATCCAAATTTAAAAAGTTTAGAGTAAAAAGCATTATTTTAAGTTTATCTTTGGGGGATATATACCCCTTTCCAATTCCCTCTTTTTGCTTTAATAAGTACGTCTGTATCTAATAGTTGTCTTGGCTTTTTGCATTTTCTATCTGAAATACCTTTACTTGACATTTTCAACCATTTTCTATCTTATTTCTATCTTCTAGTTTTCATTTAAGGTTTGTACATACACCCTTAGTTGCTTTTTTTCCTCCTAGTTTTCTTTTGTTTCATATTTTGTGGGTTTAAAATTTTTGTCTTCCTACATCTTCTCTATCCTCCTACATCTTCTCTATCTTCCTACATCTTCTCTATCTTTTTACATCTTCTTTACTTTTTTCTTTTTAACTTTCTATACTTCTGTCTTTAAAGTTTTTCACTTCAAATTTTTAATCTTCTTTATCTAAATATCTTTTATCCTATTATCTTTCCATTTTCATAGTTTTTTTTTTTTTAAGTAATGTTTTTAAGATTCACTAGGCTTCGAATGATGCAATCTTTCCTCTGTCATGAAGGCATCTTAACCACCTTCAAATTAACCTTTTAAAACCTTCCAATCATCATCTATACTGTACTTTTAAATGTACTTTTTCACCACCTATAGCTTCACTCTTTTAAATGAGGCTTAGATTCTGTTTAAATCACTTAATGTTAGTTTACATGGCTGCCCTTCAACCAAAGGCCTTTTTTACTCCATTAAGAAGCTTTGTCTCAATCTGCCATGTACAAATACCTTTTTCTTCTTTCTTCCTTTCTCAAGCTTTTAAAGCTAGTTTCCTCAAAATCTTTTTAAATGGCATTTTACAACTTTTTACTTTACCACATAGAGATTATCTCATCTAGAAACATTTTTTCCTTTAACCTTTCATATTAAAATATATTTCCACATCTTGAATCTATTTATATCTCTTTTCTAGTCATTAACCCTTTTTATAAATTCACATTCTGAAACAACCCTTATAAAATTTCTGAATTTAGACAAATTACTCCACTTTAATAAGATGAAATATTTTCATGTTTTTTATGGTACTATAATACTGTAATTGAAACCCAACTGAAACTTCTTATACTCTTTGTATATAAATTACACCTGATAGAATCTTTTTTTTTTTAAAGAGAGAGAGAGAGATAGAGAGAGAGAGAGAATTTTTTTTAATATTTATTTCTTAGTTTTCAGCGGACACAACATCTTTGTTTGCATGTGGTGCTGAGGATTGAACCCGGGGCCGCACGCATGCCAGGCGAGCGTGCTACCACTTGAGCCACATCCCCAGCCCCCACCTGATAGAATCTTAACACTTAGTAACCTTGTTTTAGCAAAGACACAGACCAAAGCAATATTAAACTTTTTTCCATTCACCAATTTATGAAGACACACATAATGTTTAAATATATTACCTTATGGAACTTAATAAGTAAATAGTGTAAGGGTCCGGTGAAGCGTCGGAGGGAGAGATCACAAGAGACCAGCTTCATGCAATTGGCAGAAGGGGTTTTATTGATTCAGCATGCTGAGGCTCCAGGCTCACTCAGGAAGATAGAGCAGCCCAGAGCCCAGAGCAGAGGTCAGGCAGAGCTTAAGTACACTTTTTGGAGAGGGCAGGGGGCTTTGCATACATCAGAACAAATTGAACAACAACTCTGAGACCTGATTAGTACATTCATTGGCGGGAACAGATTGGACAGGGGTGATTGGTCACTTCTAAGCGGGGTGCATATTCAAACTGATTGGTTTTAGGTCCTGCGATGCCTACGTGCCAGCTTCACAGAACCCCAAGTTATTAGACAACCAGAGGAGTCAGTGAGAATATTTACTGGGCAGTTCGGGTATTGTCCTAACAGCTACCGAGATTACAGGTTCCGGGGGTAGCAGAGGACTTGTAACAATACTTGATCTTTTACTTTTTAACCCAAGCCCTGCAGTTTAGAAACTTTACAATGTCTGGTCTTTTACACTTTAACTCAGGCTCTGCAGCTTAGAATCAGCTTAAAATTTTCACCTTTACAATAGTACTTGATTTTATATTTAGTGGTTGATAGTTTAACACTTTAGCTTTGTAAATTAATTAGAACTTTGTAGAAACCAAGATCTTAGACAAATGTAGTAAATAGAACTAGCCATCTCTTTCTTGTTGAAGAAAAATCCTTCTACAGGATACCATGATGGTCCCATTGATATACTTAATAACTCGTTTTTAGAAAGCCATGGGCTACATTTTTGTATTGTATCAACATATGTCCTAACTGTTCTTGGTCTTACTGGGGTGCCTCCTTCCTCTAACAATTTCTCTTCCTCCGGGGCGAACAACTTCAAACCTTGAGTCAACCATTTTCCCGAATTTGCCTGAGAAAGTTCTAGGAACAGGCAACTTGAAATAAAAACAAAATAAATCAAAACAGGAACACATTGTTTTTTGAAATGGTCACCCATTCTCTCACCTTCCCTCAGGGGCAAGCAATTTCACTTACCCCCAAGCTTCAGGCATTCCACGTACAAGCCACCAAATGCTGCAGTCTGGCTGGGCACAAATCACAAGCCACTCACAGCTTTGTAGATTCAAACAGCAATTCTTTATTCCCGAACTGTCACCGGCACGCTACAAACACGTTCTGGGGAAATCCACATTCTCTGCCCAAACCCACACCTCCACTGGGCTTCTGTCTCCCAAAAATACTGTCTGAATCCCTAAGAACTCAAGAGGAACTCAGGCAGCAGGATATGCCCTATTCCCGGCAGGAATAATCTTCTTAAACCGGGAAGGCCCTAAATTCGGATTATCCTAAACCGGGAACACCCTAAACAGGGATCCGCCCTGGTCCTTGAGCAAGGTCACCTTCCACTAAGCAACATGGGGGTACGCTGGCAATGAAATTGTCATACCTACTTGGCTAATGGCTCCCAGCAACCTATAATCTCATTTTCTAAAAACAAAGTTTTTTTCTGTGAATATGTACATGTGTATCTCTCTCTCTCTTTTTTTAAGTAAAAAGCTGTCTTTTCTATATTGTTTTATTGTGTAGCTTGCTTTTCCCATTCAGAAAATACATCATTTTCTCCTGTGTATTAGTGAGCTTTTCATTCTGGTAATTAAAACTCTTGACATAAACAACCTAAAGGAGGAAAAGTTAATTGTGGCTCATGGTTTCAGAGGCCTCAGCCCAGGGTTGGCTGCTCCAAGGTAGAAACATCATGGCAAAAGGGCTTGGTGGAAGAAGGCTGCTCAGCTCATGGTAACAGGGAAGGAGAGGTAGGGGAGGGGATATTCCCCACTTTTTAAGTACCGGCAAATTGAGGAACCATAATTATCACACATCAAACCAGCTGGAGTACCAGAAGGGGCTTTTCTCCCAGTGCTTCCTCCTTCCTTGAATTTCTCATTTAGGTGGAAGAACCCCTTCTCCTGAAACTGCCTGGGGCTTCTGAGCTAACTGTTGGCACTTGTGGTTTAGACCAGGTTAGTTACTGTTTATGGTCTTGCATCCAAGGCTTTTGCCCCAAGGCCAGCTGTCTCCCTGCATCTCATGTTTATCTGCTCATTTGCAAGACAGAACTGTTGGGGCTCAGTACACAGGGCAGTCACCCCTTATGTCTTCTCAGTGAGACAGTAAGGTTCCTTTTGGCCATATTATTTAGGGGCTTCCCTGTGAGTCTGCTGCATTTCCTGAGCTATTCCCTGTGCCACCTGCGCCCAGTTGGGTTGAAGGGAACAGTGCCTCCTATCTTTGATATGTTTATAAAATAAACTCATAAAATTTCTATATTAAAAGGGAACAAGGGGGCTGGGGCTCAGTGGTAGCACACTTGCCTGGCATGTATGAGGCACTGAGTTCGATTCTCAGCACCATATATAAATAAATAAATAAATAAAGGTCTATCAACAACTTAAAAAAAAAGTGTGGGGGGGGGCGGAGCAAGCAAGGTAGCAATGATCAGGAGAAAGAGACAAAAAAAAGCAAAAGGACAGCTTTTGTAATGCCAGATTTGTAGGACCTCAATAGACCTCCAGGAGACGAATCCAATGCAATCACACAAGAGTCTTTATTGCAAGCTGGAACCTGGATTCACAACCGTTCCTGATGCAGCGGTCCCAGGGAGTAAGTCCTAGTCCTTTGTTCAGTGAGATTTTATAGGTTTTGGGGATACTCTGTGCGTCACAACATCACACAGCAAATCATTCCATACCGAGGGAAAATCAAACAATAACTCTTAACATTGATTAGCACATTCAGTGGCAGGAACAAGTTGGGTAGGGGTGATTGGTTAGTACAAGAACTGATTGGTTTAGGCCATGAGGGGTGTACGTGCTGAACTACATGGTTTCCCAACATGTTATCAACCACCATAAACTACTGGGGGGTCATCTGGCATCCCAGGTATTTTCCCTATCTCATGCTGATTGGTGGTTGCTAGGGAGGTTGTTATGGGTCCTTACCTAGACTAACTGAGTCAGGGACACCTGGCGCCACAAATCTCTCCTGTTATTTGCAGTCAAACAACTCAGTAGGGTGGGTATGTGCTTAGGCGTGCTCTGTGGGTTTTTCCAAGGACAAGGATCATGCCCCCTTCCTTGGACAGGCTTTGCTCTGAGGTAGAGGCTGGTTTCTCAAAAATGGGGTTGTAAGGGTCCGGCGAAGCGTCGGAGGGAGAGACCACAAGAGACCGGCTCCATGCAATTGGCAGAAGGGGTTTTATTGATTCAGCATGCTGAGGCTCCAGGCTCACTCAGGAAGATAGAGCAGCCCAGAGCCCCGAGCAGAGGTCAGACAGAGCTTAAGTACACTTTTTGGAGAGGGCGGGGGGGGCTTTGCATACATCAGAACAAATCATCATGAGGCGCGGGAAAATTGAACAACAACTCTTAGATCTGATTAGCACATTCATTGGCGGGAACAGATTGGACAGGGGTGATTGGTCACTTCTAAGCGGGGTGCACATTCAAACTGATTGGTTTTAGGACTTGCAATGTCTACGTGCCATTCTACACAGAGTCCCAAGTTATTAGACAACCAGAGGAGTCAGTGAGAATATTTACTGGGCAGTTCGGGTATTGTCCTAACAGCTACAGAGATTACAGGTTCCAGGGGTAGCAGAGGAATTGTAACAATACTTAGTCTTTTACTCTTTAACCCAAGCCTTGTAGCCTAAAAACTTCACAATGTCCAGTCTTTTACACTTTAACTCGGGCTCTGCGGCTTAGAAACAGCTTAAAAATTTTACCCTTACAGGGTCACATTCATTTCTCAACTCTATGTGTCACAGTATCACACAGCAAATCATTTCATACTGTGGGAAAATCAAACAGCAACTCTTTTTTTAATTGTATTTTTTTCAGCAACTCTTAACATTGATTAGCACATTTACTGGTGGGAACAAGTTGGGTAGGGGTGATTGGTTAGTACAAGAGGGGGATTCGTTTGAACTGATTGGTTTAATCTGTGAGGGGTGTACGTGCTAAACTACATGATTTCCTAACACTTTATCAATCACCGAGACTACTGGGGGGGGGGGGTTCATCTGGCATCCCTGGTATTTTCCCTGTCTCATGCTGATTGGTATTTGCTAGAGGGTTGCTATGGGTCCTCACCTGAGTCAGGGACACCTGGTGCTGCAGATCCCTCCAGTTATTTACAGACAAACAACTCAGCAGGGTGGCTATGTGCCTAGGAACACTCTGGGTTTTTTCTAAGGACAAGGGTCACGCCCTCTCCCTCTGGAAAGGCCTTGAGGTAGAAGCTGGTTTCTCAAAAATGGAATCACATCAATTTCTCACTTTATATAAGGAAGGGGAGGCAGGAGAAAAAAAGACTAAATTCTAGCAAGGAAATGTTCTGACAAGGGTTTTGGAAACAAAGGATATCTAAATTAAACAGCTCAGGATGAACCAATAACTGTCAACCAAACAAAATAATTTTCCAATTGACTGTTGCTGCCGGCCATCTGATCTCTTTAGCATTTATTAAGTCAATCATCATAAGCACAGACTAACAGCAGGACTAACTGACAGAGGAACACTTGAGGTGGTGCACCTTGTAACCCCACAGACTCCAGCTGTTGAGGCAGGAGGATCGAAAATTCAAGGACAGCCTTGGCAACTGAGTGAGTCCCGGCTCAAACCAAAAAATAAAAAGGACTGGGATGTAGCTTAGTGGTAAAGTGATCCTGGTCTTAGTCCCCTCACCAAACAAAAAACCAAAAACCATAAAACAATTGCACAAAATCAGTCTGCACTTGCAGGTATCTAGGCCATGCCATGCTGTATTACAATAATAAATCATAAAAAAATTTAATTTAATTTAAAAATAAGTCACCTTTTTCTTAGTGTTAAGTTTATAGCTATAAAAAGGCCAGAAAGCCCAAATTCTCCTCAGTGTGCACAGAAATAGAATTAGCACTTTCAATTCTAAGGTAAATTACAGCAAAGATTTCCCCCACCCCAGCCTGGTTTCTCTGTGTAGCTTCCCTGTTAGTTGGTGTTAGACCATGACGCAAGAAAAGACCACTGACTCCAATTAAAATCAAATTAAAGCAAGCTTATTATTTCGACTGGCCTGGCTGCCTCTCCCTCCCAAAACAAGACAGCAACCCCAGCTTTCCTGCAACCCAGCTTTATAGCCCAGAAAGTTACACAAAGGGGGGTTACAGTAACAGAACTCTGACGAGCATCACACTAATGGTAGTTTACATTTTTTGCTGGCCCCAACATCAGAATTTATGAGGACCATTAGAGCCTCAGAGAAGTCGTTATCTGGCCAGGGAAGGCCAAGATTTGTGAGGCGTCACTAAAGTTTCAGAGAGGGCTGCTATCTGGTCAGAGAGCCAGGCATGGGTGAGTTCAAGGCACGGGCAGGCATTCCAAGCAGGTTCAGAATTTGCAGTAATTTATAGTAAAGCCAAAATTATCTTTTCATGGCTTTGTGGCAAGATGGCTCCCAATTTTAAGAAAAGATCAGGTTGGGTCTATCAGTTGGCACCACAAATTTACAGAACACAATCTAAACAGTACAAAACCTGGTGAAATAAACATCTAATAAGTGAACAAAGAGCTTGTAATTATGGACTACAACTTTATTTTTTTTTTCTTCCAACATGCTAAAAGGATTCTGTAGAATTGGGTAGATTTTTTTTTTTTCTCCTTTTGGAAATATAAGTACTGTCATTTATTATTTTCTTTTTCTTTTTTTTTGGTACTTGAGATTGAATTCGGGCATTTGACCACTGAGCCACATCTGCAGCATTTTATTTAGAGACAGGGGCTCACTGAGTTGCTCAGTGCCTTGCTTTTGCTGAGGCTGACTTTGAACTCATGATCCTCTTGTCTCATCCTTCAGAACCACTGGGATTATAGACATGGCCACCAATGCCCCACTGTCATTTATTCTTCACAGTGAAGCTACCTCACATGATGCAAGTACTACTACTGGGGGATTCAGAAAAGGAAAGATATTCTCTCAAAAAGAAGAGGTGCACTGGGTGCAGTGGCACACACCTGTAATCCCAGTGACTTGGGAGGCTGAGGCAGGAGGATTCTGAGTTTAAAGCCAGCTTCAGTAACTCAATAAGACCCTGTCTCAAAATAAAATAAAAAGGACTGAGGATATGGCTCAGTGGTAAAACACCTCTGGGCTTGATCCCCAGTGCAAAGAAGAACACAACATGTAGGAATACAGCCTGTGTGTGTGTGTGTGTGTGTGTGTGTGTGTGTGTTGGGGGGGGTGGTTCTGGGAATTGAACCAAGGGCCTTATGCCTGTGAGGCAAGCACTCTACCAACTGAGCTATATCCCCAGCCCAGAATACTGCCTTTTGATGACTGGCAAATAGATCTTACTCAAATGCCACATGCCATGGGAAACTTAAGATATTTGCTTGTATTGGTGGATACCCTGTCTGAATGGGTAGAGGCCTACCCTACCAAAACAGAAAAAGCCTCATAAATAACTAGAATTCTCTTGAAGGAGCTGATCTCAAGATATAGGCTCCTCTCCTCTATTCAAAGTGACTATGGACCATCTTTTATTGTAAAGGTGATCTAACAGGTGAGCAAAGCATTTGATATCCAATGGAAACTGCATGGGAGTAAGATGTTGCCAATTGCTCTCCTCTGCAAACAAATGGTCCCCAGAAGTGGGCTCAAATTAAGCCTAGATGAAATAGTGTATGGGAGACCCTTCCTGGCCCAAGGGAAAGGGGAGGATATGGTGATAACAGGAGAAACTAGACTAAAGCAGCATGTGCAACAGATCAGTGAAATATGAACCACTGTGCATGAGTGTACTTCAACCAGGTCCCCTCCAAATTCGGAATCACCTCTGCATCCCTTGCAGTCTGGGGACCAGGTGCTACTCAAGATTGGAAAGAACAGGGGCCAGAGCACCAACTGGGAGCAAAATTGCCAGGGCCTATGACATGCTTCAGACAACTCACACATCTCTGAAGCTCTCTGCAATGAAACCCCGGGTCCACACCATACTAGAGAGAAGAACAGCCCAAAAGACTTGGCAGAAGCTCCTTCTCCCACATGGACATCATGACCCTTAGGAGACTTAAAATACCTGTTCAGGAAAACACAATGAGAGATTTTATGTTTTCATTAACTCAGTTGTTTTCCCCTATCTAGGCTGGGAGGACAACAGTTTGGTCAGAATAGCAGAGACCTTGGCTACCTCGACTCATACAGCTGATTGCTGGCTCTGTCTTCCCAGGGCCAGATCCTCTGTGGACCATGGTGACCCCTTTGCACATCCAGTTACAAACTTCACTCATATCCCAGATGGAGACTGGACACCAACATGGGACCTCAGAACCCACACCACTATGTATTGGGTTCAAGTAATGCATTACCAGCTGAAGCTGTTTCTAAAATTCCCATCTCCCTCTTCCTCTTGTTGCCTCTAATATCACTTACCTGGTCCATAGGGGAATACAAAATCCAGAGTATCTTGAAATGAGACCCCCTCCTGAGCAAGAGCAACTACCTCTGTGTGTACACAAGGTTACCCTATTTTATACAGAGAAAATTATAGCAGTAACTGATTTTTCCTTCCCACATTATTCCTGGATCAAATGCATAGGATTTAAGTCAGGGATTCCTTCCTCATTGGAGCCCAACTGGATTCCTTTAAAGAAACAATGCTCTTCTGTGCCCCTGCAGGACATGTGTTTGGCTGAAAGATGAATAATTATCTGTGGGCTACTGAATGCCTCAGAAACTTCACAACTCCCACCCAATGTTTTCTAGGAAATTTAGTGACACCATTCTCAATTCACTCTTTAAGTGAATCTGCTCATTGAACAAGCTTGTTAAAGCTCCTTATTTGACCGGCTAGGGACCTCCCATGGGGGGAATCCCTGATGGCAATGAGTATTTTCTTTTGGCTACACTTTATTACCCTGGTGGGGAGATGGGGCCCATGATTGGGTCCTCTGAAATCTGTCCAAAACTTTTGATCATTCTGGCCAATGAACAGCCTTGTCCCTTTCAAATTCACAAGCCTCTCTGAACCCTTTGGCCAAAGTAGTTTTGGATAACAGGATGGCTTTAGACCATCTGTTAGCAGAGCAAAGGGGAGTTTGTGCTAAGGCTAACAGATCCTGCTTTGTTTATATTAACACCACTTCACAAAAGACTAATATTGAAAAGATCAGGCAACAAGCAACCTGGCTGCAAAAAAACCCTTGACCACCACACATCCCTTTTGGCTGGGATGAAATTAGGCATATCTGATTGGTTCTCTGGCCTCTTTTCCTGGATACCAAGAGGGATTAAGTCTATTTTACTAGGCCTCCCCCACCTCAGTGCCTCTGTGTACTAGCTTTCTGTTTATTTTTTTGTTGTGGCTCCTCCCTTTGCAACTATGCAACCAAAGACAGAAGAAAGAGTGACAACAACAAGTAAAAACCTTCCATTATAAAGACCCCTCTGGTTGCCCATTCTCAGCAGGAAGTACCTTGAAGATGTCCTCATCCACTTTTCCATAGAACTGGAGGATAGAAATTAACAGTAGGGAAATGTAACAGTGGTCTCTTCATCTTCTGATGGTAGCCCTCATTGCTCTAAGGCTTATTTTTCAAAAGAACATTTTTTTTGTTGTTGTTGTTCTCTCTTTTCCACTCTCCTCCTCCCTAACAAGATTAAGGAGACAGTGTTTACTTTTTCCTCCCCTAGTTAATTGCCTTTGAACATACCTACTACAGAAAGGAGATGCCTGCCGAGGATCTGGAAAATGAATTATCTCCCAAATTAACATGAACTGGGACCCCTTATCAGAGCACCTCTGGAATGTAACCTTTCAAGAGTTCCTCTAAAAACCCCCTGTCCCTCCTGATGAGGAAAATCACATCCTTTGGGACAGGAGTCCCCTATTTCTCCTTTGCCAACAAAACAATAGACCTTCTTTTTCCTTTTTTCTTAAAACCAAGTCCTCATTATTGGATTGGTATTGGGGACAAGGACCGAGCTTTCGTTTACAATTGTAACATATTTTTATTTTCATTCAATCTTGGGATTGAACCCAAGGCCTTGTGCATGTGAGGCAAGCACTCTACCAATCTGCATCATGACATTTGTTAAGGAAGGCAGTATAAATACATATATGTTTTTAAATATTATTATTATTATTTTGGTACCAGGAACTGAATCCAGGGGTGCTCAACCACTAAGCCACATCCCCAGCCCTCTTTATTTCTATTTTGAGACAGGATTGTTGCTTAGGACCTTGGTAAATTGCTAGGGCTGGCTTTGAATTCATGATCCTCCTGCTTCGGCCTCCTGAGTCGCTGGGAATATAGGTGTGCACCACTGAGCCAGGTTTCATGAAACCAGTGTGTGTGTGTGTGTGTGTGTGTGTGTGTGTGTGTGTGTATTTTTTTGGTGGTGCTGGGGATTGTACCCAAGGCCTTGTGCATGTGAGGCAAGCACTCTACCAACTGAGCTATATCCCCAACCCGGAAACCAGTATATTTTGACATAAAAAAAATTTAAGGTTGGCATAAGGGAAGATGATTTTACCCAACAAAAGAGTTCTTGGGTGTTCCTTTCAGAGATAATGTTAGTTTGAATGGGATGTGTGTATAGTATTGACACTAATAGTATCTTAAGTTTCTCTAATGTTTTCAGGGTATAAAATACTCTGCATACATTTTGATCACTTTTTCTTCTTCTTAACAACCTGATGGCAAATGTAGGTTAGTTACCATCTTACAGATTAGGAAACCTAAGCTTCCATGTGATCTGTTTAATCTGAGATGGAATGGCCTCAGTTCGAGGTCATCTGGTTCTTTTTGCCAATATTTTATTTACTCTATCAATAATTCCTTATGAGGGGGGCGTGGTAGCGCACTCCTGTAATCCCAGTGGCTAGGTAGGCTGAAACAAAAGGTTTGCAAATTCAAAGCCAGTCTCAGCAAAAGCCAGGCGCTAAGCAACTCAGTGAGACCTTATCTCTAAATAAAATACAAAATAGGGCTGGGGATGTGGCTCAGGGGTCTAGTGCCCGGGTTCAATTCCCAGTACAAAAAAAATCTTTATGAATATGAATATCACTTCATGCTTTTTTGTTTGTTTCATCTGTACATTCAGAAACACTAATTTATTTCCAGTGGGCATCACAATTCTGCATAAACTAGGAGAAAGTTTTACTTAGGCTCCTGGTTAAGAAGCAAAGGAAGCTTTTTGAACCTACCTAGTTATCTTTTGTTTTTCAGGACACAGGCTTTGTAAACAGATTTTGCATGTTTTCAGTTATGGATCAAGGTAAAAGAACTTAATGGGTATGGGGATATGAAGCTCAGTGTAGAGAACTTGCCTAGGATGGGGCCCTAGGTTCCATTCCCAGCACTCAAAAAAAGAAAACAGGAAGGAAAGAGGGAAAAGAGAGAGGGGGAGGGAGGGAGGGAAGAAAAGAAAAAAGGAAGCTAGGAAGGTTGGTTAGCTAGTTTTGTGTTTTTTTGTGGTGGCCTGTGGGCATCCCAAGTCTTTGAAAGCCTAAAGTTCACTGGTTCAAGTCCTAATATGACAAATGTGCTTTGGAGCTTGTGTATTTATTTTCCTTTCAAATGACGTTAATTTAAAACTCATATAAAGTTACAAAAACCTTCCCAGCATTCTCAGAATTGGGTTCAAGAATGAGACCTGTGTGTTCACAAACAAGTGGCAACGTGAGCCATCAGGGCTGGCGTGTGGGATAGGACCGTCAGAGTCTGTTTGCAAACCAGTAAGGGGATAGTGAGATAAACATGTTATCAGCTTACGCTCAGCCTCCGCAGGAGCCCAGGGGAACACACTTCTACATTTCCTGGTTACCCCATTCCAGCGTCTTACGGGTCTTCTACTTACAGAATTTAATCTGATTCTGGAACCTCAAACTGAGCATTCTGTGTACTTTAAAAAGTCAGTTTTGAGATTGTCTTGGTATATGAGTGGGAGAGGAAGGGATGTCCTGCCCTCAACAATATTTCAAGGTAAACGCTTCCAGTTGATTTGAATGTCAACTTGGCTATCGCTGGTAGTTTCATGAAACTCTTATTTTGAGAAAAGAATATATATTGTTTTTCTTTTGACCAGAATGCATATCCAGAAGGTGCTTCCAAGCAAAATGTGTTTAAGGAGCTCAATTTTACTACCTCTCCACCCCCGCCCCGCGAAAGCACAGGGAGGTGGCAGCTCCGCATCTTCCGGTCAGCGTCAGCAGTCCGAGGGCTGCGGGAGCCGGTGTTACAGTTCAGAAAACGACTAACTTTCCCATCTTAGACCTGCCATATTGAAGGAGGGTCTCCGCAGTGCAGACACCGAATCCAACCCTGCGGAGTAGGGTGGGCGCGTCCGTCTCCGGCTCGGGGTAGACCGGAGTCGAACACCAGGGAACCTCCGCGGGGCGGCGGGGGCGGGGAGCCTCCGGCGCGGCCTTCCCAGCGTGCCCCGCGCAGAGGGGACTCTTAACTTGAAGCGCCCGGTGACTCAGCCGCGTGGCCGCGCCGGCCAGGGCGGGGGGCGCGCGCCGCTGCGGCACTGCGGGTCCCGGCGGCGGCTGGTGGAGGCGCGGCCTGCGCGCGCCTCCCGGGAGGATTCCGGCCCCGAGCGCGGGAGCGCGGCGGGGAGCGAGGAGTGAGTGGCTGGCGGGCTGGACGGGTCGGGCGTGGCCCAGGGTTGCCTTTGTGTCGGGGGCCCTCTCCTCTGGACGCCGCGCGGGCCGACTCCAGCGGCGGCCCTGACCCTGGACGGCAAGGCCGCGGACTCGGCCGGCGCCGAGAAGCGTCGGCAGATGGGTGACGGGTGCTGTCGCGGTCCGCGGGGTAAAGTCTGAGGGTCGGGCGTCGTCGGGGGTTCGCATTGGGGCCGGGAGATCCACACCGTCCGGGGACGGCCGAAGTACACCTAGCCTGCCGCAGGCCTCGGTGGGTTATCCCGCCCGAGGAAAGACGGGGACCCCGGAGTGTTCACGGACAGCGCGTTTGCAGGCGCGATAGATTTGCCTTGGCAATTAATTGAGCCATTAAAAATAATGTAGTTGGTCGGACTTCCCCCTGAACTCTGCCTGGAGTGGAATGCATTTTGGTCGGTCCTTTCACCCCTGCTCCGAAGTCTCTTTTCCTGCCACACAGATGACTAGCCGTCTTCCGAGGCTCTTCGGGTTGAAGAACTGGAGAGCGCTTTAACCTGTAATTTTCTTTTAAACGAAACCCCACTTTTTATAGCACACACTGTTTTCGGGTTTACGACCCCAGTTAGGCGTTATCAGAAAACCTCTTCTGTTTTGGAATTTGTGATTCTTTGTGAAAATTCTTGGATTAGATCGATTTTAAAAGAAGGATCCAGTAAACAAACTAACAAGATCATCCTTTGAAGAAAATGTAAAACTTAGGGAAATACATTTCCAAGTCCTTTAATTTTGTCCTTGTTCGTGTTAAACCATTAGCTGCATCTGGTACCTGGGAAATGGAGTTTTTAACGGTCCCTCAAACAGTGTTGGAATATCAATCAGATATGATGAATTCTGAAGCAGAACTTCAGCTTCAGTACCCACCCCCACCCCCCATTACCCCACTCTTAAAATCCAGGCAGTCGTTCTGAAAACAAGGTTGCTCCCTGTTAAGGTTACAGTACCCTAGCACCACTCTCAGAAGTTTGATTTTAGAGTTCTGTTATAGGTCTCTGAGTCTGCATTTTAAGCAGACACTTTCTCTTGGTCTGTTATTGGTGATCTAGGGACCACACCTTGAAAAACCACCATTGAATTGGGCTGGGCATATTAAAAACATTATTATTATTATTATTATTATTATTATATTATTATTATTATTGTACTTAGGATTGAACTTGGGGGCACTTGACCACTGAGCCACATCCTCAGCCCTATTTTGTATTTTATTTTAGAGACAGGGTCTCACTAAGTTGCTCAGTGTCTTGCTTTTGCTGAGGCTGACTTTGAACACAAAAGTGATCCTCCTGCCTCAGCCTCCCAAGCCGCATGGATTCCAGGCATGTGCCACCAGGTCTAGCAAACTTTATCCTTTTATTGACTTACTCCTCTCCTGACTCTCTGGAAGGCAGTATGAGAAAAGATAGGGCTTTTTTTGAGTCCTGTTGTTAGGGCAGGAAATGACTTTTACATTCTCATTGTTTTGGTGGTGTAAAGATTCCCTGTGCCTAGTTAATATGTCTTTTTCCTTCTGGGGACTGCATATGTTATCCTCAGAGTTTAAGCTATACTTGAAGGCCAAATCTCCCTGCTCCCAGGTTGCTCAGTCTTCCTCCCCACAGAACCAGGGCAGCCAATGCCATGTACTTTCCATAGTCTTGAGTGCTCACCTTCTCTGGTATATAGGAGTACCAGTAGCATTCATAAAGTCTTTCAGTACAGCTGGACATTAATCCAGTCACAGAATATCCAGGTAATGCCAATTTTGTGCACCCGCACTGTAGTAGGTCATTTCATCAACAATGTTGCATATGTGGCACAGAGTTGCATCCCTCTGTTAAGTCAGAATTGAGGCCTGGATGACCTGTACTCTGCTAAAAGCTTTTTCTGTTTCTTACTGCCCTTTTGAATCTTTGTAAGGAGAAGAGGTTAAAGTTACGCTATGTGCTTCTGACTTTTTCCCTGTCTTTGGCATCTTTTGGGGTGTTTGATTTCTCTTATTAATCCATCTTTTTTCTGGTGATTCACAAAATGTCATGCTTTTCCTTTGTTAGCCTTAAACATTATGACTCCTTTGGCTAACTGACAATAAAAGTTTAGGGGAATTATTGGGTTATTGAATGATTCATTCTATTCTTTTCTTTCCTTAGTACTGGAATTGGACCCAGAGACACTTTACCACTGAACTAGTAAATGTCCCAGCCCTTTATACATTTTTAAAAATTTTTGAGACAGGGTCTTGAATTTGGGATCTTCCTGCCTAAAACTCCTGAGTTGCTGGGATTGTATGCATGTACCACCATGCATGGTAAGATTACTGAGTGATTTCTAGTTATTTGGAAGACCAGGGAAATAGGAGGCTTATGGATAAAAGGGACCCTATTACAAACTTATCTAGTGCAGTCTTCTCATCTTTCAGATGAAGGATCTAAGAGATGAGATGTTAGTGAGGACTCTTGGCTCATCTCAAAAAAAACAAACCTTCAAAAGTGAAAAAGAGCTGGTTCTAAGCAACTCAGTGAGACCCTGTATCTAAACAAAATACAAAATAGGGCTAGGGATGTGGCTCAGTGGTCGAGTGCCCCATATTCAATCTCCAGTACCAAAAAATTAATGAGAAAGATCCAGAGAAATTAGAAGTATTTGAAAATAGAACTGACTTCCTTATGATTACAAAAGAAGTATTATCTGGAAAATGAGATTGAAGGAAAATATGATCAAATCAGAAATCAGGAAGAGTGAGAATAATAAAAAAAAATCTTTAAAGATTGAAATAAGGGGTAAAATGATAAATAAGCAAGAAGATGACCATCTTGTAAAATCCCAGAGAAGTTATGAACTTAGTTTTTTTTAAAGATTCAATAAAAGTTAAATTTTTTTTTTAAGAGAGAGAATTTTATTATTTATTTTTTAGTTCTCGGCAAACACAACATCTTTGGTTGTATGTGGTGCTGAGGATCAAACCTGGGCTGCACGCATGCCAGGCGAACGCGCTATCATATGAGCCACATCCCCAGCCCAAAAGTTAAATATTTTGGTGATTTTTTTAGATGTTAGATGCTTAAGCTATGTCCAGAATCTTTTTTCCCCCTAAATATTTATTTTTTGGCTGTAGTTGGACACAATATCTTTATTTTATTTATTTTTATGTGGTGCTGAGGATCGAACCCAGGGCCTCACATGTACTAAGTGAGCACTCTACTGCTGAGCCACAACCCCAGCCCTTGTCCAGAATCTCTTGAAGTCTTAATTATGCTATGTCCATTCCAAAGTTATTAGGCATTTCTGTTAATTAATTAAGACTTATAGAACTTTGAATCTGATTTATTGTTTCCTAACTCCTTATGGGAAATGAGATTATTGGAATCATATGTGCACTTCTAGAATAATAAGAAGTAAAGAAATTCAATGAAAGAAGAGGACATTTTGACATTTTTTGCTTGGAATTCCCAAATTAAACAATGTATTGTTTTTGTATATCTTTCAAAGTAATAGCAATAGTAACGATGAGAGCTTAACAATTAGTATACCTTAAGTACCAGACACTGTACTAATTAATGGTTTTACGTGATTGTTCCATTTAATTATCTCTATTTTTAAATGAGAAATCTGAGAGAGATTAGGTTTGTCTAGATAACACTTAGGAAGTGGCTGAGCCGTGTTAAATTTAAGCCCATCTAACTTCAAAACTATGAAAACTTACGCTCGTTAGTGTCCTGGTTCACTTTGTGGTGTGGTTAAGATCATGAGCTCTGGAGTCAGTCTTTCCTGGGTTCAAATCCTGACTTCTCCATTTACTAGCTTGGATAAAGTACTCATCAGTTTCTGTGTCTTAGAAATACAGTTAGTACCTACCTCAAGGTTTGAGGGATTGAATTAATTCATGTAACTTGCCTTAAAACTGTGCCTGACAAATTGTAAGTTCTCAGAAAATAATGGCTGTTTATTTTTTAAAAAATAATTTATTTCAAGGTACTATTTTATTTAGAATAAGCATGTCTTTTCCTTTATTTGAAATACTAGATTTTTTGTAAGTATAGATACAAAGTAAATTTTAATTCTGTTTTTACTGAAATGGGGCACCTTACTAAAATTTTGGAAAGCATTGGGATTTAATGGAAAGCTCCATGACTCAGGCCATGGGATTTGCTTCTTGTTGTCTCTGCCTTTCATAGAAAATATGAGGGTATCAGATGAACTAGCAAATATGAATGAAATTTGAATTTGATGTACTATACAAATGTAAAATTCAGTTATTAAAATTGTGAGGGCAGGGCATGGTGTGGTGCATGCCTGTAATCCCACTGATTTGGGAGACTGAGGAAGGAAGATTGCAAGTTCAAAGCCAGCCTCAGTAACTTAGTGAAGCCTAAGCAACTTAGTGAGAGGATGGGGGATGTGGACTGGGGATGTGGCTCAGTGGTAAAGCACCCCTGAGTTTAATCCCCAGTATGGGGGAAAAAAAAAAAAATCATGGAGGGATGTTACAATGAATAATTGTTAGGTGAAAGTTCAACTTTCTTAGAATAAAAACTGCTAGTGATTTATACATATATATGAAGATCATACAAATATGTTTATCTCAAATAGGGTTTTTTTTTTTTTTTTTTTTTTTTGGTGGAAGAAAAATTTAATTTTTGCAGTTATATCTTTGTATTAGTTTGCTTGGGCTGCCAAAATAAAGGACCACAGATTGTGACTCAAACATTGGAAGTTTATTTCCTCGAAGTCCTGGGGAATAGAAGTCCAAGATCAAGGTGTCACCTGGGTCTTTTTCTTCTGAGGCCTATTCTTGGATTGTAGAAGATCATCTCCTCCCTGTGTTTTCACATGGTTGCTTCTCTGTATCTTTATCCTTATCTCTTCTTTTTTTTGGGGGGGGGGCACGGGGTGGTAACCAGGGATTGAACTCAGGGGCACTCGACCATTGAGCCACATCTCTAGCCCTATTTTTTATTTTATTAGAGACAGGGTCTCACTGAGTTGCTTAGTGCCTCCCTAAATTGCTGAGGCTGGCTTTGAACTCTCATCCCTCTGCCTCTACCTCCCAAACCCCTGGGATTACAGGCGTGCACCATGAACCAGCCTCCTTATCTCTTCTTAAAAGGACACTAATCATAGTGAATTAGGGCTTGCCTTAATACTTCATTTTACTTTAATTACCTCTCCAAATATAGTGACATTCTGAGGTATTGGGAGTGAGGACTTCAACAAATAAATTCTGCAGGGGACATAACCTTCAATTCTGATACTAACTACCTGGACATAGTATCTGGCCCCACAGGTTGAGGGCTCAGTCTCACAGCCCTCCTTAACTGTCTACATGCTAGGTAATCTGAATGCTCCAATCCCTTATGAGGGAGCACCCTCTGCACTGGGCCAGCATCCTTTTTCATGTGCCTGCCAACTATCCTCTCTGTACCTGTTATTTAGAAGCTCCTTGCTATTGAGTATCCTAAGAAGCACATCATACCTCTACATAAATCACTGTGTTATATGTAAAGATATCAAAATTATCCTTTTATCCTACTGAATAATCTGCTTTAGAATCAATTTCATATATATAACCTAAATTCCTAATTCATCTCTTAAGCATATTTCTTCTTTAGATTGAAAAAACGTCAAGACTTCCTTATGTGATAATGTATTGTTTTCTATTTCAGCTCATAAAATTGTCTCTTAAAAAAAATTCATTATGGTGATTCCACCATTTTCTTGGGGAGTTCCCGTTTTTAGAGATACAGTTTCCTTATTTAAAAATAATAACATTCATTTTTTAAAAAATATTTATTTATTTATTTATTTTTGCTTTCGGCGGACACAGCATTTTTGTTTGTATGTGGTGCTGAGGATCGAACCCGGGCCACATGCCAGGTGAGCGCAGGCGAGCACGCTACCACTTGAGCCACATCCCCAGCCCACTAACATTCATTTTAAATAAAGTTCCATCAACAATTCAAAAAAATTTTTTTTTAATTATATGGGGCTGGGTTTGTGGCTCACTTAGCACATGGGAGGCCCTGGGTTTGATCTTCAGCACCACATAAAAATAAATAAATAAAATAAAGGTATTGTGTCTAGCGACAACTAAAAATTAAATATAAAAAAATTACATGGCCCTAAATAAAGGGAGAATAATTAATATTTTCATTCTTTTTTCTGTAAATATAATTTCATCCTGCTTGAAAACCCTAACATATCAATACCATTTGCATGTTTTGGTTATTATTCTAAAACATACGTTGTATTTTTTTTATTTTTTAATACTTTTTAGTTGTAGATGACACAGTATCTTTATTTATTTATTTTTATGTGGTGCTGAGAATCGAACCCAGTGCCTCACGTGTGCAAAGCAAGCGCTCTACCACTGAGCCACAACCCCAGCCCCTTTTTATTTTTTTAATTGGTGACTTATATTGATTTTTGAATGTTAAACCAACCTTTGTCATTATGTATTATCCTTTTTTATGTATCAGATTTGATTTTCTAATCATTTATTTATTTTTTAAGGTGGTACTAGGAATCAAACTCAATGATAGAGTGAACTCTTATCGCTGGGCTATATCCCCAGCCCGCCCTTTAGGATTTTTGTGTTTATATTTATGAGAGTGGCCTGCCTTGGAATGTCCTTGCTATGGATTGGATCAGGAATGTCCCCAAATGCTCATGTGTTGAAGGCTTGGTCCATAATGCCGCAGTATATTGCTGAGAAGGTCATTGTTTTTCATTCTTTTCTAATATAGTCTTTAAAGCTATAGATTTCCCTTTGCTTGACTCAGCAAGTTCTGATATATTGTATTTTGTTATTCAGTTAAAATTACTTTCTATAAACCAGACACACTGACACACTCCTGTAATCTCAGTGGCTGGAGAGGCTGAGGCAGGAAGATCACAAGCTCAAAGCCAGCCTCAGCAAAAGTAAGGCACTAAATAACTCAGTGAGACCCTGTCTGTAAATAAAATACAAAACGGGATTGGGGATGTGGCTCAGTGGTCGAGTGCCCTGAGTTCAATCCCTGTACAAAAAAAAAAAAAAAAACAACTTTCCATATCCCATTGTCTTTCCCCCAAGTCCCTTCAGTACAGTGGTGCTTTACCATATAGCCACATCCCCAGCCCTTTCTATGTTTTGTTTTGAGACAGGGTCTCACTAAGTTTCGAAGGATGGCCTTGAATTTGGAATATTTATTTTTTAAAAAATATTTATTTTTTAGTTATAGGTGGACACAATATCTTTATTTTACATTTATATGGTGCTGAGGATAGAACCCAATGCCTCATGCATGTTAGGTGAGCATGCTACCACTGAGCCACAACCCCAGCCCCACCCCCCCCCAACTTGAAATATTTCTGACTCAGCCCCCGAGTTGCTGGGATTACAGGTATGCTCCACCACCCCCGGTGTGATTTCTTCTTTTCAAAAGTATGTTCCTCAATTTTCCACCTCTCAGGAATATTCTTAATTTGTTATTGATTTCTAAGTTTATTCCATTGTATTCAGAGAACAGAACTGCATAATTTCAGTCTTTTTAAAGGTATTGAAACTTCATTGCCAGAATATGGTCATTTCTGTCTCATTTTCCAGCTATGCTAAGAAAAGAATGCTATCCTACAATTGTTGGGTGCCAATTAGGTCAAATTTATGAATGGTGTTATTCAACTGTATATCAGGAGTTTCCAAATACTACTGACTGCCTGTTTTTATAAAGTTTTATTAGAACCCAGCCACACTTACTCAGTTATGACTAACACTGGCTGCTTTTACACTATAATAGTGTTACCCACAATACCTGAAATATTTACTGTCAACTTTTTGCCAGAAAAGTTCACCCGTCTTGTTCTAAATTTTTACTGCCAGGCTCGCAACCAAAGATATTTTGTTGGCTCCTCCTGCTTGGTCGTAAGCTTTTTCTGGTTTTTGCCTCCTCAACAGAAGCTCTGCTTACCTCAACTTTAACTGCTGTTTAAGCTGCTCGGCTTTACAGCCTCTTGGCAGCTGCTTCCAAATTGACAAATCTGTGGAAGGGGGAAAGTTTCAGGCTTACCTTAGTTTACTTCCCTTCTCTACCAGTCAGGTTTCTGTCTGGAGAAGCAGAACTGTGGATGTGTGTGTGTGTCACATCCATCCATGCACATTGAGATGTTCATTGCGGGCAGTTGGCTTACTCAGTCTCAGAAACTGGCTAGTCTGAAATCTACTGGCTAGTCTGAAATCTATCGGGCAGGTTACCATCACAAGGGGCAGGCTAGAACTCTTGGGCAGGAGCAGAAGCCACAGTCCACAGCTGGAATTTCTCATTCAGCAGAGAAGTTTCATCTCTGTCCTTCAAACCTTTCCATTGATTGCTTCAGGCCCACTTAATTATCTAGAATAATCCTTACTTAAAGTGATTACAGACTCAATCACATCTACCAAGTACCGTAACACCTAGGTACTAATCTAGTACCTAGTTTGAGTAACTAGGAACTGTAGCCTAGCCAAGGTGACATGTAAAACTGCCCAACACACTTCCTCTCTAGGAACTGACCACCTTACTAATTTCTGATGCCTTCAAACATGTTTTTTTTTTCCATTTTGCCTAAATTTTTTTTTAAGTTGGACACAATATTTTGTTTTATTTATTTTTATGTGGTGCTGAGGATTGAACCCAGCGCCTTGCATTTACTAGTGATAAACCCAGCCTAATTCCCTCTTAAGATTGGGGGCCATATCGCCACAAAGGCATGACAAGCTAATTTCAGCTTTACTATAAATTACTGCAATTTCTAGACTTGGTTGGAATGCCTGCCCATGCCTTGAACTCATCCATGCCCGGCTTTCCCTGACCAGATAGCAGCCCTCTCTGAAACTTTAGTGGCGCCTCATAAATCTTGGCCTTCCCTGGCCAGATAACGACCCTCTCTGAGGCTCTAATGACCTTCATAAATTCTGATGTCGGGACCAGCAAAAATATGAACCTGCCTTTGTGTTGTGCTTGTCAGAGTTTTGTTACCTGTAAGTTCTCAAACCCCCCTTTGTGTAACTTTCTGGGCTATAAAGCTGTGCTGTTCCCTAAGGGAGAGGCAACCTGGCCAGTCGGAATTATAAGCTTGCTTTAATTTGATTTCAGTTGGAGTCGGTGGTCTTTTCTTTGCGTCGTTGGTCTAACACTAGGCGAATACTACTGCTGAGCCACAACCCCAGCCCGTTTACCTAGATTTTGTGATTGTTCTTAGCAGATAGTCTGATAGAAACTTGTAAGTCATAACAAGAAACACAAGTCCCAGTGTTTTATAAGAATGTTCTAAAACATTTTTAATAGTTGCATAGAAATTCAACAATTGAGCTTTACATAATTTAGTTTTTTTCCATTTCCCCATGTAGAACTATAGACAGAAAAATCCCTAAGTGTTCTTCCTGTTCTCTACACACCACAAGACACAGTCTACACTTCTGTGACCAAAATGTGTGTGCGCTGTCCCCACACACCAACAAGCAGTTCTTCAGTGGAGGACCCCACTAGGTACCCTCTCGTTCAGTTCAGTTCTAATGTGGTCTCTCTGGACATAGTATCTGGCCTTTAGATGGAGGGCTCAGTCTCTAGCACTTTCCCATGGAAGAGGCTAATTACAGCCCATCTGTGGTTCTCCCTGTGCTTCTGACCAACTAACTACCTGTCAGGGTTCCAGCAACCCCCTCTTTGGGTTTGATTAATTTCCTAGAGTGGTTCACAGAACTCAGGCAAGGATATTTCAAAGGATACAAATGATGAGATGCATAGAGTGAGTTTTGGGGCAGAGTTGAGGAGGGGCCTTGCTTCCCTGGGTGTGCTACCCTCTAAAAACCTCCAGGAGTTCGGCTCCCTAGAGCTCATCTATACTGTTGTTTTTTTTTTGTTGTTTTTTTTTTTTTTTGTACTTTTATGGCAGTTGCATATAGACGTGCTGTGGTTCAAATATGGTTGAAATGTGGCCCCCAGAGGTTTGCATCTTGGAAACTTGGTTCTCGATGTGGAGATGAAAGTGGCATCTTTAAGAGGTGGGGACTGTGGGAGGTCCTTAGGTTATTGGGGGCATGCCCTCAGAAGGGACTGTGGGCCATAGCCACATTGACTTCCAGTGTGATCTCTCCCTTTTGTGCTTGTTCCTTCCGTCTGCCATAAGTCTTCACCACAGCTGAGCGGATACCAGCATCATCTTTCTTGAACCTTCAGAATTGTGATCTAAATAAATTTCTCAGCTGGTAGCGTATCTTAATAGTAGAACTCTTGCCTAGCGTCCACAAGGCTTTAGGTTCAATCCCCAGCAACCCCTGCCCCACAAAAAAAAAAAAAAAAAAAAATTGATAGACAATTGAAATACTAAAACAAGAAAAGAGAACATTAAAATTATTAATGTAGTTTGATTTTTTTCAAGAGTTATTGTATTGTTTCTGGATGTGGTGGTACGTTGATACACATGTATAATCTCACCATCTCAAGAGGCTGAGGCAGAAGGATTACAAGTTTTAGGCCAGCCTGGTAACTTAACAAGACACTCAGTAACTTAGTGAGACTCTATCTCAAACATAAAAAATAAAAAGAACTGGGGGCCACCTGTATGTGTACCTTTAATATGGTACCAGTTTAGAAAAAGAACAGATGGGGGGAGGCCAGTGAGGTGGAGTAGGGGAGATGCGGGAGGGGAAGGAAGGAGGAGGTTCTGGAAACTGGAATGGAACAAATTATATTCCATGTATGTGTGATTATGTCAAAATGAACCTCACTGCTGGGTGTGGCTATATGCACTAATAGGTACATTTTAAGAAAAATAATAAAGTACTGGGGATGTAGCTCAGTGGTAGAGCACCCATGTTCAGTCACCAGTACTACCAAATAAAACAAAACATATACACATATTTGCTTATTACAGCAAAGAGAACCATGAAGGATAAGGAGAAAGGAATAATCCAATGCTGTGATTTGATTGTGTGTCTCTCCAAAATTCATGCATTGGAATTTCAACCTTAGGGTGGTGGTGTTAGGAGGTGGGCCTTTGGGAGGCAATTAAGCAATAGTGGCTGTACTCTTGGACCTTATAGAATAAAATCAAAAGGAACTAGGTTTCTGTTTTTTCCATCATATGAGAACACATAGATGGCACCATCTTTGAGGGACAGGCCCTCACAGATACCCAATCATGCCTTGATCTTGAACTTCTCAGACTCCAAAACTGAGAAAATAAATTTCTGTTCTCTATAGATTGCCCAGCATTAGGTATTTGTTATAGCAATACAAGTATACTAAGATAGCTGGTTATCTTAGGGAATAAGTGGGAACAGATTGGAGGGAAATGGGAAGGAGAGAGGCTCCTGAGCATTCCTTTTTTAATGTGACTAAATTTTGGTTGTTCTTTTTTGGAGGAGGCGGGGTAGAACCCAGGGGTTCTCAATCACCCAGCCACATCCCCAGCCCTTTTTAATATTTTATTTAAGAGACAGAGTCTTGGTGAGTTGCTTAGGGCCTTGCTAAGTTGCTGAGGCTGGCTTTGAATTTGTGATCCTCCTGCCTCAGCCTCCCAAGCTGCTGGGGATTACAGGCATGTACCACTATGCCCAGCTTGTTCTATTTCATTAGTTTTCAAAAGCATGTAAATGTTTTATATATTAAAAAATAAATTTGAAAACTAATAAAAATGTGCTATAATTGAATATAAAGAGAAACAATGAACCTAACTTATAGAACATACATAGAAAAAAATAAAATAACTTTGGTACACAGCACATTGCCTGTACATCCTTAGTGGGATATACTTTAAGGACAAAAAGATAGTATCCTACAAAACCGTTAAACCTACTTAGTTTGTTGATAGGGTTAATGTTGACATTATTATTCTGAAACTAGTTTATAGACCAAGTTTTTTTTAATATTTTTTTTTTTAGCTGGACACAATACCTTTGTTTTATTTATTTATTTTTATATGGTGCTGAGGATCGAACCCAGGGCCTCACATGTGCTAGGTGAATGCTCTACCGCTGAGCCCCAGCCCAGCCCCTGGACCAAGATTTTTAATTGTGAAAGAAAAGGTGCACTAGTATAAAGAAGAGCTATAATAATGGGTTTAAGTTACACATATTAGTGTAAGTTGTGTGTTTTTAGTAAGAAAATCCCTACTTTATTACTGACATGGCCTAGAGGTAATGCCACCCCAGTAGTAGGATACCTAGTGCTCAAATACCTCCCCCAAAAGCCTTTAAATGAAGTATGAAGCCAGTTGGATAGACCTGATTATGGATTATATATTGATAACATGGAATTGTTCATTTTCTTAAGTGTAAAAATAGTACTTCTGAGTTTTGTAGAGTTTTCTAATTCTTAAGCATGCTGAACTATGGAGGATGAAGTGCATTTGTGTTTGTAATTTTCAAGTTATTTGGAAAGTACATATATAAATAGTGTGAGCAGGGTATTAATGAGTCAGGGTGATCACTGGTGAATATGAATAAGGGTATAATTTTCCAATAGATTTGAAAAGTTTCAAGATTAAAAGTTGGGGAGAAAATATTACCCATATTTCAGAACCCCAGGTCAGATTTTTACCTCTTTTATGAAGACTTCCTTTATCAACTACACTAGCTATAAGTGATTTTCTAATAAGATTTTTTTTCTTTTTTGTTGTTGAGGATCTTTATATTTATTTACTTATCTATTTATTTATATGCGGTTCTGAGAATCAAACCTAGTGCCCCACACATGCTAGGCAAGCGCTCTGCCATTGAACTACAGCCCCCGCCCTCTTAAAATTAAATAATTTTAAGAACTTATTTTGGGGGCAGATGCTGGTATGTAGTTCAGTGGCATAGTGCTTGCATGAAATCCTGGGTTCGATTACTGGCACTGCCAGAAAAAAAGGGGGTTTGGGGGTTTTTGTTATTTTTGCAGTACTAGGGATTGAACCCAGATGTTCTACCACTGAGCTACATTTCTAGCCCTTTTTATTTTTTTTACTTTGAAACAGGGTCTCACTAAGTTATCCAAGCTGGCCTTGATTTTACCATCTTCCTGCCTCAGCCTTCAAAGTAGTGGGATTACAAGTGTGTGCCACTCTGCTTGGCTAAAACAAATTGCTAAGGCAGTTTTTGTACACAATGTGGATCTGGAAACTATTTTTACACTTTAAAAAAAAAAAAAAGTCTGACTAAAACATCCACCTGCAGAGGGTACACACCCTTGCTGTTATGTTTAAACTGGCCTCTCAGGTGTGTATTGAATTCATTTGTCAATCAATTTACCTCTTAGGTCTCATACATCAAGGGATTTTTTTGTTCGGTCATTCTGGGATTATAGAGGAGTTAGAGATTATACGGAATTTTTGGAAATGCTGGATTAGGTGATTTTTTTTTTTTTTTTTTTTTGTACCAGGGATTGAATGCAGTGGTACTTAACCAGACTATATCCCCAGCCTTTTCTGTTTTTATTTTGAGACAGGGTCTCACTAAGTTGCTTAAGGCCTCACTAAATTGTGAGGCTGATTTTTGAATTTGTGATCCTCTTGCCTCAGCCTCTTCAGCCGCTGGAATTACAGGTGTGCACCACCACACCAGGCAGGTGATTTCTTAAAAGACGTGCAATTAAACATTAATCCTGATGGGTTTCTTGAAAAAAGGAGTGCTGAGACCATATCCATTTGGGAAAACTTTGCAAACTAGCCCTTCTCTTGGAAGTTTATGGTATGATCTGATCTTGTTCATTGAAGCATTGTTTGTAGTAGTTAGAAACAATTTAAATGTTCATAGTAAAGTAGAATCATAGAATATTACATAGCAGTTAAAAAGGTAGGAGCTAGATCTCCATTTTCTAATGTGAGTGTTTCTCAGAATGAGAATGATGCAGAATAGTACTATATGGTTTGTGGTTGTTTTTTTTTTTTTTAATAACTATATCTGTATAGTAAAATGCATTCTTATGAAGCCTGAAAGGATTCCTACCAAGCAAGTAGTGACATTTACTTAGAGAATTAACTGGATTTGGGAATGATGATCAAAGAGTTATTTTATCTTATTAGGGCTGGATTTTCTTATAAGGAAATATATTTATGTATTATTTATAATGAAAATTAAGTGCAAATGGCTTTTACATGTCTAGAAGTTTACTTTCTTTTCCTTTATTGGATATACTTTCTCTGCTAAATTACAGCTGTTTATTGACTGGCTATATACAGATTAAACTGAGTTCTGAGCCCTGATACTATAAATTAGTAAAGAAATGTTTTCACTATATTCCATTATGACAAAATTATTTTTTCTACAGCCAGGTGCAGTGGCACATGCCTATAATTCCAGTGACTTGGGAGGCTGAGGCAGGAGGATTGCAAGTTTGAGGCCAGCCTCAGCAACTTAGTGAGGCCCTATCTCAAAATAAAGAATAAAAAGGGCTAGGGATTAGCTTAGTGGTAAAGTGCCCCTGGATTCAATCCAAAAAACACAACACAAAACCTATTATTTTCCTTACATTGTAAGATTACGTGAAGTAATTTAATCTTTGAGATGATCTTATTTTCAAATTGTTTGGTTCATTTTTTAAATATTTTATTTAGTTGTTGAAAGGCCTTTATTTTATTTATTTATACGTGGTGCTGAGAATTGAACCCAGTGCCTTACACATGTCAGGCAAGTGCACTACCACTGAGCCACAGCCCAACCCCTCATGAAGTAATTTATATAGTCTGGTTCATGCAAGTCCTCAATAAATAGGCTTAGCTAAAGCTTATTGGAGTGGTTCAAGAGATCTTTTGGAGAGCAACAAAGAGAAAGTTGAACTTGGTTCTTGAAGAGCTAATGAAGATTGGAGGGGCAGCAGCCACAGGTAGAGTGGAACATCACTGTTCTAAGCTGCTTAAGTATCAAGCAGCAGACCCACTTTGTGTTGGCACTGTTCTTTAAAAGTTCACGGGCCTCCTCTTCCTCCCTTTTTCTTTTGCAGTGCTGGGGATGGAACCCAGGACCTCACTTATGCTAGAGAAGCGCTTCGCCACTGATCTATCTCCCCAGCCCTGCTTTTTTACATTGTTCTCTAGACCTGATTTTGACATCTTCCGAGTCAAACTTGAAGGCACTGATGATTCTATTTGACTTTAGCAATCAATTTTAAGTGACCACCATTTTTGTAATGTAAATGTGTGCTTTTTTTTTAAAAGAATAATTCTGAAAAAGCTGTAGCACATATTAATGTGTTTTTTTATCAGTGCATTTACTTTATTTCTTCAATTTGCTATATAAGAGCCATTGTCTGAGAATGAAGAATGCCTCAAATGAAAATAACTCTTCTTTAAAATGACTTATTTTTCAGGCACATACATTGATTCATCTATTCAAGGTGGTCATTTATATTTCATCCAAGTTAAAACAGGAGCTTAACTAATCAACTTTATGCTCAAATTATTTTAATACAGATTATGAAGGGATTCAAAATTTAATTTAAATTACAGGTGTTTATTAGCACCTTCTACATGCTTGATCTGTCTGGAAATTCAGAGTATTAAAACATTATACTGTCCTTGGTGGGCTTCCTCCTTCCTGAAATATTAAGCATGTGATCCATGTGCATATGAATTGCTGGATATTTTTAAATGATTCTCCCACCAAAAAGTCAAGTGGAAATTAGTGTCGTATCAGGTGTGAAAGTGCTGAGTAGAGTGAACTGCAGGGATATGTTCAGTAGTTGGGCAGTCACAGCGCATGGAAGTGTTCCCGGGTGCAGTTAACCAGCAGAGGTCTGACGCCCAGGTGTGGCTCCTGCGCTCCTTTCTCCGCCTGATTAGTGAGGGTCTTGCATGTGACCGTCACTCAGTATGTGTTGTTCATTGGAATTGTGGGCTGCAGGGGGAGAGGTGGCATGGTTAGCTTTATAGCCAGTAATTTTGAGATGGCATTTGGGGTTGAGCATAATGAAAAGGAGAATTTGAGTACTGCAAATCAAAATTCACTTTTTGTTTGTTTGCTTGCTTATTTAGCTCCGGTGAGTTTTCATTCCAGCTTTTCTACCTCATTATGGTTGTGATTGTTAATTTCCTCATTATGGTTTGTAATTGTAATTTTCCTTGTTACAAGAGTATATATGTCATTTTTTTAAAACAGGTTTTCTTTAAACAATTAGACCCTTCCCTCCACCCTTTGTGTTTATGGTATAAGCAATACCAAATTACTATTGTACCATTTAATATGCAGAATTGATCATGTGTATACCAAAGTTAGTTGATTCGATGTGCATTTAAGGATAAAGCTTAAAATTATCCCCTGGTAACAAGTTTATCATTGCTTTTAGTGGTTTGGTAAAAAACTGCAAATCATTTAAATCAGTTTGATTCCTTGTAGCATAAAATCACAAACATGTTTAGATGCCCCTGTCTCCTAAGAACAAGAATTGGAGCTGTCTATCCTTTAGTTTGGCTTTCATACCTTGGAAGCCTGTTTTGTGAGTTCTAAATCATGCATATTCTTGTCTTCTAGGATTCCTCTCTGATTAAGCAGACAGTTGAGGATACAGAGTCTGAGAATGAATGTTCATCGTGGTAGTGACGGCGACAGGTTGTTGCGGCCAGAGGCCAGCTGCCTAGTGGATGATACCTCAGATGCAGCTCAGGAAAAAGAAACAAATAGCCTGGCTTCACCTGGTCTTCACAATCTTACTTATCCCCTAGGTCCCAGGAATGAAGGTACAGTGATTAGTTCTTGGCTTAATTTGTGGGATGGGGAGTTTTCTGACCCTGAGCATCTTATTCTGCCAAGAAGGCCTGAATATCCTTATATAAATGTTATCTACCTTAATCGACTTAGCTTGCCTATTATAATTCTATCATGCTGTCACTGAAAATGTCCACTTATTTAATTAGTCTAGCACATGTAACTTGAAGATAATGGTGTAAGTCAAACAGCCGCAAATTTGGAGTCAGAAGACAGATTGAAATTCTAGCTCAGCAGTGCATTAGCTATGACCATGGATGAAAGAATTAATCTCTATGATTCCTGCTTTCTTAATCTAGAACACAGTGATATTAATATGCCTCCTTCCTCATAAGTCTGGTGGATTAATGTTAATGATGTGAAAGCTCTTGATAACCTGTTAGGTTCTTTACTTTTATTTTTTTAACACATTTTTTAAATAATCTTAATTTTTAAAAAAGTAATATGTGCATTATAGGAAGTAGAATAGCACAAGAATCCAAAATCATTCACAATCACAAGAATCCAGTTAGATGTGTCCTCCTAGGTCCTGCTTTTGTGTGTGTGTGTGTGTATAACATCTCATTTTATATGATTGAGATCATGGTGTATATTGTGCTTTTTCACACATTGTAAATATTTACCAATTCAAAATTTCAAAGTATATGAGCATTTTGATAACCAAGGATATGCTACACAAATTTGATTTAGGAAAAAAAATCTAATCTTGACTTTCTTGGCGACAAAAATTTTATAAAAGACAAAAATGGCAACAGGTTTCTGTGTAAAAGTATTATCAGAATTATGATTAAAATGCTGCATTCCCTTAATGCTCAGTATAAAATGAGACAAGGCAACAGAGCACCTTAGGTATAATATTTCTAAGATAATTTATTATCAATTCTCTACTGTTAAAATATTAGCAAGAAGGTTTGTTTTCGTTGAACTACTTAATGTGTTCCTGTAGTACAACAAAAGGACGCTCGTGTGTCAGTGACTATCATCAGATAGTAGTGGGAACACATCTGCAGGTGTCTCTTCCTTTAAGCTTTCTTCCTTCCCTCTGTTGCCATCCTAATGATCCAAGTTCTGATATATACTATTCAAAGGTGGTTTAACAATTCCATGCCCAAGATGCATCTTTTTTATCAATTATAATAAAAAGATATTCACACATTTATTAGCTGTACTTTTTAAGCAAACTTTTTCAAAAATACATTTTTTATTGTAGATGGACACAATATCTTTATGTGGTGCTGAGGATCAAACCCAGTGCCTTACACATGATAGGCGAGTGCTCTACCACTGAACCAAAATCCCAGCCACTTAAGCATACTTTTTAAACTTGCAATAAAATTAACAATAATAGCAACTGCTATTTATGGAGCACACACTGTACTAGGAATTGTACATACAGTACATTCTTTAGATCAGGGGTGGCAAACTGGTTAAATCTGGCTGCTGCTTGTTTTTGTAAATAAAATTTTGATACACAGCCTCAAGTCCATTTGTTTACATCATATCCTGCTTCAGTGGCAGAGACTTTGCTCTGCACAGCCCAGAATACTTCTGTACTTTATAGAAAGTTTGCCCACACCTTTTCTAGATTAATCTTTACAATTATCCTTGTTTTGCAAATGAGAAAACAGCCTTAGAAAGCTTAGCTAACTTTCCCAGGTTCAAACTGCTAGGAGGCAGGGATTTGGGAGTTGATTCTCTTTCTGACCAGATTCTGCTACATGTATCAGCTGACAGAACAGTGTGTGACTGCACCCTGCAGAAGGCCATTAGGGGAATTTGTGCAACAAGTCTTTTCCTACCCTCCCATTTAAGTAGGGCAGAAGTTGAGGCTTCTTCCTTGGGTTCAGGAATCAACACAATTTAATTGCTTCATTGTTGTGAAATCAAGCATTCTAAAGAACTGAATTAGCAATTCAGGTATCTATTTCTTTTTTTTTTTTTTTCCAATTTTTAATATTTTTTTTAGTTGTTAATGGACCTTTATTTTATTTAGGTATATGCGGTGCTGAGAATCGAACCCAGTGCTTCACACACGTTCCCAGTATTGCCAACACACACACACACACACACACACAAATCCTACCACTGAGCCACAACCCCATCCCCTCTGTATTTCATTTTTTTTTTTAAATATTTATTTTTTAGGTGTAGATGGACACAACACAATGCCTTTATTTTTTTTTATGTGGTGCTGAGGATCGAACCCAGGTCCCGCCTGTGCTAGGCGAGCGCTGTACTGCTGAGCCACAATCCCAGTCCCACTCCATATTTCATTTTTAAGAACAGCACTTCAAGTGTGAAAATCTGTCTTGGTGACCCAAGTGTTCTTCCTATGAGGTAGCCTGTGCATCATGTGGCTCCTTAGCTCTTGGTGTGCAAACATGGGGCCATATTGAAGATTGTTGAAGCTGTAGGATGGAACTTTAAATCAGTTTTTGGTCTATATATTGATTTCTCTTTGTCTTCAAACAAGTAGTTAAAAATATATTTGGTTATAAGTGCAAGAAATCAGAGAGGTCATAGGCAGTAATCAGGTTCATGAATAATTGTACATATGTTTACAATATATGAGAGGGTGGAAGTGAGACAATTCACTTGTATCTGAAACATTTTACTTCTTGTTTTCAAAAAAAAGTTTGTAAAAAGGTAGGAAAATATTAAAAACTAAGCTTGTCAAATGTAGGTGATTGGATATATGTTTTTTTAAGTCTGTGCTTCTGTGTATTTGAAATTTTTCTTTTAAAAATATTTCTTTTACGTTAGAAAAAAATACACAAGGAGAGTGCCTATTTAAAAAAATTGTCTTGATAATGTGGCTGTATATGCTTCTGATTCTCTTCTATATAATCCATTTTTCATATATTTATTTTTAAGCCTGTTGTGTATCATGTGGTATTGTACGTTTTTAAGTATTCTCATACTTCCCGTTCATAATCAAATAGAGTGAATATTATTATCCTCATTTTACAGATAAACCAGGTTTAGAAAAATTAAATAACTTTTAAAATGGCTTTTTTATGATATTAAGATGAAAAACAAAGTTACATGAATGAATTCTAGTGCTATTTGCCCTGAGAGCCCTATTTGCATTGAGAGCAAGACCTACTTATTTAATAAATGGTATAGATGATGTTAGGAATCTCCTTTATATAGTGAAATATATTTTTCTATGAATTTCTAGGAAAAGTGATATATTAGAAAATCATCCTTTCTGGAAAATGATTTTTTTTGGCGGAGTTGCGGGGCATACTAGGGATTGAACCCAGGGCTTCTTGTGTGCTAAAAAGCACTCTACCACTGAGCAATACCCCCTGCCCTTTTTAAATTTTATTTTGAGACGTGGTCTTGTCAAGTTGCCAACCCTGGCCTTGAGCTTGTGATCCTCCTGCTTCAGCCTCCTGAGTAGTTGGGATTACCACCATTCCCAACTGGAAAATAAAATTAAAAAAAAAAAAAATGAAGAGTGTGAAAATTAATTGTTTTAACACACAGCAGTAAGGGTTTCCTAAATAAAACATGGGAAATGTAAGAGTATTATTTTGCAATAGAAGTGAAAACAGAAGAGTGATTGCCCTGAGAAGGGGCTGGCAGGGGACTGCTGGGTCTCCTCATAAATTCTTCTCTACTGTTTGCTTTTTTAACATAGACACAGTTCACATTTTTTAAATCATTCTACTTTTCAATGTGAGTATTTCTGCTTTCATTCCCTGCCAATTCCCACCCCACCTATATGTGGAAAAATAAGTTCAAGGAGATATTCAATATGGTCTCTAGTTTTGTTTTTAACACTCTAGTCGAGCTTTTGCCTGTGATCACCTAAGAATTTGGGGTTTTGTTTATTTAACTGTTGTTATTTTAAAGAAGACAGGCTTTATTTTTCTCCCAAGGCTTTTGTTCTCAAATTATTTGGTTTGTTTGTATGATCTTTTAGACCTTTCACTTGATTATGCCTCTCAGCCAGCAAATCTTCCTTTTCCTCACATAATGCCGCTTCCCGAAGACATTAAAGGCTCTTGCTTCCAAAGTGGGAATAAACGGAACCATGAACCCTTTATTGCTCCAGAAAGATTTGGAAACAGCAGTATGGGCTTTGGCAGTAACCCTCATTCCCAGGCACCAGAGAAAGTGACCCTTCTTGTAGATGGCACACGTTTTGTTGTGAATCCACAAATTTTCACTGCTCATCCGGATACCATGTTGGGAAGGTAACTGATGATCATTTCCTTCCAGATTCACTCTTCTCTACAAATAGAAATACATGCTATTTATCTTGCATCCAATATGAGACTAAAAAGCATTGCATTCTTAATTTGTACATTCTTACTTTTGTGAAAAAGGAGGGCAAGCTGGTACAAAGTTTGTGTGTTGGTGATATGAAAGGGGTGATGTAGTTCATTTACAAAGCCAGTTCAGGAAGACTGAGGATGGAGCTCATGCTCAGTCTGAGCATGAACAAGGCCCCCTGGGTTCCGTTCCCAATACTGCCAAAACACACACAAACACACACACACACACACACACACACACACACACACACATCCAGCAGCAGGGAAGCTTCACAAAAGGGAGTAAAATCTAATAGGAACCACAGAAAATAACCTGATGAACCTCATTCCCTGTAAACTCATTCCATGTAAACTCAACATAAAGTTAAGTTCTCTGAGTTACATAGGTCAAAGATGTTTGTTAAATTGAAACCTAAGCTGTTTTTTCCCCCCTAAGAAAAAATACATTGACAAAAGAACAAAGCTATTTTATTGAAAAAAATTGACTTCCCATTTATGGACAGTTTCGTTGTTGTTACATATGCTGTGCTGTCATGTTCTAGGCCTTCATTACTATTCACAGTTTTTTGAAATGGAGTCTTTATATCTAGTCATTTTGTTCTTCCGTGATCGCTGTCTTTAGTCTCCATGTTCCGCTCCCTGTGCTGCTGCATTCAGACTTTGTCAAGTCCTCCTTGCACCATCTCCTGCCCTGGCTCTTCAGAGCTGTAGGGAATGAAGGAAGTACTCTTGGAACCTGGCCATGGAGGTGGGAGATCATCTTTCTAGCTAACCATAGTCATATTAAGGAAGAACAAATTTGCATAAGAATGAAAGACTGTGGTAGTATATGTAGATTTGACTTTGGGTGATTTTTATCTACTCAGAAGTAGATTTTATTTTGTTTAAAGATATAGCCTCACTTGGAACTAATTTGAGCTCAACTAGGAATCAGAATGGATTTTACTCATGCTGAATTCTTATCCAAATGGAATCCAGTTATTCAAATGTATATATTTGAACATAAAAATTCACAGTGAACTACTATTTTAAACAAGAACCAAATCTATCTCTGTATTTTGAATTAAGATGAAATTAAAACATTGAAACTTCTCCAACTTGGCCACATGTTAGTAATCAGATTTGACTTCCTGTTCTCAGTTTAGTATCACCACTATTGTCTTCTCCCTCACAAAAGTATTCCTCAGTGCAGGCTGTTTTATTAGATATATTGCCTCTGAAAGTAGTTATCAAGAGAAAGAAGGCAAGCATTTTCTGGGTAACAGATTCTTGGTTCTTTGAATCTGGGGATGGCTTGGTTTCCCCATGGACAGGAGAGTTTGGCTCTGTACTTAGGTGGTCCATTCAGCTGAGTAGCTAGGTCAGGAATTCTGTGAGTTACAGTTTTGTTCTGTCTTAGGGTTCTCTGTCCTTGGCTGCGCACATACTTGTACCTCTCCAGCCAGCCTACAGATGCAAGCCCCTTGTCACAGGGAATAAACTGCGAGAATGAGAATGAACTAAAGCAGATCCACAACACTGCACTTCAGTCCCGCTGAGGACAGAGGCAGGGATCATAGTCGCAGCATGTTGTTCACTATTTTGATTCAAAGTTCTCTCAGCTAGACTTCAGCCAGAATGTGCCAGGCAAATATCAGCATTCTTTGGAAATGACATTTATCAAGATAGATTTCTTATTCATGGTGCTGTGATTTGGAAAGGGTGTAACATGGAATCATTTTCAGATCTTTGAAAAGCAGCCAATTCAGATTAGAACAGTTGTGAACAGTTAGTTCACCGGCAGCTCTTCCCACAGGCTAAGGAAGGAAATGGCAGCAAATCCCCACTGGGAAATCAAATCAGGGCTGACCGAAGCTGGAGCCTGCCTGTCCAGCCCTTTGTGCTGCCTTCCATTCCCCCTTAGAAACAGGCGTGCAGCAGGAGAAGCCAGGGGTCCATGGCTGGAGGGACCTGAGAGAAGGCAGGCAGGCAGGGAAGATGGGTAAAAAAATGAGATGCCAGGAGCAGGCCTGCCTCTGAAATATGCCAAACTGCTGCTGAGCCTCATACCTGCCCTCCTTTTATACTTCACCTCGGAGTTCCATCAGAGAGCAGCTCCTTGGGTTGTAAGGGCGCTTTTTCCAGAGCTCTACTCTTAAGATGTACCAGGAAAGGGAAAGCACTAATTTAACATAGCTGCACCTGCTAACATGCCTGCTAACAGCAGACTCCATGTTGAAAGCAAAACCTAGAAATATTGAGGAGTGCATGCTGGATAAGTTAATGCTGATAGAGGAGGGCAAAGGAAGAGGGAAGGTGGGGAGTGGAGAAGCTATCTTTCTGAGCTTTCAAAACATATAGACAGGTTCTTAGGCACTGGGGAGGATATAAAAGGCAACCATCACACACTTCAGAGATTTTCTAAAGGCCATGTTTGTGGTTGATATTTTATTGCACTTGTTGCTAAAGAAGCTCACTATAGGTGAACCTTGAGGATTTGGTGCTTCATTCTATCTTACACACCCATTTGTGAAGCAATTGCTCTCTTCCTGTCTGAAGGGAGTTTCCTAAGACATGAGTGCTTCTAGGCCTTGGGACCCAGGACTGTGTTTTTAACTTACACTGTGGGAGAAGCAGTAGTCTTACAAAATGAGGTAAATAAGAGAGACGTCTCATCTGAAGAGAAAGAGTCCTGCTGGAGAAGGTAACATTGCCTGGGTGTCTTGCAGGATGTTTGGACCAGGAAGAGAGTACAACTTCACTCGGCCCAATGAGAAGGGAGAGTATGAGATTGCTGAAGGAATCAGTGCAACTGTATTTCGCACAGTGCTGGTATGTAGTAACTTTGTTTTTTTTAATAAATATCCCCTTCCCCGGGAAATACATGTGCCCCTAAGAATTCCCTTAATTATTCAGGAGGCTGAAACAAGAGGGCACGAGTGTGAGGCCAGCCTGGGCAACCTAGGGAGACCCTGTCTCAAATTTTAAAAGTTGTTAAAAGGGCCAATGATGTAGCTCAGTGATAAGAGTGCTAGCCCAGCATCTAAAAGGCCCTGGGTTAAAATCCTTACTGCTACAGGAAAAGAAAGAGTTCCATCAACCATATTCTTGACTTTATGGTTTGTTTCCCAGGTGTTGCCTTTTCTTATTTTCTATTCTTGTCCATCTTAATTATCTGAGCTCAGTTAAACATAGTCAGGATAGCCAGGAGCCACTCTATCATTTAATGAATCAACCAACTTGATGATAATTCCAAGAACCCGTTACTTTAGCAAAAGTAATGCATGAGTGAATGAATGAATAGGGTTGCAGAAGTCATCTTCATGTTGTACTTTGCCACATTTCTTCTTTCTAATGTATTTACAGGATTATTATAAAACTGGTATCATCAATTGTCCTGATGGCATCTCTATTCCAGACCTTAGAGATACATGTGATTATCTCTGTATTAACTTTGACTTCAACACTATTCGATGTCAAGATCTGAGTAAGTACAGGAACACCTGCCAGTGGTATTGAGCAGCTGAACTCTAGGGCAGAGGAGTTTCCATTGTAGGTTGAGATCATCTGTAGAGACACAGTGTACTACTAACTTGTTCCCTTCTGCTTTGAAGTATTTTGAGGAAGTAAACAAAGAAAATCAAATCACTCACACAGTGGGTTTAAGGTCTAGCTTTACTGCGGAGTCACAAAGCTAATTGCTTCCCTCTTGGGAAGGACCTTGGTGTCAACTCTTTTCTTTGTTTGCTTATTTATCTATTCTGATTAGTTATACATGAAACTTCTTATTCTTCCAGTTGTACATACTGTACAATTTCTTTTTTTTTAATATATTTTTTAATATCTTTATTTTTATGTGGTGCTGAGGATCAAACCCAGGACCTCACATGTGCTAGGTGAGCGCTCTACCGCTGAGCCACAATCCCAGCCCCAAAATGTACAATTTCATTGGTCATGTAATCATACAGGCACACAGAAAAGTAACATCCAAGTCATTCTACTATCTTTCCTATCCCCATCCCCTGCCTCCCTTCATTCCCCTTTGCTAATCCAATGAACTTCTGTGCGCACCGCCCCCCATGTGAGTTAGCATTCACATATCAGAGAGAACATTTGGCCTTTGGGTTTTGGGGGACTAGCTTATTTCACATAGCATGATCATCTCCAATAACAAAGAAAATGACTGTCTATGAGGAAAGGCTCACTAATAAGGTCAAACAGCAAAAATTGGCTGCATTCTTCTTAACATTATTTTAGTCATTCTTAACCTACCGTTTGCTTAATGCTTTGTAGATATAGACTTGCAAAATCTTAAAACAGGGCTGGGGCTGTAGCTCAGTGGTATAACACTTGCCTAGCATGTGTGAGGCACTGGGTTCGATCCTTAGCACCACATAAGTACATAAAATGAAGACATTTAAGTACAAAAAACTTAAAAAAAAATCAACTCTAAAAGATGGGTGCTAACTAAATTTTAACAAATGATGAAACTGAAAAATCTGCTCATTCAAAGTTCTAATCATTAAATTTATGATTAGAATTCATATTGCTCTTGTTACCTAGGCTTCCTGAATTATTTAAAGAATTATTCTTTGAACTTCATAATACATTTCCCTGCCGTTTGCATGAAGGGCTTTAGACTTGTGGTTTCTCTACTGAGTCTAATACACGCATAGAGTAAGTCTTTCAGTGTCACCAAACATCAGATTATCACTCTACTCTGGTACTCCAACTCCATGAAATCAGGGTCCAGTGCATCTTCAGAAGGGGTACTACAAAGAATCATCCCAACAGGATGGGTTCCATTTCTTGTAAAATTAATGTTCCTGGTGACACTGAGAGTCCAGCAAAATCTCAGTTGTTCAGGATGCTCAGGGATTATTAAACATGAGCAAATCAAAGCATTGCAGACTATGAAGCACATCTAACAAAGTCAGCTTAATTATCATCTTGGAGCAGGAAACGGTCTCTTTGCTTTGAAACATAAGACTTCTCTGAACCTGATCAGTGATAACAGCTGCAACCGAGTAGTCTTTTTCATTCCAGGTATAAGTGCATTTAGACAGAAAGCATGTTCAGCTGTGTTTTCTCTCCCCAGGTGCTTTGCTGCATGAACTGTCTAACGATGGTGCTCACAAGCAGTTTGATCACTACCTCGAAGAATTGATTCTGCCCATCATGGTGGGCTGTGCCAAGAAAGGGGAGCGGGAGTGCCACATTGTTGTGCTGACTGATGAAGATTCTGTGGACTGGGATGAGGACCACCCCCCACCCATGGGGGAAGAATATTCCCAAAGTAGGAGCCCCTGCAGGGTGTAAATGATTTCAGCAAGAAAAATACTGTTCAGAGCAGCTCCATCCCAGAGCCAGTGTAGCTGTCATGGTCGAGTCAGTGGTGCGCATGCTCACCTGCACAGTGAACCTCTAGTGCTGCAGGTCTGAGCTCCGTGTTGGGAATATAGTGAATGTCATTCCTCTCACTCCTGTTCTTGCTGTCTGGTACTGTGTCAGATCTGAGGCCACAGATTGCATAGTGGTGTCATTGTTCTTTCACTTATTTTTTATCTTTTTGGGTGAGGGGTACCAGGGATTGAACTCAGGGGCACTTGACCACTGAGCCATATCCCCAGCCCTATTTTATTTAGAGACAGGGTCTCACTGAGTTGCTTGGCTCCTCACCATTGCTGATCATGACATTTTTAAGTCCTTTTGAATTGGTAATAATTTAAAACTTAGGTATAAAAAGATCTACCTTTAAAAATCTTATTCCATTCTGCCTCATCTACCCAGTTTTCTTCTTATTTCTTTTATATCTGTCCAAGTATATTTAGTACACATAAACAATTACATACTTGTTTTCCTCCTTTATTTCTTACCCCCCTTTCTTACACACTGTTTTCTACCATGTCTAACATAAAAAGCTTCACATTCTTTATGGTTGCATAATATGCCATTAAATGAATGTACCGTGATTGACTAGGCTATAAATGATGAATTATGTGCAGTGATTACCCTTCTAAGTAGTCTTTTCATATATTCATTTCACCATAGAATATTTCCAGAAATGGAAATTCAAAAGCTTATGCTTTTATAATCCTAATATTGCCAAATTATCCCTCATAAAATGGGGGATGCCAATTTACAATTACAGAAAATATGATAGATTGGTTTCCCACATCCTCACCAAAATACTACTTTTAAAACTTTTATCTTTGCCACTTTCTTAATAGGTTTTTTTAAAAAGGCATCTCGTAATCAGCATGAGTTTTATTTTGCATTTCTTATTTCATGAGTGAGGCTTTTTAATTTTTAAGTCAATTCTAATTTCCTTTTCTGTTTAACAACTTCCAGTCCTTCACTTGTTACATGATTGGATTTATTCTTTCACTTAGTGGTTTGTGAATACTCTATTTATATATGGCAGCTGTGTATTAAGGAAGTTGGTTGTGATATGAATTACAAATATTTTCCCCATTTGGTTATCATTTGAGCTTTGTTAATGGTGATTTTGGCTATGTAGAAATGCTGTATTGTTTCCTTTTATGGCTTCTAGGAGTCACTCAGCAAGACCTTCCCTACCCTGAGAATATAAAAATTTCTCTTATGATTCATGTGTTGTTTAACCTTTGACCTATCTGGTTTCTTTTGGTATCAGTGGTCAGTACACTGTTCATAGTTTGTTACCTCATCTACTTCCTCTTATAGAGAGCTTCATTTCCATGACTAACCCCAGGGGTTTTGTTGTTTTGTTTCAGTTCTTTATAGCTCCAAGCTCTACAGATTCTTCAAATATATTGAGAATCGAGATGTTGCTAAGACAGTGTTGAAGGAACGGGGCCTGAAAAACATTCGCATTGGGATTGAAGGTAAGAAAAATCCCAGTTAGCATTCGGGTTGTTACTTAGGGAGTAGATTGGATCTGGGGGAGGCACACGTGAAAGCGGCATTTGTACTTCAGTATGAAGGTCTCCTGTTTGGGGTTTTGTTTGTCCTTATGTTTCCTTTCCACTTTTTCTCCATTGAAGATGCTTTAAAACAGCTACAGGAATAAGTCTGAAGATCAGTAAGGGCAAAGGACACTGGTGGGGACTACAGCAGGACTGTGGGCTCCCCACGGAGAGGACTGTTCAGCAGTATTTTTTTGCGGGGGTGGGGTACCAGGGATTGAACTCAGGGGGCACTTGACCACTGAGCCACATCCCCAGCCCTATTTTGCATTTTATTTAGAGACAGGGTCTCACTGAGTTGCTTAGTGCCTGGCTTTTGCTGAGGCTGGCTTTGAACTCTCAATCCTCCTGCCTCAGCCTCTTGAGCTGCTGGAATTAGAGGTGTGTGCCACCGCGCCCTGCTCATTGGTAGTCTTGGTGAAGATGTTTGTGGGAACTGGAAGGGTCCTTCTGAAAAATACAGTTTGGGCATTCAGAATTTATGACTATTCCATACCTCTGAGGAATGTCTGGATATATTGACAGAGCTACTTTAAATGATCTGGAGCAGTGGCTCCATCCTTGTCCCTCTTGGAAAGGTCTCACACACTGCTTCTTGTAGTATGCTGAAGCCATCCTGGTCTCCCTGTCATGGATCTTTGACTTACATGCTTGGCTGCTTTTCCCGCCTCAATTTTGCCCTCAGAACCCATCAAGCCTTCGTTGTATCTGATTTTGGAATTTAAAATTGGAAGAAATTTTGAGATTTATCTATTAAATTCTTTTCCATTGCCTTTTCCATGTCTCTTGGGAGACCCTAGGAAAAGGATAGGAACACCCTGTTTCCCAGAGCAGCCCATCAAAGCATGAGAACATTCTTCCAGGCATCTTAAGAGATGACTGCCTCCCTTTCCTGCCTGCCTGCTAGTTGTGGCCTCTGAAGTTGCTTGGACTTTTTCCATTTCCATGTGAAAGCCTTTTGGGTATTTTAAGCAGCATTCCTGTTTGTCCATTAGGCTAAACAGTCTGCGTCTCCTTTGCCGGTCCTCATGTATTCTGCACTCTAAGCAACAGAATAAGAGAACATAAGTACCCAGGCCCTGGCAGGGTTTTTCTTCTGTGGTATTGTTGTCAGCAATTAAAGTCTCCTGAAATTAATAAGAGGTTCTCTTCCCCTTTCATTAGAAGAGGTAGAATTCTAGTTACTTCTCTTAAATTAGTCCCCTTCTAGGGACAAGTCCTACTAACCAAAGAGCAAGAAGGGCATGAGGCGCAGGGACTGGTCACTTCCCATGTAGTTTTTCTTGCTGTCTGGATTTGGGAGGAAGGAGGAAATATGGACACAGGCTACACATAATTTGCCAGAATCAATGAGAAGGACTTTTTTCTGTTTCAGGGTACCCTACCTGTAAAGAAAAAATTAAGAGAAGACCTGGTGGTCGGTCTGAAGTTATCTATAATTATGTGCAGCGCCCCTTTATACAGATGTCCTGGGAAAAGGAAGAAGGAAAGAGTCGTCATGTGGATTTCCAGTGTGTTCGAAGCAAATCTCTCACTAATCTGGTAGCTGCTGGGGAGGATGTCTTGGAGGACCAGGAGATATTAATGCACCACCCACCCCAAGTGGATGAACTTGACCGGCTAAATGCCCCACTTTCTCAGATGGCTTCTAATGACTTTCAAGATTAGGGTCTGCTGTGAGCCCACCCCTCACCAGAGCTCTTCTCTGTCTGGAATGCCCTCAGCTAGGCCTCCCTGTCCTCCCCGTCATCTGTCTCATCCTGAATAGGAGACATGCTTCTCCCCCATTATTTCCTTTCCCCCATAATTAACGTGTCCTCTGCAGTAAGTCTGTGCTTCTGGCAAGGAATGAAGAAGCACACTTTGGTAATTAGGCTACCAGTTTTGTAGCAGCCCTGGTAACTTGAAAAATTTTGGTCTGGTGCTGTTCACTGAGTTTCTGCACAACTGCAAAAGCAGGAAAGGAAGACAAGACCTGTTGCCTCATATTAAGCAAAGAAGTCCTCGTCCTTTGTGCTCTGTGGTTTTTGTTTTGTTTTATATTAGGTAAATTGCTTAGCAGCAAAGGGACCAAACCTAAAATGAGACAATCTCTTATCTTGTAAACATGGGCACTAGTGAGATGCTCACTAGAGGTTAATGAAATGCCATTCCTGGGGCCTTCTACACCCAGATTGCAACTAGGAAAGCTAGGCTCACTCAGAATGTCTAAAAGAAATTCTTAAGAGCTAAAGTTAATTTTTGTGTCTTACTAATGCAATGAACAATCCAAAGCCACACAAGACAGGTTCTTTGACAGAAAGAATAATAATGACAAGGGTATAAGAAACCTTTTTAGCTTCAGCATTTATGAACCTAGATAAATGGATAATTCATTTGGAATGAAACTCAAAAATCAAGTAGAAGCTCCTCTCCAAATCAGGCCAGTCAGATTATCCTGGAGCGGATTCTATGTGAAGTCACAGGTCTTGGTGCCCTAGGGCAGCCCTTTGCTGTGGGTGTGCCAGGGGAACCTGAGCTATGGCTTAAAGGCCTTCAAGATGAGGCCAGAAATTTCTCTTAAATGCTCAGTATCTTGTGTGGGTGTGGGTGTGTGTGTGTGTGTGTGTGTGTGTGATACTGGGGACTGAACCCAGAGGCCTTCCACCACTAAGTTGTATCTCTAGTCCTTTTTTCTTAAGTTTTACTTTGAGACAAGGTCTCGCTGAATTGCCGAAGCTGGCCATGAATTTGGAGTCCTCCTGCCTCAGCCTCCCAGGTCACTGGGATTATAGGCGTGTGTCTCTTCTCCCGGCAGTGCTCAGTATCATAATAGAAAGATTTATAAGAACTCCAGAGAGAAGGCATTTGTGATAAAGCAGGGTGGGAAAACTCACGTGCAGGATTTTCCAAATTTGTTCTTGTACCATGAAATTTTGGTGTATCAGTGAAGTTCAGTTTCTGAAATAGCCCATTAGTTGCTCACACACTGGGTAAGAAAACAATACTGATGTTCCCAGTGAAAGGCAAGTCAGGCCTGGCTGCTTTGTTGGATTTCTCAGCTCTATTAACAGTGCATGGTGGTTGACGATGCAGATTGCTCTCCCCAGCCCCCACCTGCCTCTGGCACCTCTGTGGTTAGTAACAGCAGAGCTGAATTCAAGAGTCCAGCTGGAAGTGTTTGGGGATTATCTTCCATTTTCTGTTAGAAGTTGACTTTCCATTTCCCGCCCTGGGCATTTACCCATCACTTATTTTGCACAGGCAGGTTCCTTCAAGTTGTTTAAGGTAAGAACATGACTCATTTTCTTAAATTCCATTCCCATTCGGCTCTATAGAGCAGGCTCCATTTGACTACCCAAGTCACAGTCCTCCACACACCAATTCGGGTGTAGAGCTCCCCTGTCTCCAGGATTGAAGAACAAGAATGTTCTGAGGCAACCAGCTTCATGGGGGAATGAGTGCTGTTTCTCCCTTGGAAAAAGCAGTAGTGAGGGGTTAAACTGAACTGTCCCTCACCTGGAGCTCTGATAACCATTGGTGTCTATTTTTGTAAGACGAATGGTCAGGGATAAGGGAAGGGTTAGGGTTCTTTGTAGCCAGAAATTAGTGTTTCTGTGAAACTAATTGGCTCATATTTGAAGTCACCTTACTGGCACCACATTCACATCCACTAGCAGCTGAGCAGCTCAGGGAAGTGTTGAAGGGTGCTTCCCAGCAGACTTATATGCCAATACAAAGCAGATATGAATTTTCTGACATTTGTGTATTTGTGATGTAACTTCTGTTACAGCTCATGTATTGTTTTCTGAGTGTAATTAGTTCATGCTTAGGTTGAAAAAGGTGATCAGAGTACAACATGTACTTGGTACTTTGTTCTGTGTTGTTCATTCCCTCAAGCTTTTGAGAGGCAGATGGCTCCACTCCCAGAATTGCATGTTAACATGCATTTGGCCCCAACCAGTGGGGTTTGAGGAAGTGGAAATCTGTGAGGATTAATCTGTTAGTGTCACCAGGTGGTGGTTACTAAGGGAAAAACTGGAACCACAGATCCCTGCTGGTGAAGGGGGAGGTTTTTTCCTGCATCCCTCCCAACCCCAACTTAGACCTCAGCATCATTGTCATTTGGTGGCTCCCCTTAGCTGTGCCTGTCCCAGGGTTGAGACATTCCGCGATGGCAGGACTTCTCAGTCCTCTTGGGAACAAAGGCTGGGTTGCCATCATCCCCTTGAGTCAGTTACTGGCCAGTCAGGCAAGAGGTGTTTCTCCCTAATAGAAAAGGTGGAAGTTGGGTTTGGTGTCTTTTCTAAGTGCCTAAATAAGTAAGCCAGGCTGTTTATACAGAAAGATTTTCATAAGCAAAATGGTTTGACCCACAGTTTCAGAGCATCTCAGCAAGCCAAGGTGAACCTGGGTCTGAGTTTAGAGACTCCTGGGTTCGTGTCTGCATCATACCTTGTGTAGCTGGTGAGAAAGCAGAGCTTCTGAGGAGCTGGAGAGGGAGCCAAGAGCTGATGTTAAAATGTGTTAGAGGAGTTTGTGGTTTCTCCAAAGTAGAAGAAAAGTGTTGAAGGAGTGACAGCAAAAAGGGTAAGGAAGACAAGTAGCTGGATTTATTGCGCAGTATCCAGTGGCTAGAATTATTTAAAGTTAAATCTCAAGAGGATAGCATGCTATCTAATGAATTCAGGTCTATGAAAATACTGTGGAGTAGGCCCAGGGGGAGAGAGATCTATTTTCAAATAGTGTAACAAAGTGTCTGTCATCGAAACAAATATTCAGAGCACTGGCTTTAACTCAAAACTGTCATAAAGTGTGATGTGGAGTCCTTGAAAATCAAGTATTTGTAAGTAACGCATTCAATGCCACTTCTTGCCATCACTTTGAAACTTAAAATGGGCAGAGTGAGCTCGAAGCAAATCTGATGCTTTCATGGGAGATGGAGCCACATTTGTGTTCTGGAAGGGATCACCTCTGGGGAGAATCACATTTTCTCCTAATGGCAAAATGCTTGTAGGTTTTGCCTCTTTACTTTGTATTTACTTCTCAAGTTGCACTTGTTCACCTACCAGTGTTTACGAAGTCCTATATTTGGGATGCTTTTTCTATAATAAAATATTATCATTTGTGTGCCTGTTTTTTTGGGGGGAAAAATAAAATCACAAAGCAAGACACCAGCAAGATAGGAAAGGATGGCACTGGGATGAGCGAGCAGAGCCTGCTTTCCTTCGACCCGGGCCTCCCCTGGACCTCCGTGAGTCCTCTCGATCTGCCTCTCTTTGCTGGTTAATTTGCACTCAAGACCTCTGGGCACTTAAATCCTGACCCTCTTTTTCTTTCTGTGATTTGGCCCCACTCTAGTCAAAAATGCTCACTCAGCCCTACTTGGCCTGGAGCTTATTGGCACTAATAATCTAAAGGTTGAAAAGCAAGCTGTGCACCCCGCAGCAGGCTACTATTTTACCAGATGGCCCAGGAGTTTAAGAACATGCCCTCCTGGGCTCAGTGGTTCACACTTGTAATGCCAGCTCCTCAGGAGGCTGAGGCAGGAGGGTTGCAAGGACAAGGTCAGCCTGAGCAATTTAGAGATCATATCCCAAAATAAAAATTTTTTAAAAAGCGTTGGGGGTGTAGCTCAGTGGTAGAGTGTCCCTGGGTTCAACCCCCATAGTCACATAACAAAAGAATGCACCTTGAAGACAGCCAATTGAGTGTGTTTTGTGCCTGACCGCAGCCATACACCAACTGGACAGTTTCTCCCTTCAAGGGGCTTTTATTGTCATGTGGAGCAGACCTGCAAATAGTTCAGGTCACTTAGGAAGTCTAAAAGAATGGAGGTGTCAGTTTTTACTTAGAGGAATACAAAAAAGACTTACAGAAGTCACTTGTGAACCAAATTGTGGAGAACTGCATGAGGGGAGGAAGTATTCTAGGCTAGCTCAGATACATGCTCGGAGGTAAAATAATAACTTGTCATCAGGGAAAAGGATGGGATGGTACAGAGATGTGGGTAGAGTAAGGAGAGACTCTAGCTCGAAGTTGGACTCCATTAATAGGAGCTCTAAAGGGTTTTTAGGCAGAATGATGAACCAGACTTGGAATCTAGAATTTCTTTGGCAGCAAGGAGAACACATTAGAGAGGGGAGGGCCAGACACAAGGAGGCCTGTGATGAACCACGTAAGGAACAAGAAGAGGCACTAGCTGAATGGATGGCCATGCCCTGAACTCAGGCGCTTACTGAAGACAGACTTATTTAGAGGCTCCAAACTTTCTGGCTTGGACATCTGGGTAGACGAAACTAGAAGTGTATATGGGAGCAAGAAGAGCTCTTGTGTCTGAGCCTACATGACGCCTTGCAGGGGCTGTTTCTGGCAGAGTTCCGAGAAGGGACCTAGATAAGTTGGGTTAGAAGATAAGACCTCAATTAAAAAGTGGTAGCTAAAGCCACAGCAAGGAGAGAGCACACAATATTTAAGTGGTGGGGAAAGGGACTAGAGAAGGAAGGGTGCGGAGGAAAACTTAAAAAAAAATTCAACAGTGCAAGTGCAGCAGGACAGGAGAACACGGGGGGCGGGGGGGGGGGTGGAGGCGCATTGTAAGTGAACACCAAGGACCAGGGGAATTCTAAACCTTAATGCTAGGGATGACTAACATTTCACACATGGGACAGAAACCAGACTGTGAGCTGGCATGGTAACACATGCCTATAATCCCAGCAACCTGGGAAACTGAGGCAGGTAGATAGCAAGTTTGAGACCATCCTAGGCAATTTAGCAAGACCCTGTCTCAGGAGAAAAGAAATCCGACTGAAGTGAGCTGAGTGGGAGAGGGAAATGAAGTGAACAAAAGTGCCTCAACCACACGGGGCCACACTGCCAGGCCCCAGAATCCTGGACTGTGCACTTCTTTCCCATCAAATCACGACTACTTAGAATAAAACTCTCTGGGAAGCTTCCCTATGCCACTCAACTGAATTGGCTTATCAGCACTGTCACCTCAACACCAATTTAATAACTTCACTGTTGATGCTACAGCTGGCAAAGCCCCTTAGTGTGGGAATCCTCGCCTCTCACAGATCTGCAGTTCAAAAACATGATGAGCTCCCTATTGTGTCCCCAGAGCGCCCGGTACATCATGGACCTTAAACATTGTTTGAGCAAGATGTTTCTCTCAGAAATAGAAATTTTAAAAAGTATCAAGGAGTCTGGGTTGTGGTTTTTTTGTTGTTATTTTTTTTTGGAGACAGAGTCTTGCTAAGTTGTCAGGGGTCTTGTTAGGTTGTTGTCAAACACAATCCTCCTACTTCAGCTTCTTAAGTCACTTGGGATTAAAGGTGTGCCCCACCTTGCCCACTAAGAAGCCTGTTTTTCAAGTCACTGGTTTTGATAGATCATTCTAGGGAAATGTATGCTAAGTAGGATATGAAAAGTACCACTCTGAATCCTTTGAGTTCAATTAAAAGTACCATTTGAGGGGCTGGGGTTGTGGCTCAGCGGTAGAGCGCTCACCTAGCATATGTCAGGCACTGTGTTCAAGCCTCAGCACCACAAAAAAATAAATAAAGGTGTGTCCAACTACAATCAACCAACAAATAGATAGAAAGATAAAATACTATTTAGGTTACACACCTAGGTCCCAGAGAGAAAAAGAATGAAGTGATCCAGGAAATGTGCCTTCCAAGCAAATGAGTCTTAAGAAAAAGCATCAACGATCAATGGCAGGGGTCTCCTGTTATGAGTTTTGAAATCAGCAATGTGCTGATTAATCCTAAGTGAATTCATCTGAATTTTATTTTTGAAAGTAATTCTAAAAAGAAACAGGTATTAAAACTTCTGATGCATTCCTGAATCAAAGACAGACTCAGGATCATCAATATTGTTTCATTTTAGTATGCACTAAAGCTTTACTAGTGTAACAATTTTATTTTCCAACTTCCCCAATGAAAGTAAGAAAGAGAATTAACTGTGAACAAGATCAACTGAAACAGCACTTCCTAAGGTGTTTCTTGGGACCCAAGAGCCTTGGAAAAACTACTAATTCTGGCTACTAAGTCTTTGCCCCTTCTTACCTATTTCTGAGGTTCCTTTCCCCAGAAAGGGACTAAGGAGTGAAACAGAACAGCACTGCTACAGCACACAGCCTCTCAGAAGCTGACCCTGCTCTAATGGAAATGGAAGGCTAAGTCCCATCCTGTAATCTTGTGAGGGGAAAACAAAGGGTTGGGTTGTAAACAGCTGTGCAAAGGGCTCACTTGTTTTGTTTTTGTGGCGCTGGGGGTTGAACCCAGGCCCTTGTGCATGGGAGGAGAGCACTCGACCAGCTGAGCTGTACCCCCAGCCCCAAGGCCCCACTTTTGCACAGGTGCAGCACTTTTGCCAGCAGGTGTATGTGACCTTGTTGCAAGGGGAAGGTCCACTCCCCGTAACCTTGAATGAGGTGGAAAGAATATGTGCAGGGGCTGACAGAAGTCTTTAGAGGGACACCAATTCAGAAGGCTGGCTCCCTGGAAACCAAATCTGGCCCTAGCTTCCCTGAGACAGGACCGCACTTTGCATAGAGGACCACAGCGTACTGTTGTGATGTTCAACAACTAATGGCTTAAAAGAAGCCACCAGTACTGTTCTGAATTATAAGACACTTTTGCTTTAAAACACATCACAGATTTCCACTACTGTTTTCACACAGTTTATTCAGAAGTTTAAATATTAAAACGTGGGTATTTCCCCCTAAAACAAATCACCCCCTGCCACTCCCCAGCACACATATGCTACTGGTACTCCTGCTACTTCTCCTTACCCTGCTTCCCAAACACTCTTGCAAAACACACTGTGGGTCAGGACCCCAACTATTTGGTAATACAAAGAACTACAATGTTACACAAAAGAATCTCATTTTCTTCCTTTCACAAACAGGCTATGAATGAAAGATTAAGGGTGAACACACTACCTCCATCCGGAGTGAAGACTTCTAGCATTCTTTTTTTCTTCATCTAAGATTTTAAAACCCAGGCGGTTTCACTTACAACTGTAACTCTGATCCTCTACTCTTCTCTTCTGAATATCTAAGCTGGGCACTTCCCTTTCAAAGCTGACCTTCTCAACCTCGGAGACTGAAGAAAGCAGTTTCCAGCTGCAGCTTAGCCATGATGCTCCACAACAGGCAAAGTTACCACACAGGTGCAAATGATGCTTTAATAGTTATCAAAACTTAAAACCAGAAATGAGTAATGCATTAATATGGAACCTCCACATTTTTCTGACGCAGCAAAAGTCCTCTGAAGGTGGCAGCGCTGTGACAGAGAAGGCACTTGGTGCTAAAATTCAGAGGGTCTCTTGTGAGAGAATGCCACAGCAGAGGCCCAGTCAGCCTGAGCTGCAGGCGACCCTTTAGGGTGTGGGGGGAGCATCCCCCAGAAAGGCATCTGCAAAGGAAAATTTTGTAATCATGATTCCAAGGCAAAATGGCTACTTAAAGTTAGGAGAGGAAAAGACCAAGAGAGAAGACAAAACGATTGCACCAGGGATCGAGGAGTGAACCTTACAAGGACTTGTCAGCCAGCTGTGCACTTGTGTTGAGCTGGTATCTTCAGCACTTCCAGGAGGTTCTGCAGACTTCACAGGAGCAGAACCTTAGCCAAGAGCTAAGCGCCCTCCTTGCTGTGATCCCAGAATACACTGAGTCCCTCTGGCAGCATTTAAAGGTATTGCTGGTTCATAGCAACATCCGTCTTAGGGATTTTCTGATACAGCCTGAAGACAATGTGAGGGTTTCCACTTGATCCAGAACTCCTTGGCAATGCCCAATGGCTTTTGGGGCCTTCTATGAGCAACAACGGATCAAGCTGTTGTTCTCCCATCAACACTCAGAAGAGCAGCATGAATCTTTTAGATGAGTGGGAAAAGGGAGATAAATCAGTGGTCTGAGGGTCTTTATCCTAGTACCATAAAGTGCACCATGAATGGAGGCTATGAAAAGCCACTTGTCCGAGGCTGAAGTATGGGGAGAAACTACCATCGCTGTCCAGTGGGATGGTGGGTCATTTCCCTCAGCCAAAATGTTGGCTGCTGAGACTGTCATTATTGCTTTATTTTCTTAGTACTACAGAACTTTTTACTGTAAAGAAAAAGAAATACTTGGTGGGCTTGGCAAATGGTGTGTCACCATATCACAGCAATTGGCTGATATTTAGGGAGTGTCCATAAGAATCTCAATAATGTTGGATGATGGCTGTTTTTCCCCTTCATTCTGATGAATTCAGGAAAATACAAAATTCTTTTTAAAACACCTATCAAATTGGCTCATGATGCTTCTCAAGAAGCAAGACAACTATTTATGGCCAATGTAGTAGAAATGGCTGTCACTGTTCTTTCAGATTTCAGATGCATTATGGAAGAAAATCCACTTACTATCACATTTCAGGAAATTTGACTATGACATATTGTAGGCTTCCATAAACTCTTTGGAAGCTCTTTCAAAAAAGTGTAAGAAGAAAACTCTGATGTTGTACAAAGAACCCTGCTCCACTCAGGATTCCATGTCTAGGGTCCTATTTTGCTGCTTTCATATAGGAAGGTATCGCCCCCCTTGCAGTCAGGCCTTCGAAGCGCTTGTAGGTGTAATTGATGAAGACCCAGTCTTTGTTCTTGTAGTCAGTCTCAGGGTGATTACTCGTGGCCACTGGGAAAGAAACAGAGGTAAGAGTTGCATCAGTCTTACCCCAATGGACTATTCAGTACTGAAGGTGTGTCATCCTGAACACACTGCAATTTCTACTTGGAAAATGTTGTTTTTCACTCTGCAAATGTTCTACATTTGCTTATATGTTCTTTGAACCCCATGTTTCTGCAGAAATATTTTTGAAGATTTATTTTCCCATTTCTGTCATATTAATCTACCTAATCTTTAATAAATAACAAAAGAATGCTTTATGACTTGCCCGCCGACTTGAGCAGTCTAGACATGGGAATTTTGTATTCATTTCCTTTTAACAAGGTCTCACCACTACCCAGCATTAGTATTGGAACAATACTTACAAAGGATCTTAAGCACTGAAGTTCCTGTCCACGTTTTCTACCCTGATTTATAAACATTGTCCCAAAATTGGGGATGGGGAGGATAATGTGATTTTAAGGCAGCAGAGGTAATGCTGGTGGAATTACCTGTTGGCTTAAGAATATCAGATTCTGGAAACTCATCAAAGTTTGAGGTATCATCAATGCTTTTGATTTCAATAGATATCGCAGCCGGTCTCTCCCTGCCAGGAACAGACAAGCCAAAAGTTACTATGGTTAGCGTTCATATGGATATTGATCAAATCTTTCCCCCCAAAGACTCATGATCTGACAGGGAAGACTAATCACTGTCAGAAAGCATTTATTTTCTCTGAAAAGCTCATGAATGCTGACCAAATGACTGCATTCAAACAAAATCATTATTTTTATTTTTTGGGTTCTGGGGATTGAACCCAGGGGCGCTTAACCACTGAGCCACATCTGCAGCACTTTTTAAATATCTTATTTAGAGACAGGTTTTCTCTTAAGTTGCTTAGGGGCTCACTAAATTGCAGAGACTGGCTTTGTACTTATGATCCCCATGCCTGTCATCCCAGCCTCATCTCCAGAGCGGCTGGGATGACAAGCATGTGCCACTACAGCCAGCAACAAGGTAACTTTAATAATGGTGCCAACCAGTGAGTGGTTAAAAGATATGGCAAAAGAAAGGCAAAATGAAAATCACAAGAATGCAACCAGAACATATGTATTAAATAAAATGACAAGTTCCTCACCTTCTGTTTAGCAAGCTGCAAGTGCTGAGTGAGAAGGTCTGTGGCTACTGCAGGCCCGTGTTCTCACGGCCACTGGCAGCACCCTGCCCTCCACAGCCTCCCTCTCCTTCCCACTGGCACACACCCCCGCTCTGCTTTTGCCTCTATTTCCTTTCTCCATCTCCCAGGATTAGCCACTAGCCTGTGGGCAGGGACAGTCTTGCTGGTGACCCTTAACACCAGAGATGTTACATAAGAGCAAAGACAACATATTTCAAAATGGCTCCCTTCACCAAGGGACCCAAAGTTCACTGGCCTTTATAAATAATTCTGGATTCAATATATTCCATAGCACATGGCTGATGAGGCCCAACTCCCCATCTTCACCATGAATAAAAATCCAGAAAGGACTATGTTTCTAAGCAGCTCTCTTCCTTTACATAGCTTGCCAAAGATGATTCTTCCTAATCAATACTAAGCAAATTATGAACTTTCAAAAATAATCCTGAATATGAGTATACCTGATATGTTCCCAGTCAACACCTTCAAAAAAAGAATTACTTTTGATTTCCTCAACTCCGGGTGCTCCAATTCTATGTTCCCATTCACAGCAGAACCTGGAAAAGATAGAGGACTTTCAGCACACCTCAAGGAGTTTCTTCAGGCAAAGAAGAAAATAAACTCTTTTTTTGTTTGTTTTCAAGAGAAGAATGGGGAAAAGCAGGGATCAGACCCAAAGATAATGAAAAAAAGGCCTGAGCAGGAGGAGGTGGGGGAATGTTCTCTGATACCTCAAAATTAGATCCTTGGCTTTCTCAGAGATGGGAACTTCTGGAGGAAAAGTCAGAGTTTCTTTCCAGTTCATCACCTTCTTGTATGTCTCCTGAGGGGTCTCAGAACAGAAAGGTGGGTAGCCTGTAATAAAAAAGGAACTTTGGAGCTTTTACTTCCCAGAACTTTGAATCTGACTGAAATTATCCTCCTTGACACAGTTCCACATATCATTGAGGACAACCTGACACCTCTGTACGTCCATTCCTCTATAATAGTCAGGGTTTCCACTTATCCCAGAGAACATCTAGACCAATTTTTCATCCTCCCCTCCCCCCACAAAAGCTTCACTAAGTCTGAAGTGAAGTTATACTTTTGGTACCACTAGGAAGCCAGTAAATAGTTGCTGGGAAAAGAAAAAAGTGGGAATCACCCTGCTGACAGGATGAAATATCACCATTAAAAAATTACCCATTCTAGGAATACACTTATATGGGTACAGTGCCAAAACAGCTGAATAAGAAAAAAACATGGGCTTCAAAAGTGACCACCACGCCTCTTTTTTTGAGAAGTGCGGGCAAGAAGATAAGCACTCACATACCCTGTGCCCCACTGGCCCTCCTTGATGTACAGGGTGCCTTCCCCTGCACAGGGATCCCTCCATGCCCCACAGACAATGCAGCCCAATGACTCCACACCCAGCTATCCATACACTCACTCTCCTATGTTCAATGGCACATGGCCATCCCCACAGATGTGTCCCCTCTATACAGAAAAATATCCAAAGAAGTAGAGAGGTCAGAGGCCTCCCTGCTTCGAAGGCTTTGAGAGAGGAAGGGGACATAGCAAATTCCAAGTGAAGAGTGAGGCAGTGCCCAGTTAGAACTCTGCACACATTAAGTGTTTAATAAACACAGTGCTAGAGATGCTAGACGGAGAGGATGAAAGCACAGAAGAAAAAAATAAATGATCAGCAAAGCAACCACAGGATGATAGGAAGTCTAAGAACATAGTGGAACACATTTGACTGAGAGTTCTCTATCTAGGAAACTTCACTTTGAAAGAAAAACGGGTAGGGGGGCACCTAGATCACCCCCAAATAAAACAGAATCTAATATCAAACTAGAAGTGTTTTCTGGATGCACAGAAAATGTTCTCTGGAAGCATGCAACTTACCAATGAGCATCTCATACATGATCACCCCAAGCGACCACCAATCACACAGCTTGTTGTACCCGGTCTGCATGAACACTTCAGGAGCAATGTAGTCAGGAGTGCCTACTGTGGAGAAGGCCTGAAATACGTACCACACATCAGGGAGGCCAAGCCAGGGAAGGGGGTATGCAGAGTTCTGCTCTAGAGACCAAAGGCTACAAAAGCACCAATAGGAGCTGCCCTGAAACTAAATAAGCAGGAGAGTCTAGGCGCTTAAAGCAAGCTTGAGTTGCTAGGGTGCTTCCCATGATGAATAATAAAGCTTTGTTAATGAGGCAAAAGACCCTTCCTAAATATATCCAAAGCCTGTAATTCACTAGGTCACACATACCTCTTTCATAACAATTAGTACCATAATTTACTATGATTAAATACAAAGCTCTGTACTTTAATATGTGTATTCATCTATTTAAATCCTGACAAAACCTCTACAAAGAAGGACCTTATTAATGCAGTGTTGCAGATATGAACATTGAAATTCAAGATAGATTTGCCTAAGGCCTCAAACTTAAAATTAGTTATATGGTAGAGTGCTGTTCAGAAATTACATATCTTGCTCCAATTCCAATTATCCCTCTTTCTATCATATATATTGTTTGATTTGAGAAAACCATAAAGGAAAGCTTTATTATTAAAAGCTAACATTATACACTACAGATCAAAAGTTTACAAATGTCTCCTTACCAAACTTAATCATTTCTAGAAATAATTATTAGAGAAATATTTTCTTTACTTTTTTTTTTTTTTTTTTTTTTTTTTGATGGGGGAGTACTTGGGATTAAACCTAGGAGCACTTTACCACCAAATTATATTCCCTTTTTATCTTAAGACAGGGTCTCACCAAGTTGTTGATGGTCTCACTAAATTGTTGTGGCTGGCCTCAAATTTGTGATTCTCCTGCCTCAGCCTCCTGAGTCTCTGGGATCATAGGCATGCACCACCACACCTGGCTAGAGGAATATTTTCTAGAGTCCAGTATTCTGGTCTAATATACCAGGAATGCAAAATACTAGGAGGAAGTACAGTCAAAGTCTTCTGAAGTGCTTTACATGTGAGAGTCTACTGTGAGTAAGGCTCTAGTCCAGGTGCTTTAAATACTATATAAGCTTTAAAATAAAAAAAATAACAGCTGTGTTGTCTTTTTAAAATATTTATTATGATGGGGCTGGGGTTATGGCTCAGCAGTAGAGTGCTCACCTAGCACGTGCAAGGCCCTGGGTTCAATTCTCAGCACCACTTATAAATAAATAAAATAAAGTTATTGTGTCCAACTACAACTACAAAAACTAAATATTTTTAAAAATTTTATTATGAAATATTACAAACATACAGAAAAAAATCAGACAATGCAACACACATCCCATAGTAGAGGTTAATAATCTACTCTATTTGTTGCAGTCATTTGTCTTTTTTAAATAAATGGAACTACAGAAACAATTAAAGCTCTGCCTTAAAAACCCATCCCTCTCTCCTCAATGAGGCAGAAACTACCCAGAAGTTGCTGTGCTGTTCTTGTGTGAATGTGCTCATAAATTACACATGACTTCTTGTATAAACATTCAATAAGGGGCTGGGGATGTGGCTCAAGCGGTATCGTGCTCGCCTGGCATGCGTGCGGCCCGGGTTCGATCCTCAGCACCACATACAAAGATGTTGTGTCTACCAATAACTAAAAAAAATATATATTAAAAATTCAAAAAACAAAAAATAAAAATAAATAAATAAACATTCAATAAGTGGTTTCATACTATACTGAGTTATTCTTCAGTATTACAACTTGCCTTTTTTACTCAACATTATGGTTTTGAGACCTATTCATGTAGCTCTAGTTCATTCTTTTCTCTGGGTATTATTTTCTGTTACAGAAATAAATCAAAATTGTTTTTATCTGTTTTTCTATACATGGACACTTACATTGTTTCTAATGTTTCACTTTGACAACACCTGAGTAAACATTCTCTCAATATCTCCTTGAGCACTGTGCAAGAATTTCTCTCGATATATACTAGAGGTTGTATATTATAGTAGTTTTGCTGGGTCTTGGGTTACAAACATTTCAACTTAAAGAGCTAACTGCCAACTGTCCTCCAAAGTGGTTATTCCTATTGAAACTTAGGCAAAGGGATAAGTTGGTGCTATGCACCTTACCAACACTTGGCTTGGTCAAATTGTTAAAATGTTACCAATTTAATAAATATGAAATAAGACGTTTTAATTTGTATTTCCCTTATTTCTAGTACGGCTGAGCACAGATTTATATTTATATGATAATTAACTATCTTATAGACATTTTGTGAATTTCTTTTCATATAATTTGCCCATTAGTTTTTTTAGTAGTTCTTTTTCTTATTGATTCACAGGAATTTTTATGAATTCAGGACACTAATCCTTAATATAATCTCCTACTACGAAGCTTATTGCTTTTATAATGGTTTTATAAATGAAGCAATATTTGCTACATACAAAAAATAAACATTATGTCACATCCATACATATGGTACATACATGTGTAATTATTGAATTATGAGGCATAACAATGTAATGAACACCCATGAGTTCAACTAATAAACCAATGCCAGTATCATTAAAGCCAAACCTACACACCACCCCATACCATCCTGTATTACCTCCTACCTATCTCTATTAATGTTTATCCTTCCTCTGCTTTTCAAAAGAAACTGAATTTTGTTACGTCTATAAATGAGATCTGCTTTAGTTTTGGTTTTGAGCTTTATAAAAATGGTATCATTGTATATGAAGGCTTCTGCTATTTGATTTCTCCTCCTGATGTTGTTTGTTTCTTTCTTTCTCTCTCTGTTTTGATGCTAGGGATTGAACTCAGGGGCACACTACCACTGAGCTACAACCTCAGCCATTTTTACATTTTATTTTGAGACAGGGTCTTGAAAAATTGCCCAAGCTGGTCTTGAACTTGCCATCCTCCTATCTCAGCCTCCTAAGCAGCTGAGATTACAGGTATGCACCACCTGCCTGACTCAATGTTGTTTTTAAAATTGATCCATGCTATCACAGGTAACAGTAGTTCAGTTATTTTCACTGCTATAAAATATTCTATTCCAGATGTAACCATTTCCCTGGATTATTTTTAGTGTTTTGCTGTTAGAGAAAAGGCAATAAACATTCTTCTGTATGTCTCCTGGTGTACACATGCATTATCTCCAGGGCATGTGACAGTGGTAGAAGTGCAGGACTTCTGTACATCTGGCTTATCTTTTCATTTGTATCTTTTGATATACAGAGATTTGTTTTCCTTTAAAAATAATAAAACAAATCAAATTTTTCCTATGTGATTTTTACTGCTTATATCATTTAAAAACTCTTGCCTTGCTCTGGGAACAAAGATTTTGTCTTGTATTTTCTGCTAAAGTTTTATTTTCCTTATAGAGTTGTTTTTTGCATATTGTCAAGTAGGGATCTGTTTAGATAATCATACATTATGTTTTAAAGATACAAACACTAAATAAGAATATTTTTTTTGGTTTTTGTTGTTTTGATTGTCTGGTTTTAGCTTTAAAGTCTGCAACATGGATTGTGTCCTCCCCCAAAATCAAAGTATTTTCATTCTAATTATAAAAGTAAGAAACTATAGATACTCTTTAAATACTAGATTTATTCTAGCAAAGATAAATGTAAGTAAATCATATTTGATCAAAGATCATAAAACCAGAGGTCTATTGCCACAAGAAAAGAATTCCTTTAAGATACGAAGGTGTTGAAAAACAACTCTTGGAATTATAAAATATAGCCGACTGATAGCTCAAACCTGTGACAGGAAGAGTGATTCTGTCCCTCTGGGAGCAGAGCCCTGCCATGGGGACTCTCATTTTCCTACACTTACTTCCTGTGCTGTATGCATCAGATGGAGCCTTTCCAATCTGAAGACTACACTCATCCCAAATCTTTGTCTGTTTTCCATGTGGGGGTACCCTCCAACTCCAACTTCTTCAATCTGTACCCTTTTTCATTTGTTGTCTGAGTATTTATAATGTCAATGAGAGTGGTCATCTAGAACAGCACTATTGCTGCTTAACAGTCATTTCAATCACACCATGTGTCCTAAACCTTATGACTTTCATTTCAGAGTTTTAGAAGTAACAAGACAACTTCATTTCCTACTTAATCACTTCTATAAATTTCACACTAAAAATAAACTGACCAGGATTAAATATTTACATATGCATCATCTCTTACCTTGGTGGTTTAATAACTTCAAACTGATTCATACCTGTTACCTAATCAGTTACTGAGGCCTAAGGTTACTCAGGACCATGTCACAATTTAAAACATTACAGTAAGCAGCCAAGGAAGGAAGCTGAAACCTCTACTTACTATCTATCTATCTATCTATCTATCTATCTATCTATCTATCTATCTATCTATTTGGTATTGGGGGTTGAATCCAGGAATGGTTTAACACTAAGATACATCCCCAAGTCCTTTTAACTTTTTATTTTGAGACAGGAGCTCACCAATTTGCTCAGGGCCTCTCTAAATTGCTAAGGCTGGCCTCCAATTTGTGATCCTCCTGCCTCAGGCTCCCGAGTTGCTGGGATTACAAGCATGTGCCCACTATGCCCAGCACAAGCCTCTACTTTGTGATTCCCAATGGACTAAAAAGCAATAGTCTTGGAGAAACAATTACACTTACACACATTAGGCTCAACCTGGAGGCAGTTTGTTTATTTAGGGAGCAGGGATTGAACCCTGGGGCCCTTAACAATTGAGCTATATCCTCAGCCTTTCAGCCTTTTTAATGTTACCTAATGTTTACCTAATCCATTATTTTTTGAGATAAGATCTTGCTAAGTAGCTGAGGCTGGCTGGCTTTGAACTTGTGATCCTCCTGTCTTACCCTCCCAAACTGCAAGGATTACAGGCGTGCACCACCATACCAGGCAAATTTATATTAAGCATTAGTTAATATCAACCTTCAGCTTGGTAATAGCTGAATAGGATCATTTAGAAATATCATTAATTAACATCTGGGAGACTGGGAGAAGGCTTTATTTTAAATTATGAGGTAATATAAGGATTACCTTAACTTATACTTTCTCATTTCTATTGTGAATAGAGTATAAATTTAAAGTTTATTCAGGCTTTCAAAAATCTTTTTTTTTTTAATTTTTTTTTGTAGTTGTAGATGAACAGAATGCCTTTATTTTATTTGTTTACTTTTATGTGGTGCTGAGACTCGAATCCAGTGCCTCACACAGGCTAGGCAAGTGCTCTCCCACTGAGCTGCAGTCCCAGCCCCTCAAAACTCTTTTAAAAGTGAAATTTAACTCCAAATATGGAAACTATGAAATCTCTTTCTTATAGAATTTTAAGTGGTCACTAGTGAATCTGATATGACCATTTGGTATCTGTCAAGGAGCATAAAGCTTGTCTGGAATATAAGTACAGTTTAAGGCACTTCAACTTAATCACTCCCAATATAAATGTAAGCAGAGTAAACAAAGGTTAAATCCTAACCTGAAAGGACTGGGGGTAAAGCTCAGTGGTAAAGCAGTTGCCTAACAGGCTTGAAGCCCCACGTTAGATATTCAGCAGTAACTAGAAAGAAAAAAAAAATCACAAAGGATTCCTTATTTTTTGTTAGTTTCTAAAATATAAATATCAGTCCCCCAAAAAGGCAAAGCTATCATTTCAGATCATCTTTTCAGTGGAGGATCGCAACATTAACTACACAGCAGAATCACCCAGGGTTATATATCACAGACCAAATGAGTCAGCATTTCTGTGGGTAGGACAACAAAGACATCAATAGGTTTTGAAGCTTCCCAAGTGACTCCTAAGTATAGCCAATGTTAAGAATCACTGTTTTGAAGGTCTGAGTGGCGCACACTACATATAATCCTAGCAATTTAGGAGGTTGAGACAGAAGGATCAAAAGTCCAAGGCCAGCCAGCCTCAGTATCTTAGCAAGACCCTCAGCAACTCAGAGACCCTGTCTCAAAAATTAAAAAGAGCTGGGGGAGCTGGGGATATAGTTCAGTAGGTAGAGTGCTTGTGTCGCATACACAGGCCCTGGGTTCAATCTCCAACACAGCACCCCCCTGCTTCCCCCAACAAAAAAATGCTGGGGATATAGCTCAGTAGTAAAGAGCCCTTGGTTCAATTCCCAGTACCAGTGGTGTGGGTGGGAGATGGTCACTGCTTTATACAGACATAATGGAAGCATTTGACCAATCTATTCCTGATACTCCCTAAACCTGAACAAACTATGGAAACAGGTTTCTACCACAGATAGAATTTAGAAGTTTAGAGTATCACAGTTTCTAAGGAAAGGAGACAGTGTTGCAACTAATTGTACTAAAGTATCCCCAGGTTAATATTAGATAAAGACATCAAAGATTCATTTCAAGTTGGGTGGTAAAACATGCCTGTAATTCCAGCTCCTCAGGAAGCTGAGGCAGGAGGATCTTTGTTCAAGATCCTCTGTAACTTAGTGAGAAACCCTGTCTCAAAATTTAAAATTTAAAGGGCTAGCAGGGGATGGTGGCAAATGCCTATAATTTCAGCTACTCAATGAGACTAAAGCAGAAGGATTGCAAATTCCAGGCCAGCCTCAGCAAGACCCTATCTCAAACAAAATCATAAAAAAGGGCTAGGGATGTACCTTAGTGGTAAAGTGCCTCAAGATTTGATTCCCAGCAAAAAAAAAAAAAAAAAGAAGAAGAAAGAAAGGATTAATTTAAGTTACTCCATCTTCAAAAGAGTAACAAAATCATCACAGTCTAAAGCCCACTGATAAGCTTCAAAAAATCAAAATAAATGCAAGCCCTTCCTCTGATTCTTTCTTAATCCCCCAGGCTTCCATTTTCACAAGTGACTGACATCTACTTATTAGGTGACCTACTAAGTGAGTTAATAAAGGTATTACAGAGAAATCTAAGTCAGCATTTTACTAAGTCTGGCTGAAACACAAAGTATTTGGCAAACCTGCTAAATTACTATTATATATGCAGACAAGCAGAAGTTCTACCATTTATTACATAAAATACACATATGATCATTATCCCAAAGAACAACACATATGTTGTACTTCAAACATGAACCAATTAATTAGCTATTGTTAATAATAAATTTTGGGCTGGGGTTGTGGCTCAGTGGTAGAGCACTTGCCTAGCATGGGTAAGGCACTGGGTTCAATCCCAGGACCACATAAAAACAAAACTAAATAAACAAAATAAAGGTACTGTGTCCATCTACAACTAAAAATAAATGAAATAAAATAATAATAATAAATTTTGCCTAGATAACATTTCACTGGTGAAATTAAACTATGTAAATAATTTCCAACTATTAATGTAAATGGAATAAGGTTATACTATCAAGGTAAATGCAATAAGGTTACTTATTTTTAAGCTTGTGGGGCATAATTTTACATGTGTATATATTCAAACATAAAATAATAAAAATTTCTCTTCTAGTTCTCTCCAATTTTGATTACCAAGTACTTTTTTTCCAACACAAAGTAAGAAAATATGAGGCCTATAAATTGAGGAGTCTTAATTTGCCTAAGTGAATTAAAATTTTAACAAGTTGAGAACCAATGCCTAAAAATTCAAGGTAGATATATGCACTTAACTTTCATTGCGAAATCTCCAGCTTAAATATAACCCCCTTCCCAGGGAAAAGTGGGATAGGAAGGAAAAGTATTGTCAACAACCTAAAAAGTCAGAATGAGGTGACCCATTGAAAATGTTACAATCGGGCTGGGGATGTGGCTCAAGCGGTAGCGTGCTCGCCTGGCATGCGTGCGGCCCGGGTTCGATCCTCAACACCACATACAAAACAAAGATGTTGTGTCCGCCGATAACTAAAAAATAAATATTAAAATTCTCTCTCTCTCCCTCTCTCACTCTCTCTTTAAAAAAAAAAAAAAATGTCACAATAAAAGCAACCCAATATTATCTGTTCTCCTTCAAGATTCCTTTTGGTGCTACCAACATAATCATAGCACTCTATTAAGGTAATCATAAAAGCAAGGGATATTCTACAAATATTTATCATGTGAAAATCCATGTGTATATTTTTTAAACTTATTCACACTTGGTCTATAGTATTTCAAAAGCCATAGCTATTACTTACTAGCTGACGTCTGTTTCTTTTCCAGGTTTCTGCTTTCCTTTTGGAATTCATGTTCTGGAAAGCTACAAATAGAAAAATAGTTCTAATCAAAGTTTATATAAAAATGGTTACTATTGGAGGGGATACTCTGGTTCAAGTCATATGAGACCCTAAGTTTTGTTTTTTTCTACCTTTATATAACAACTTCAGATGACACATTTCCCAGTAGGTCTGTAAGCCCAAATCAGAGGTTCTCAAGCATTACTAACTCAAAGAATCACATAACAAAAGCTGTAAACATCACTTATAGGTGGATCATCTAGTCAGAGAGAACACACTAGGTCTTACTCCGAATTACAGGGAACTTAGCCTCAGAAACAAAGGTCCTGAAGTAGACTTAAAACATTCACTGTTTCTCAAAATTATCATCAAATTTCCAAGAGGAGCAATTGTTATATGTGCAAGAATTTCTATGTTTAGGTTACATTATTTGACATAAGCTTTTCTAGGATGAATTATAATTTAACTATGTAATTTTCAATGACTTGATAGCAATCAAATGTTCAAGTAGAAGTAATTCTCATTAAGGTTAACGTTTTTTTCCCCTGCCATGACAGAAAGAAGACCCTAGAATAAATCCAGTCTGGAGCTATTCCCAGGACCTTTTCCTTTACTACCTTTGCTTGCCTGTTCCAAATTCATCCCCAGAACTTGCCCAGTAGAGCTCAAAGAAAACTCTTTTCAACATCTGTCTTAACGTACCTGTTAGCATCATCTTGCCTCACCAGACAATGCTCTCCTATCTTTCCTGATGAATCTGGTTGCCAGGGAAAACAGCAATTCCATAAGGAACAAAGAAACCAATATCATTTTTAACACTTACTGAAATCACTGGGGAGGCTATGGTTCAGATTCCTATAAAATTCTGTCCTATGTGCTTTTTTCAGTCCTGTGCAAAGGCCAAAGTCCGAAAGTTTCACATGGCCCTATGGAGAGAAGAAAAAAAGTGATGGGGATGAACAATTCTTAATTATAGAACAGAACACTATTTTCTGCACCTTCCAGTATTTATTACATCTCTATGGCTAAAGTATGCTGCTTTTTTCCACCCTTTTCTATTACAAAGAAAATTCTGTAATAACACTAAAAAGAGCACCTTGAATTCTACTATATAAAGAAAAAAAGTCTTTATTTTTTCATTTATCTTTGGTTTTGTCCAAATAAATATAGGTTTTTAAACAGTTGAACCCTCCATAGCATCTGGAAACATTTTTACTACTTCTTTAATGAACACAGTGGCTATTACTAATGTCTAATGTCAATTGGCACAGTGCCTAATTATTACCTAGCCATCCTAATACTTAACCATCCCAATTCTTAGCTCTCAGGTAATATGGATTTTAAGTACCCTATGATAGAGGGTTCTGTATCCCCAGCCCTAACCATACATAACACAGAGCACAACCTTAACAAAACAGTTGGTTAAATGAGTAAATAAACAAATATTTGTTCATACAGATTTTTCTCCTCTTGAATTATTTCACTGGGACAAATTCTAAGAAGTAAATTACTTAAAAGATAAAGGGAATAAATATTATTGAACAGTTCTTAATAAATGTTGCCATACCATATTTTTTTAAAGAGAGAGAGAGAATTTTTTAGTATTTATTTAATTTTTTTTTTTTTTTTAGTTTTCAGTGGACACAACATCTTTATTTTTATGTGGTGCTGAGGATCAAACCCAGCACCCCGCGCATGCCAGGCGAGCGTGCTACTGCTTGAGCCACATCCCCAGTCCATATTCTTTTTTTTAAATAATTTTTTTAATTGTAGATGGACACAATACCTTTATTTTATTTATTTATTTTTATGTGGTGCTGAGGTTTGAACCCAGTGCCTCACACATGCTGGGCAAGCACTCTACCACTGAGCCACAACCCCAACCCAGCCATACCATATTCTAATCAGAAGCCTCTGACTTCTGATAATGCTTATCAAGGAAACTCATACTCCTATGAGTCAAACACCATGATCAGTGCTTTAATTGTGTTGTCTCATTCATAACTCTCACTGACTCAGTCATTACATAGCTTGCTTGTACAACAGCAAAACCAAAACCAAAAATTAGCTGGTGCTCTTTCCTGCCAGACCAGGATTACTCTACCTCTCCCAACACCCCTTATCTCATCTGAAAAATGGGATAATGATATCTTTCTGGCAGAAATGAGAAGTGATGTACATAAGGCTCAAAACACAACACCTGGCACACCATTAGCCCTAAGGAAAAAGCAGGTATTCCTGAGGTGGTGAATTTCTCTTCTCCCTTTACTGGGGAGTGAACTCAGAGCACTCTACTCAAGCACTCTACCACTGATCTATATCCCCAGTCCTTTTTATTTTTTATTTTCAAACAGGGTCTCACTAAATTACCCAGGCTGGCCTTGAACTTGCAATCTTCTTGCCTTAGCCTCCTTTGTAGCTGGGATTACAGATATGCACCATCAGGCAACCTTTTAAAATTTTAAATAAATAAATGGGGAGGTGAAACCAAACACAGTAAAAAAAAAAAAATGCTCAGGTCCCTACTCAAGGTCACAAAATCAGAAATGGTATGGCCAAGGTTTGAGCCCCAATGACTTTAATGTCTGTGGTATTTCCATGATACCACCTTCTTTGAGGACATTCTCAGGCTTTAACATAAAAATTTCTCAGAGGACAAAGCCACAGGAGTCCTGCTCAGATTGATTAGGTTTAATTGTTTTATTTTAAAGGGAACTCCGTGTGTATGTGTATGTGAGCACGTGTGTGTGTGTGTGTGTGTGTGTGTGTGTGTGTATAACAAGATGAACTGCCAAACAAGGACAGCTTTGAGCTTGCTAACTTGGTATTTCTTTTAACAGATCTGCAAATAACTTGTTCTACAAGCCAAGAACACAGTTTAATTTGCAGTTCTCTAAATTACATGTTTTGCCTGGACACCTCTAAGAAAAAAGATGTCTAACAAAAAGATCAGTACATGGAGCAAATGCTATTCAAGCTCAGACTTTTAGAAAATGCTATAGCTATTGTGGGCACACAGCAGAAACTCAGGACTTCTTCATTTTCACTCCTATAATCAATGTAGCTGAACACATAAATGAACTTGCTTATGAGAACATTTTATGACAAGTCTGAGCTAGCATAATAGGGGACAAATCAACACCTTCCAGAATCCCCCACTTCTCTTCAGCTAAATGAAGTCCCCAAGTTCTTGGCCTTCAACATGTTTGCTGGACATGACTGTGGACTAAGCACTAATGTGCCTGCAGTACAGGACCAGGACATGTGAACTCAAAACCACACGAGGTATGCCAGTGCTTTATTAAAAATATATCTTAGGAAGAAAAAAAAAAAAAAATATATATATATATATATATATATCTTGGGGGGCTGGGCTATGGCTCAGTGTAGAGCGCTTGCCTACCATCTGTGAGGCACTGGGTTCAATTCCCAGTACCACACATATAAATATAAATGAATAAAATAAAGGTCCATCAACATATATGTAGATGTTAACAGACTTTTATTTTATTCATTTATTCACATATACATTTATGCATGTATGTATCTGGGGTTGGGGTTGTAGTTCAGTGGTAGTACACTTGCCTAGCATGTGGGTTCGATTCTCAGCACCACATATAAATAAATAAAATAAAGGTCCATTGACAACTAAAAAAATATATATGTGTGTGTGTGTGTGTGTGTGTGTGTGTGTGCGCATCTGCGTGTGTGTGTGGATATCTCAACTTAATGGCTTAATGGCATAGGAAAATATCTCCATAGCATTAATATTTTAAAAGCAGAATTCTAAGCTATTTACATGAATGCTAACTTTATATAAGTTACTGACACAAAGAGAAAGATATCAAAGCTATTAAAACAGTGGTAACCTTTCATTTATATGATTATTTTCATAATGAAGAAAAAAACTCCTAACCAGAAGAAATTATTTGACAAGTCTCTTGATCTCTTAAAACAGAAAAACAAAGGGTTTCAAAGAAAGATAGAAATCTTCAGGACTTTCAAAGGCAAAAAAAAAATATAAAAAGACAGCAAGGAAGAAAAATACACTAGGCATAAAATTTACTTTTATACTTAGAAGAAAAATTCAATTAAGATAAAAATTCTGCATAATATAAAACAACATTCTAAAATTTTAGAGCTAAAGAGACTTTAGAGCTTCTCTAGATCAGTATGTTCACTATCTAGATGAAAACAGTGAGGTCAGATAATAAGAGATTTGCTAAGGTTGGGCTGGGATTGTAGCTCAGGGATAGAGAACTTGCCTACTATGTGTGAAGCACTGGGTTCGATCCTCAGCACCACATAAAAATAGAATAAAGGTATTGTGTCCACCTACAACTAAAAAAAAAATTATATATATATATATATATATATATATATATATATATAGAGAGAGAGAGAGAGAGAGAGAGAATACATTTTAAAAAAGAGAGATTTGCTAAGCTTATCTAAAATTCAGTTAGCAGTATAGAGTCTCTTCTAATTTACTGTGAGTTTAGAAACTAAGCAACTATGCTTATTTGCATATTTATATTTATCTCAAAATAAATATAAACAGGCCAGTACAACAGAAGCTGAGCAGGGGATATAATTAAAAACCTGCACTTTTGCCAGGTTTTTTGTTGCTGCCTTACTTCCTGGTTCTTGGCCTGGTTCCTCATTAACTGATGAAGTTGCCCAACACAGAGGTTTGGATAGGTAGTGTATTATCAGCATAGTTAATTATATGCTAAGAGAAAATTACTATCTTTGACTTTATTGCAAATTAACCCTCTAAATTAATTTTATTCTTGAGCATTTTCAAGGATGTCTTTTAAGAGGAATGTTCAATCAAACTGCAGAATCATGAGCCTTTCAGAGAGTAGAAGTAACAGCAAACAGCTATCAAAAAAAACAAAAGAGAGAAGAAAAACATACAAGGTCAATCACATGGCCCCTATGTCACAGGTGTGCAGGTGTTATGGCAAAGGCCACTCAGAGCAGCTCACACCGCCTGCTGATACCCCAACACATACCTTGCTGTCCAAGAGAAGGTTGTCTGGTTTGATGTCTCTATGGATGAATCCAAGTTGGTGAATAGAGTCTATGGCTAATACTGTTTCTGCTATATAAAACTGAGTTTCTTCTTCAGTCAGAGTGTCTTTTTTCATCAACAAAGTCATCATGTCCCCTGGAGGTGGAAAAATACAAAGCCACCACCACACATCCACACACAGACAGAGACACACAGACACACACACAAGCAACACATAAGTAAGTATTGATTTTCAAATATCTATTCTCTATCTGCCAACATAAGGCACATAAACAGAACCCTGCTGTGCACCAGAGAATGACCCACACTGCCAATATGGCTGTGAAGGGAAGACAAGTAATAGCTGATAATATTTCAAGGGAAATAAATAAATAAATCACAGCCATAGAAAGCAAAACATTTTCATAATTAAGCTATGGGATACTGACCACTTTGCTGTGATTTGCATTTTGCTTTTGAGAAGAAAGAAAATTTCTCCTAAACTTAACATTTTTTTAAAAAAGCATATTTGCTTAGGATAATTATTTGGACTAACGGGAAAACTACTTTGCTTTTATTTTGCACAAATACCTGAAAACTTCTCTGCCTCTAAAGCAAATGGCACTTCACATAGGTTGCGCTGCTATTGTTAGAGAAACTGAAATGTCAAACAAAAATGTAAATATCTGGAAGGCTAAAAACAAGCTTTCCATCTTCTAGTCACAAAACACTGGAAGATAAACCAATAAAAAAGGCAGGACTTCTACAGCCAAGCATCAGTCAACAAAAGCTGAAAATGTTGTAGACTGGAATGCATAATAACTGCCTCACAGAAGTGCACACTGAACACCTCTCAAGATCAGTGTTTTTTTTTCCCTAGTGTCTTGTTATACAGGTACAACAAATGTATACCAATATCCTTTCCATCACTTTTAAAACAATATCAATTTTAGCAACCTCTTTAGTTTTCTGCAAAGTCAATATTTAATTATTTCTGCTTAATACAAGCAACATAAAATAGCAGAAAAAAGATTCAGATCCTAAAACTCAACAGTTAGACAAAAGCAAAGAAAATATGCATAAGTAGTTTAAAGATAAAAGAATAAGAAAGATTCAGTTTAAACCTCATATAAAACCATGTAATGTTAGAAAACAAGGAAAAGAGAAAGAAGCCTTTGTTTTAATACAGCATCATGCTGCTTTTTAAATTTCATTTCATTCATAATTTTATTCTTTGTATTCTTGGGAGAAAAGTAGACATTTTTCACTCAGGCAAAAATTACATCTTCTTTTTGGTCCAAGACTTGAAAAATGCATTCCTAATTACTCCTGGTAACGTTCAATCAGGAGGCACACCAAAGACCAGGGAAGTGCATGCAGACCAACATTAAGCGGCCTCCACTTGTGGCACAAGACAGCAGCCAACAGCTTCACACAGCACCTGTGTGAGCCTGCCCAGGTGACCAGAGAGCTCACTCTAGATGATCTAAGGCTTTGTAGGCCAGCTCCACCAAGTGCAAAGGGCAGGGACCAGGAGGTATGAGAAGCTACAGAAGATGGTGCAGATAAGGTCTGAGGAGACACACATCAAGGAGCTGGTGACCAAGCTGTATTGTAGTTCTATTTAAATACTAGCATGTAAATATTAAAAAGTTTCTCCTCATTCTGCCAGAAAAACTCTTTTCTAATCTTGATCAATTGTTAATAAAAAGTATTGGTAACCCTGTATCTAAACTAAGGGTTGTCACAAGATCATTATCATGCCACAATTATGTTTGCTTTGCCAAGAACCAAAAAGGAAACAGTTATCTTTTGTTTTTCCTCCACCAGAGTTAGCTCAGAATTCATCTGCTCACTGAGAAACAGACTGTGTTCCCCAAAACAGATGGTATGTTCTGTTCTGAGTTTACTTTGAGCAGTCTTAGGAGGGGCACATGCAGAGATATGTAAAACTGGAAATCTCCAAAATGAGGAATTAATTCTGGCTACTAATATAGGCAATGAGAAAGTTACTCCTTATTAATAAGTAATAGAAAATGAAATCAAAAAAGTTGAAGCAAAGAATATTATAGCTTCAATTTTGTCACTTGAATACCTTACACATGATTCCCATTGACAGGAGGAAAGAAAGCAGAGCTGCCTAATTTATTCCTACACATATTTAAAGGAAAAGGGAAAAGAAAGAACTGTCCATCTGAAATCATGAGAATGAATGAAAAGGTTACTAAGATTATAGAAAGGCACCCCAGCACAAGACAGGCTATTGACCTCCTTTATAGACCTAAAAGAAGATACAGAAAGAACTTTGTGAGCACAATTAAAAGTAGAAAGGAGGGTTAATTGTTGATGTGAGAAAGAGAAACCACAGAACAAAAAGGAAAAATGACCTTTCATCGTTAAGTAATTACCTCCAGGCAGGAACTCCATGATTAGGTAGAGGTTTAGCTTATCCTGAAAACTATAGAACATTTTCACAACCCACAAACTGTCTGCCTCCACTAGAATGTCACGCTCCGCACGAATGTGGCCAACCTGGAGGTATACGCATTTGATTAATGACAAGCCTTGCTCTGCTTTATTAGACTGCATATTTGCTTAAAACAATTTAAATACTGTTTTGAGTATTTAATTGTGATGATGTAAAAGATCTATTTACGCAAACCTACTAACTCAAAATTGACATTTGATTTGAAAATATTTGGTGATGAAAACCTGAGTGATGAAAGTCTTTTTAAAAAAAGGCAAAATGAATGGCTACAATACAAATGGCGACTTTAACATGCTATAAATTAAACCTCTGATTAGTTAAAATTACCACTCTTTTGCACATATTTTTGTTTTCTTTTTTAATTTTTTTTTTTTAGTTGTAGATGGACACACAATGTCTTTATTTAATTTTATGTGGTGCTGAGGATCCAACCCAGTGCTTCTCACATGTAAGGCAAGTGCTTTACCACTGAGCTACAGCCCCAGTCCCCATATTTTTGTCCTAAAAATCCCTTATGAAAAAAATTAGTCCCTAAAGTGAGACTCTCCAAACAAGTCCTCCCTCAGGTCTGCAATAATATCTAAAATGACAGTGACAATTCAAGAATACTATGATACCACAGCATTTAGTTTACTGTGGTGCAAAGAATATGTGCTCAGTTAATTCTTAACTACATTAAAACATAAGAACATCTGCTGGGCATGGTGGCACACACCTGTAATCCCAGCTTCTCTGGAGGCTAAGACAGGAAGAAGGCAAGTTTGAGGTTAGCCTGGGCCACTTAGTGAGACCCTGTCTCAAAATAAAAAAATTAAAAGGGCTGGGTAAAAAATAAAAGCTCAATGGTAGGGTGCCCCTGCATTTAATTTCCAGTACTGAAAGAAAAAAGAGAGAGAGGGACCAACTAAGAAAAGTTATGAATTAAAATTAATGACATTTCCAGTTTTCTTTTACTAAAATATCTAGCTGAGAGCAGGTTGCAAAAAGTTAGAGAGAATTGGTAGAATTATTTTGCTAAAATAATGTTTTATAATATGAAATTTGTCATATTGACTTTAAATATATAATAGCAAAACATTGCTACCTATTATGAAATCCCATCCTTCCCTTTTTTTTTTTTTTTTTTTTTATTGTTGTTGTTGTTGTGCAAGATCTTGCTATGCTGTGGAGGCTGCGGGCTTCAAGCGTGAAATTCTTCTGCCTTAGTCTCCTCTCCTTAAAAATGTCACAAGACCCAAAGTTGGGTTTTATCAAGTCTAAAAGTTTTATTTGTGTACAATCCAGATCTTTAATAGAGATTTGTGTCTTAATCTATGCTATAAGTCTATCTCTCTCTTTTTTTTTTTTTTTGGTAACAGGAATTGAACTCAGGGATGCTTAACCACTGAGCCACATCCTCAGCCCTTTCTATTTTCTATTTTTTGAGACAGGGTCTTGCTAAGTTGCTGAGGCTGGTTCTGAACTTGCCATCCTCCTACCTCGGCTTCCTGAGCTGCTGCGCCTAGCTTGTTACTAGTCCTGAGTTTTTATGTTCCAAAGTAAAAGATGCACCAAGATTCATAAACTGACACTTTTGTTGACAAATCAGCCCAATGATTTTGTTTTGATTAATACAGTGCTTTACACACTTGTTTTACTGAGGTGTCTTCAACAAGACCAGGTACTCTTCCATTTGAACACAGCCCAGTCTCCGTTCTATCTTACATAAATTTACATTTAACCTGCTTTATTTTTCCAAGATAATTCTCAGGGCCCTGGAGGCATTTTATTTACATATTTGAGTTTTCAGTCTCTACTAAAATTGGTCTTTGGGGAACAACAGTTTCAATTTTTACATTTTTACTTCTGTATTTATGGTATGGGGTGAAAAAAATGTACAATAAGGGTGATAAGGAATAATCAAATAAAGCATCTGCACTTATTCAACCTTACTATAAAAATAAAGCTTTTGGGAAACTAATGCTGCTTGCTGACCTGCAGCCCTGCAACCACAGCTATGGCCCCATTCAGACATTAAAAACTATACAAAGTGGCCTTCATGTGCCTGTTTCCTTTAAGGCCCCTATCTACTGCAGGGAGCAGAGAAAAGGGGGGCACTACCATTACTACACTCACCTCGGAAGTCAAAATGGTGACTTCGGCATTTCCTGTTTGTTAAGGGGAGAGCTAGTCATTGCAAGCACACCTTGCCATTCTCTCCTGAGGCTGAAATGATAGCCAGGAGTCTCGAGATCTAGAAGTAGAATCAGTTGAATAGCGGAGAAGAAGGGAAGCGCCAAAAAGTTCTCTTTCCTCCATTCTGTAAATATTTAATAGGGTGGGGTGCAAACTGCTACCTGGGGCACTAAGAAAGCAGAGATGAAACTAGGCTTTGTTCTCTCGTAACAGTACATTGGAATCACAGCAAAGGTTTTTCTTTGCTCTAGAAACATCTGACACCAACTAAATACTAATGTCTTATTCTTTAAAATTTTTCCAAGTAGAATAAATTTCCATCTTATAGAGCAAAATAACAAGCTGAACTCTCTTAATTCATCTCAGTTCAATAAAGTCACCAAAAAAAATAAATAAATTTTCCTCTGGATAGGCACCTGCAAATATAAAAAGTTAGGTTTTGAATCTAAACTTTGTCAGTTTTACTCAAAAATGATAATGGATTTGCACTGGGCAACTAACTTTCACCTGTGCTCCTTCAAGATGTTAGACCCACATAGAGTCTGTGGTCATAGACTTTAACTGGATTATACCAAGATCAAATCAAGGTAACTGGTCCATCACTTAAGGTGAGCTAAACAATTAAGTTAATGTTCCATTTAATGCATAAATTAATGCAATGTTTAAAATCCCAATTCTAATTAGATATGTCTTTTATTTTCACTGAGAAAAATCTAAGGAATTCATTTTTTAAAAGGTAGGACATTTCACAAAAGGTTTGGATCATTAGATACCATGTTGAGCACATGGCACATGCTATGTGGAATTAATAACTCTGAAAGTCATAAAATTATTACTATACTTTACAATTTTCTTCTGTTAATTATTTGATAAGTTTTAAGCCTTCATTAAAACTATAGAAAGCATGTCTTATAAAAATAAACCTTACTCATGAAATGCAAATAATAATGACTAGTCAATAATAGAAATGTTATATTTTCCTTCTCAAGATTAACTGGCATACTTTCAATACCTATGCACTCATACACTAATTTCTAGATAATACATAAACAGGGTTATACTGCATTATTTATTTATTTATTTATTTATTTATTTTCAGTATTGGGGGTTGATCCCAGGAGCATTCTCTATTCTACTATTAAGCTCTACTCTAACCCTTTTTATTTTTTTGAGATAGAGTCTGGCCAAGTTGGCAAGGTCAGTCTGAAACTTGTGATCCTCCCATCTTAACCTGGGATTACAGGCATGTGCCACTGTGCCTGGCTTACACTGCCTTTTGCATAAGATTCATGTTAGCTTAAAATACAGCATCTGAAGATTTATTGCCTGAGAATCTGAAACTCCAAAATTCCTAGGAGTCTAAAGCTTCTGGGTAACACATGAAAATTAAAGAGAAAATAAAACTTCCAAATTTTGGAGGTGGCACTTGAATGAAGGCAGAGAAGACTCCATCATTATACTACCTCTCAAGAGGTAGACAGGACTGGATGTAGGGCCCACCTCCATCCTGAACCATGGGCTCTATAGAGAAGCTCTCCCTGCCATTGGATCCTATAACACTGGACCTTTTACAGGACAGTTGAGGAATCACTCACAACAATCCATTCTTAAGAAAGCAGCTAACTAAACTAGATTTACAAAAAGTCTGTCTCACTTTTTTAAAATATACCTTTCAATATTTGTACCTCACTTATGTTGCATACAGAATTTATGTATCTCATAGACCTATTTGCAAAGTGGATTCAGGTTTTAGAAAGCACTGAAGTTTTTGGGGGGCTGACATGCTAGGGCCTCAGTCATCTTAAGTAAACACTCTACCACTGAGCTACATCCCCAGTCCTTAAGAAGTGTTCTTAATCATTAAAGAAAAAAATTGCACTGCTCTTCCATTTGCATTATATTTTTACAAATTTATTCAGATTTTGGAAGACCAGTCTCTCTCAGGTAATGATGAGCTATCTAAAAGACCTAACTTTTGTTTAAGTGGGAATGAATGAACTTACAGAATGAAGCACATTGAGATACACCATACAATGTCAATTCTAAGCTCTTCTAGTCCTCAGTTCCAAAGTGTAAAAACACTTCCTATTTCTCAGCATTTGATAAGCATACCGCACCAAGCATGACCTCAAAAAGGTTCTCATGACAAGATTATCTCCCAATCAAGTGGGAGACTCATACAACAGCTGCTTCTGTAACAGGTTTTCAACATTAAAATGACTACCCATAGGCATGATTTGCAATTTTAAATATGTAACTACTTCTTTGTAAGGGTAAAAAAGTAGTTATCCTATGTATAGTTGTACGTAACAGAGCTAAAGAAAACTATAATAAAATATACATTGCAACTAAGAAAATAGTTTAGAGACAAAAATTCAGAGGATAACCAAAAGCACTGTTCCAACTATGCTTTACCTGCTCTTTTTCAAGCATATCTGCTTTACGGAGGATTTTCATTGCATATACATGCCCTGTATCTTTCTTCTGAACAAGCCGCACCTTAAAAAGTCAAAAGAAATGCCAAGTCAAAAGTCCATGCTACCAAGTTCATGCTTTCATGTGTTATGACAAAGACAAGGATGTTTTGTTTGTTTGTTTGTTTTGGGTTTTAGTAGGGCCCAAAAAGTTAAATTGAAACAGTATCATAATTTGAAATAAGCAAGTAGTAGTTAAAGAAGCAGAAGAAAATGCTTTCAGCATCTCAAAACTTAGTAGTAATGTCACTGTTGGTAACATTCTCAAACATCTCTATATTTGAACAGCTTTGGCTCCCCAGTTGAGCAAACCAATCTAATTTAAAACCTTCTCAATTCCAAACTTAAGGATGAGTTAAATCCCTGGCATGTTATCTCATCACATCTGAAAACCTAAGCAAATGATTATAACAACATTTACAAATAAAAGTAAAAACTCACACAGGAAAAATGTCTGGAAGTAAAATGTTAAAATTTCATGCAGTTTTTTTTTTTCTCTTTTATATTTTCCAAGGTTTTAAAAGAGAACAGATAATTTTATGATGAAAAGACAATTAATAGTCTACAAAACAAAAGAAAAACTTCTTGGCATGTTACTGCATATCCTCCCCTTCTCTCCCAAAACAAAGTTCTCTGTCCCTTGCTTCAAGTTTTTCCTGAGTCCCATGTCCCTTTCTCCCTGAGCAGAAAACCATTCTAAGATTTTTTTTTCCCTCTCTCAAGGGGTCTCAAAAGTGATTCTGAATACTAAGGGATCAATTCTATATTTCACTCATGCCTTTGAAATATTACATGTCCCCTGAGTACTGGTTTTTAATAATATGCTACTCCTTCTATACAAAGCTAATTTAACTATTATATGAGCAAGTCACCCACTTAGGGTGTTTCCCATTAATAAGAATGTTCTTTCATGGGCTCAGTCAAACTCCTACAGCTTGATCTGGTGATCAAGCAGAATTCATTTATAAGCATAGCTGGGCAAAGGGGCTAGGAATGTAGCTCAATAGTAAAGCACTTGCCTAACATGTGTGAGGCCCTGAGTCTAATCTCCAGCACCACCACAAAAAAAAAAAAAAAAAAAAAAAAAGAAAGCAAAGAAAAGAAAGAAAGAATAAAAGAGTATCTGGGCCAGGGTCTGGGGACATAATTCAATGCTTGAGTACCTGCCTAGCATGAAGCCCTGGGTTCAATCCCCAGGACTATTATGTAAAATTATTAAAAAAAAAAAAAAAGAAAAAAAAAAGGAGGTTGTCCAAAGTTGCAAATGCTTCTAGTTCTCTACCACTACCTATATAACTCCTTTCTGTAAATTCTCTATCTTAAGGATATCTTTTAAGAGATATATGAATAAAAGGGTGGAGATATATTACTAGTCTGCTCCTGGAGAAGTAGTGTGGTACTGGGAAAAACAAAAGCCGTAAGATCAGACTTAGGCCCAATTTCTGGTCCTGGTTTTCAACTGCTGTGACATTGAGTCTTTACATACCTCCTCAGAGTATTAACTTTAATCTATAAAATGGGTTTTTGTCATAATTATAGGAGAAAAACACTGAGTGTTTTTTCCTTCTATCTTTCAAATCTCCCTCTTGATCAATATTTAAAATAGCAACATTAGGGCTGGGGATGTGGCTCAAGCGGTAGCGCACTCGCCTGGCATGCATGCAGCCCGGGTTCGATCCTCAGCACCACACACAAACAAAGTTGTTGTGTCTGCCGAGAACTAAAAATAAATAAATAAATATTTTTTAAAAAAAGCAACATTATCTCTGGCAAAAAAGAAAAGAATAGAGATCGGGGTCAGTGAAGAAGGGATGAATGAGAGAAAGAGGCTAGACAGAGCAGGTAGGACATGGGCGTGCATGCCTGACCCACCAACCCCACATATTTCATTTCAATAATGATATGTTAGAAACTTTGGAATTACTTTGGGGTTTTTGGTACTTTATAAGCAGCTATAGTTTTTACCTCACCAAATGCTCCTCTGCCTATGACTTTTAAGGACTCAAAATCTTCCAATCCAAGTCTTGTTCTCTTCAAACGAAGAAATTCAGTCTCCTTCCGAGCATGTGCTGATCTCCTGAGTCTTTTCTAGTGTTTAAGAAAGAAGAGGAAAAATAAGGAGTTCAAATTATGAAACTCTACAACTAAGTCATATGTGTGTCTTGCTCCGCTTGAGAACAGGGCCACACCAGACTAGACAATCTCACATAACAGAACAATAAAAGGATCCTTAAGAGATCATTTGTCCTTTCCCTGGCCTTCAGACACAAGAAGCAAGCCACAATGAATAGATGGCTGCCTCCTCTGAAAGCTCTGACTAATCTACTTCAGCAATGACTATTCTAACATTTCTAATGGAGGAGAATAAACAATGCTTTCTTTTAACCTTTTTTATATATAATAAAAGTTATGTTTTTCTATTTTTCTCTGGATTTTTGTTGTTATTGTTTATTTTGTTTTGTGATAGTTGTTGTTTTGCAGTTCTGAGGATGGAACCCGGGGAGCACTTTACCCAAGTACCTCCCCTGCCCTTTTTAGTTTTAAGACAGGGTCTCACAACTAAGTCACACTGAGGCTGGCCTTCAACTTTCAATCCTGCCTCAGCCTCCTGAGTTGCTCAGATTATAAGCATGAGCCACTGTGCCAGCTCCTCTGGGTTTGCATAAATGCTACATATGGTTTATTGTGTGCTTGAATTTTCTATTATTCTTACAAATATTGCATATTTTTCACAACCATCTTGGGTTCTGTGATTTGTTTCTATTTTTGAAGGCATTCCCACTGCCATTGAGTTACTCTGCATAGTCCTTTAATAACTGTATTTTCTCCTACCGAATTTGTAGGCAGTGGGCAGAGGGCTAATTTGAGATAGGTAATTTGCCTCATTTCCATAGAGTCTTTTCACTAAACTCATAAGAATGCTGTATCTTGCTAAATTTTAATTTGATCTCATTGACTTCATCCTTTTTCTTGGAATTCTAATCTAGGCACAAGGGTGCCTAAAGAAGTCTTCCTTTCCAGGGTATCTAATAATTAACTTCTCCCTCTTCATGAATACCCAAATCCAGAAGCATGCCAATCCTCAAGTTCCTTTGTAACTCAGCCCAAACCCTTCCTCCCTGGGCACCAAGACTAACTTGAGAGACATGAAACAACTTTCCATGCTGGATTTCAAGGAAGATTTTTCCAGTATTAATTACCTCTTCATCTTTTAGGCCTTCCTCTTCCATCACTTTTTCTAACTTCTTTTGTCTAAAACAAACAATAATAACAACAAAAGACATATGAAACAATATTTGAATGATTTTCTGGAAATTCTATACAAAATAAGAAATAAAAAGGGTAACACTCAGAAGTGCATGCCTGTAATTCCAGTGACTTGGGAGACTAAGGCATAAAGATTCAAAATTCAAGGACAGCCTCAACAACTTAACAACACCCCATCTCAAAAATAAAAATAAAAAGGGCTAAGTATGCACAACAATGTTTATAGCAGTACAATTCACAATAGCTAAACTGTGGAGCCAACCTAGATGTCCTTCAGTGAATGAATGGATAAAAAAATGTGACATTTATACACAATGGAATATTACTCAGCAATAAAAAATAAGATCATGGCATTTGCAGGGAAATGGATGGCATTAAAGAAGATTATGCTAAATGAAGTTAGCCGATCCCAAAAAAACAAATTCTGAATGTCTTCTCTGATATAAGGGGGGTGAATCAAAATGGGGTTGGGAGGGAGAGCAAGGGAGGAAGATTACCTCTAGATAGGGAATAGGGGTGGGAGGAAAAGGGAGGGAGAAGGGGAATAGCATGGATGGTGGAAGGAGATCCTCATCATTATACAAAATACATGTATGAACATGTGAATTTGGTGTCAATATACCTTATATACAATCAGAGACATAATAAATTGTGGTATAAAGATGTATTAAAAATTGTAATGCAAAGAAATAATAATAATAAAGGAATAAATATATAGCTTGTGAGTAAAGCACTCCTGGGTTCAATCCCTAGTACCAATAAACAAATAATTAAAGGAAATATAGTTCAATAGTAAAATGCCCCTGGGTTGATTAAAAAAAAAAAAAACTGTATAATGTATTAATACAATAGAGAATCTTGTTTTGAAACCTAATGTTCTTTTTTTCTTTCTCAGTTATTTCCTCCTTACCAAACCACAAAACAGCTGGTATTTGATAACTTCTTGTATCAGAATGCTTCTTTCTCTCTGTGTGACTGAAATCTACTTCCTTTATTTCACACCTTCTTCCCCCTTCCTGCCATGAGTGAAGAGTAATAAATAACAAAGGTAGGGCTGGAGTTGTAGCTCAGTGGTAGAGCACTTGCCTATCATGTGTGAGGCACTGGGTTTGATTCTTGGCCCTACATATAAATAAATAAAATAAAGGTCCATCAACAAATAGAAAAAAAATATTTAAAAAAATAATAATAGGGCTGGGGATACAGCTCAGTTGATAGAGGGCTTGCCTCGCATGCATAAGGCCCTGGGTTCAATCCTCAGCACCACAAAAAAATAAATAAATAAATAACAAAGTTAAAGGCAGAATTTAAAGATGAGGAGGGAGGGCCAATCCAAAAAGGTGATTGACACCACTATCAAAACTTTAGATTCCAAATTTTTGGAGTACTAAATAATGGGGGTGGGGAGGTAGTGCAAGAGATTGAACTCAGGGCCTCCTTCACACCCCTAGCCTCATGGGAGAATTTTGTTTTTCTTTGTGGTACTAAGGATTGAACCCAGGGCTTTGTGCACAATACATAAGCAGTTTACCACTAAGTTACATTCTGAGCCCTCAAGAATATTTTTGATCTATAGTTTCACAGTGATTTGATAAACGTAAGAAACACATGCAAAACTTCCTTACAACCAATTCTATAGATCCAATCTTCATTTATTCAACATAATTTTTTTAAATAAGTACAAGGGCTGGAATCTCTCCTCACCACTTATCAGCATTCCAGATAAAAAGGCAATATGAGGTGGGGACAAATAAAAGTGTAGAGTAGGTAAAGCAAAGCATGTAGCCAAGTGTGGCTGATGCACACAGCACTTCCAATGCCACGTCAATGTTGGCTCTTACTCTGAAGACAACTAAGAGCTAACAGGTTATATGTAAAATGTGATAAGATTTCTATCTTAGAATACTAACTGGCAGTAATGAAGATCTGATGGACCAGCAGGCAGGAACTGCAAGTGACTGAGAAAGACCTAAGGCTAACTAATTCAAATACACACTGAAGTTCTGGTACTAGGGCTGGAAAACTAGAATAAAGTGAAGGAATCTATTATAAAGATCAACTGCAGTAGGAATCACAGAAAAAGTCTTAAAAATTTCTTGTCTGGGAGATAATGATGCCCCTGATCAAAATAGGAAACAAAGAGAAGAATATAGAAAGAAAATGATTCTAATTTTGGTCAAAGACAACTTATTATAATAATTCTATTTAGTTAAAATAAATATTTTGTTAAAATTCATTTTACAAATCTACAAGATCAAACAATGAGTAAGAATTTTTCACCAAACTCTCAAGAAGTGTAAAGATCTACTCTGATTCTGATGGGAAAAAAAGATCCCAATACATGGCTCCCCCCTCAGTCTCACCACTCTCTTCACATAGTTCCCAGAGTATTTTGGGATATGAATCTCTGTGTACATGTGTATTTGAGGGAAAAGGCTATACTTCTAATAATTTCAGGAGTATAAATTAATTCCATTTCTGTGGTTAGATAGTTAAAATAAGGAAAAGTAAGACACAAAGCTTTGAGGCTGGGCTTGGGGCTCAGTAGTAGAGTGCTCGCCTAGCACATGCGAGGCACTGAGTTCGATCCTCAGCACCACATAAAAAACAATAAAATAAAGTTAAAAAAAAAAAAAGACACAAAGCTTAAATAGTAACTCAATATGGTCAGTTCTTTTTGTGCCTGGAGTACCAAACACCATCATACCTCATGACTATATTTTTGTTGAAAGACCAACCATACCAGACTGATCCATAGGTCTAGTGCATTATCCACTATGTCACAGAACAGATTCCTTCTGACTATATTTAAAATCTAAATACAAACTTGGAGGTTTTCCACAATCTTACCTCCCTCAAGTGTAATTAAGTTGATTTCAATAGAACGCCTGCCTGGGAATAAAATATCAGAATTCACTCCCTGAACACAATGAGATTATTCCATTAGAGAAAGTATCCAGGAAAAAAAAAAAAAAGTATCATGGCAATGATTTATTGGTTCCTGAGCCACAAAGACCCTGACAACATAAAAAATAGCAAGCATAATCTAAAAGAAGGCTTAAAAATGGCATCTTCTGGCTGGGATACAGCTCAGTTGGTAGAGTACTTGCCTCGCATGTATAAGGCCCTCAGTGTAATCCCTAGCACCACAAAAAAAAAAAAAAAAGCATTTTCTGTGGGATGATACTAAGGAACTATTATTAACTTGGTTAGATTCATGATTATGCAAGACAATGACCATATTTTTTGAAGATATACATTGGAAAGAAATGATATTTGAATGCTATTTAGAATTTACTTTAAAACACAATTAGAAAGCTGGGCATGGTGGCACACACCTGTAATCTCAGTGGCTCTGGAGGCTGAAGCAGGAGGATCTCGAGTTCAAAGCCAGCCTCAGCAAAAGCAAGGTGATAAGCAATTCAGTGAGACCCTGTCTCTAAATAATATATAAAATAGAGCTGGGGATGGGGTTCAGTGATTAGGTGCCGCTGAATTCACTCCCCAGTACCCAAAAAAAAAAAAAAAAAACCAACAAACAAAAACAATTAAAAAGAGCCAGAAGCAGTGGCACATGCCTCCCAGTGACTTGGGAGACTGAGGCAGGAGAATCGTAAATTCAAAGCTAGCCTCAGCAATTTACAAGGCCTTAAGCAACTTAGAAAGACCCCATCTCAAAATAAAAAATAAAAAGGGCTGGGGATGAGGAGCTGGGGTTGTGGCTCAGTGGTAGAGTGCCTGCCTGGCACAGGTAAGGTCCTGGGTTTGATCCACAGCACCACATAAAAATAAATAAATAATTAAAGATATTGTGTCCAACTACAATTAAAAAATAAATATTAAAAAGGGGGGTGGGGTGGGGGGCTGGGGATGAGGCTCTGTGGTTAAGTGCCCCTGGGTTCAATCCCTGGTATCAAAACAAAAGATAAACAAGTGAAAAAGCACAATTAGCAAGAAAAACTGAGATAATGGACAAAAATATAGCAACGAATTAATAATTATTAAACCTGAGGGATGAATATATTGTGAAGAGGCTAACTGTATTATTCTGTGTTTGTTTTAAATTGTTCATAAAGAAAAATAAAAGTAGGACCCTCTAACGTAGGTCCTCCTACGGGATTGCTCACAGTGGCAGCACTGGCTAGCTACCACTCTGGCCTTTGGTGGAAAACACTCTGCTACTCATCTCCAACATTCCAAATCAGAATCTTGGAAGAGACCCCAGGTCACTTTCACAGGGAGAGTGACATCCAACCTCACCCTAGCAATGCCTTTTATGTGCCCCATTTATTTGCATGTGTGCTCATTTCCCATATGAGATAGTTAGGTTATTTGAAGGGCAGGACCACATTTGAATCCCTGATTTCCAAATGAATAGTACTTTGTACACATCTACTTTTTAAACCATATATTTCTAATTTTTATTTTGTCATTGATTTTCTGGGAGTTGAACACAGGAGGACTCTACCACTGACAGTTCCAGCTGTTTTTATTTTAAGATGGGGTCTCACTAAATTGCCCAGGCTGGCCTCAAATTTGCCATCCTTCCTGCCGTCTCATCTTCTCAAGTTGCTGGAATTACAGAAATGCACCACTGCAACCAAGGTTTTGTCTTTAAATAAAGATCGGAATGTGTCAAAATGTGTGGACACATTCCTGACTACTATTTATAATGAGCTCCCTTTTCTAAACCTAATTTATTCTAATTTCTATTTATAAACACTCAAAACTAATCATCATACAGATTATTAATTTTTTTAGTTGTAGATAAAATAAAGCTTCCCTTTATTTTATGTTTAACTTTATGTGGTGCTAAGGATCGAACCCAGTGCCTCACACATGCTAGGCATGCGCTCTGACACTGAGCCACAAGCCTAGCACAATCATACATTTTTTTTAATATTTATTTTTTAGTTATAGGTGGACACAATATCTTTTTTTAATGTGGTGCTGATGATTGAACTCAGTGCCTCTCCCATGCTAGGCAAGCAATCTACCTAAGCCACAACCCCAGTCCCCAATCTATATAGATTTTTAAAATCTCAACAAATTACAGAACTTCAACTCTATACTCTGGTACTACTGATATCTTGTCTGAATGATATTTGATTAATGAAAACCACTAGAAGGTCTGGATTTGAGATCGGGGATGCAGCTCAGTGAAAGGGTACTTGCCTAACATATATGAGGCCCTATTACAATCCCCAGCATCACAAATAATAATAATAATAATAATAATCTGGATTTATCCATCTTTGGGGCTTAATAAAACTGACATTGGGCCACTAATATTAATCACATTTCTATTCAGTATCAGATCATCCCAAACACAGGCATAGTTAAGAAAATTTGAATGAGAATATCTTTTTTCTTTACTTTTTCAGAGCTAAAGACTAAACACAGAGCCTAGTGTATGCTAGGCAGGCACTCTATCACTGAGCTACATCCCTAACCCCTGAGCAAGAATATCTAAGAGAAGTTATAGACTATGCAGGTTCTCAGAGAGTAAACTGCACAAAAGTCTTTATTTGATTGAGGGGTAGGGGAGGCATACCATTATTCTCTGTTAAGTTAGATTTATGTTTCTGTGATTTTAAAATTAATCCACCAAAATAGTCTTCATGAAGAAAAGAAACAATCCAGGATATTCTGTCAGAAGAAATGCCTGTTTCCTCAGTTTCAATCACAGACTGCTATGTATTATATCTGTCATTATTTTTCATGAAAAACTTGGCAATTATCAATATCTATTTGGCACACAAGATCACATACCAACAAGAATAGAAGAGTTGCTGTTCCCCGAGAAGATGACAACAGAGCCTGCTGTAAAAGGCAGAACACAAGCTGAGGAAGCAGAGCTGATCTTGCACTACTGAATACTTACAGTGTACCAGTGGCACTACCAGGCCATCAAGCAGCCTTCCTCAGCACTGCATGAAGGACACTACATTCAGGGAGTTAAATTTGCCATAGTGTTTCTGTAAAACTGCTCTAAGTTCTCATATTTTACTTGTATACAGTAAATGATTCCCAAATGAATTTTATTCTTTCTTCTATCTTTAGACTTTGTACATCTCCCCCATGCAAAAGTTCTTTATTTAAAATATAACCTAGTGCTCTCCTAATACGGAACAGTGCAAAAGTTACATATATGTCAAATATTACAGAGTTCTAAAAAGTACCCAGATAAGGCACAAGAAAATTTGTATTACAGCCTCATCTTAAAATATACCACCCCAATTGGGTAAGTTATGTTCAAAAGTGTGAATTTCTGAAAACAGGATTGTTAAATGTGTAAAGGTCAGGTAAGTTGAAATATTTCAATAAAATACACTTTCTTTGGGGGGATAATTTATTTGACAGAGGAAATTCTAACTCTCAAAAATGTGTCCAGATTACTACATGATGAAATGTTTAAACAGTGCCTTTTTAGGACATTAATTATAATTGTTTTAAAATAGTATCAGAGGTCTCTTTAAAAAAGTTGTGGACATTATTATTTTTAAGTTAAATCTGAGAACTTAAAATATCAAAAGTATAATTATTAATTTGCCCATGTAACATTTTGTGCACATATTTAAAAATCTAAGCAGAATTCTTTATAAAACAGTGGATAATGGCTGGTGATGTAGCTCAGTGCTAAGGTGCTTCTGAGGCCCTGTGTTCCCCAGCACAACCAAAAATGAAACAAGAGTTTGGATGATGGATAATACCCATTGTTGCTAAAGGGACTTTCTTCAGTAAGTTTTGTCTTTGCTTACAGCCATGTATATTAAAAAAGTGAACTACAGTTAATATGAGTGCTTGCCTCATATGCACAAGGCTCTGGGTTCAATACCCAGCACCACAAAAAAAAAAAAAAAAAAAACAAAGATGAACTAGTCTGACTTAGACATGCATACTACTCTTTGATGGAAAACATTAAAATATTCAATGTATTCTTAAAAAAGGAGATGGGTAAGTGGGTTTGTCTTAGTGTTCTCAGATTATAAAGATGGCACTTTGAGTACATATAAACGTATTTGCAAACCTTTTTTAATACAGGTTATGAGTTCCACTTTATTTAAATATTCATAGAATCATGTAAATTTTATGTCCAGCTGAACAAATAGTGAATGCTTACCATATTCAAGACTTCCTTTTCACTAGGAATGAAAAGGAAGTGTGTCTTCTGTTTGTAGTATGTCAACTTCTTATAATATAAAACTTATTCTATTATAATTTATCATTGAATACTGTAACCCAGTTAATTTTGCATTCAATTTTTTAAAAATGAACATATAATTTGAATCCCATTTTTTGGAAATAAAATTCTGCCAAAACTATTTAAATATTTTTTAGAAGTGCCTAAACCAATACTAATTTCAAACCCTCATTATATTAGCCGCATATTCTTAATAAAATGTTCTTTTATCACAACTGTTTGACATCACTAAACTTATGTCTAACAAGGTTCTGTATTTCCCTATAATATCAAAAAGTTTGAAAACTCATTTCTGACAGTATAACTTTGGTTTACTTACTACTGAGATAACTTTTGCTAATAGCTATTGTTTCTATTTTTTAATATTCTATCAATAAACCCAAAATTTATTAAACTGTATAAATTAACACAAATCCAACTTATATTCAAAAAGGAGGGTACAAAATGAAAAGATCTACAAGGAGCATAAATTTTTTAAAGACTCAAAATATTGGTGACTGGGGATATATCTCAGTTGAAAACCTTACCTAAAGGTTTTTCATTTTTTCTAAATGAAAAAATGTGATTTAATAATTACAAATTATCACATTTTCTAATTCTTTTAAATGTCTAACATTCTTTTCTTATCATCGCCCTCTTTCTCTCTCTTTTTTTTTTTTTTTTTTTTTTTTTTTTAACTAGGAGTTAAATTTCCTAGTACTAGGAATTAAACTCAGGGGTGCTCTACCACTGAGCTACATCCCCAACTTTTGTTATTTTGAATTTTGAGACAAGGTCTTGTTAATTTGCCCAAGCTGGCCTCAAACTTGGAATCCTCATGCTGCAGCCTCCCAAACAGCTGGGAGTACACCAAGTTCAGCACCATCCTTTTGATTAATTTTGTCTTTAAAAAAAAAAAAAAGGCAAAACCACCAAAGCTTTTGACCAGTCTTTTCATCTTAGGACTCCCAAAAAGAAAAAAAAATCACTGACGACTGCCCATTTGGGGGTATATTCTTAGGATAAATTACAATATAACATTTATTAATAATGTAAAAAAACCAAAATATCACCTTGTTCCTGGGGAATGAGATGTATATCAAGATAAACCATAGTTAAAGTAGAGCCAATAGGATTAAAAACCAGCTGATTAAAATAAAATAAAAAGTAACTAAATCAGATTTCATAAGCATTTGCGTAATAATTATGATCCCTGAAACTCTGGTTTCAAGAGTGTTATATTTGACAGTAACTATCTCCAACAATGAAGATATACTGTGACAATTTATCTTTCAATAAATGTCTATGTAATTCTCCATATTAATAGAATAAAGGTTCTGGGTACAGTGGTGCATGCCTGTAATCCCAGCAACTCAAGAGGCCATTTGAGGCCAGCCTTACAATTTAGTGAGACCCTGTGGTAAAAGAAAAAAAATTAAATCTTTTATAGTTATGTTCAAAAGAATCCCAATAATATATAACTAAAAAGAACAAAGGCTGAGGTTGTGGCACAGTGGTAAATGCTTGCCTGACATGTGTGAGGTACCGAGCTCGACCCTAAGTACCACATAAAAACAAATAAATGAAATAAAGGTAAAAAAATAAAAATTTTTAAATATCCTATTTAAAATGTTTAAGGGGGAAAAAAAAAAAGAAAGAAAGAAAGGCCAGGCATGGTGGTGCACACCTGTGCACCAGCAACTTGGGAGGCTGAGGCAGGAGGATCACAAGTTCAAAGGCAGCCTCAGCAACTTACTGAGGCCTCAAGCAATTTAGCAAGACCCTATATCTCAAAGTAAAAAAGAGGTATATTCTTAGAATAAATTACAATATAACATTGTTATGGACCTAAAAAAATGGAAATATATACCATGTCCATGTTCAATATTGTTAACATGTCAATTCTCCCCAAATTGATCTACAGATTCTATATTACTCCAATCACAATTTCATTAGGCTTTTCTATAGAAACTGACAAACTGATTCTAAAATTAACACGGAAATGTGAAGAGCCTACAATGTCCAAAGAAATCTCAGAAAAAAAGAAAAACATAAAAAGTAGGAGGACTACCTTACTTCAAAACTTACTACAAAGCTACAGTAATCAAAATGGTGTGATACTGGTATAGAGAGCCCAAGAAAGAGATTTACCCTTATATATGGTCATTTGATTTTCAAGAAAAGTGCCAAAGCAGTTTAAGAGGAAAAAATTTTTTCAACAAACATGCTAAAATAACGGGATACCCATTAGGAAAAAAAGTTAAATCTCAATTCTACACACAATTATTTAAGGTGGATCATAGAACTAAATGAAAAAGCTAAATCTAAAAATGTTCAGAAGAAAACAGAACATTTTTATTACTTGGGCATAGGCAAAGGTTTCTTAAGGGATCACAGGAAACAATTACCATAAAACAAAAAAAATGCCAAATTTTATTTCATCAAAATTTTAAATGACAGGGCTGGGGTTGTGGCTCAGCGGAAGAGCATTCGCCTAACACGTTCGAGGCCCTGGGTTCGATCCTCAGCACCACATAAAAATAAATTAATTAATTAAAGATATTGTGTCCAACTACAATTAAAAAATAAATTAATTAATTTTAAAAAATGTTTTAAATGACAGTCAGGCATGATGGTACATGCCTATAATCCCAGCAACTCAGAAGGCTGAAGCGGGAGGTTAGCCTCACTAAATTGCTAAGGCTGGCATTGAACTTCAATCTTCTGCCTCAGCCACCTGAGTTTTGACAGGATTACAGGTGTGTGCCGCCACACCTGGCAATTTTTTTAAGTGGTTAAAAAAAATAATAAAGGGCTGGGGATGAGGCTCAAGAGGTAGCGCGCACGCCCTGCGGCCAGAGTTCGATCCTCAGCACCACATACAAACAAAGATGTTGTGTCCACCAAGAACTAAAAAATAAATATTAAAAAATTCTCTCTCTCTCTCTCTCCCACTCTCTCTTAAAAAAAAATAATAATAATAATAATAAAAATCAACAAACACTTCACTTCACATAGGAAGATATCCAAATGATCAAAAAAAACATAAAATGTTTTAACATCATTAATCATCAGAGAAATGCAAATTAAAATCACAGTGAAAGCCAGAGTGGTGGCTCAGCCTGTAAATCCCAGCAACTATGGAGGTTGAGGCAGAAGGATCACAAATTCAAGGCCAGTCTCAGCAACTTAGTGAGATCTGGTCTCAAAGTGAAAAATAAAAAAGAGATGAAGATAAGGCTGGGGTTGTGGCTCAGTGGTACAGCACTTGCCTGGTATGTGTGAGGCACTGGATTCAATTCTCAGCACTGTATATAAACAAATAAATAAAATAAAGGTCCATCAACAACTTAAAAAAAATATTTATGGGCTGGGGATGTGGCTCACACGGTAGCGCGCTCGCCTGGCATGCGTGCGGCCCGGGTTCAATCTTCACCACCACATACAAACAAAGATGTTGTGTCCACCGAGAACTAAAAAAAACAAATATTAAAAAATAAAATAAAATAAAATAAATAAATAAATTAAATATTAAAAAAAAAAAAAAAAAAAAGGTGGGATGCAGCTCAGTAGTAGAGGGCCCTTGGGTTCCATCCCCAGTTACACATACACACACACACACAAAAATTATGCTGAATGAAAAATGTCTCACTTAGATGAGTACTTTGTAATATAAGTTCATTTACATATTCCATTTGTATAATCACAACAGTGGCTGCCCAAGGAGCAAAAGGCATGAAATAACTTTCTAGGAGGATGGTAATGTTCTGTATCTTGGTAAGGATTTTAAGTTTCACAGATGCATGCATTTGTAAAAACTTATCACATGGTACCCTTCGACTTATGCCTTTCCCTGCATTCACCCCCAAATATATACATATAAATATTAAACTCTAGTTAATGTCATACAAGCAGAAATATTCAGAACTAAAAAAATATTGATGTTTGCAACATACTTTGAAGTATGGATAATGAATACAGAGAAGGATGGAAAGACAGATATGTGATAAAGCAAATATAATCAATGATAATCATGGACTCTAGATGATTGATACAAATACATGTATTCATCTTACAATTCTTTCAACCTTTCTGTACTTCTGAATACTTTATAATAAAACACTGCAGAACAAAAAATTTTATATTTATTTTTTAGTTGTATTTGGACACAATACCTTTATTATGTTGCTGAGGATTGAACCCAGGGCCTTGCACATGCTAGGCGAGTACTCTGCTGCTGAGCCACAACCCCAGTCCCCAGAAAATATTTTTAATTATGAGTTACCACATGGATAGTGTACACAGATTAGTCAACAATAACTGAAACTATTACCACTAACTAGGTGATTACTATGATGGGTATTCAAAACAACCCCACAGCAATCCTACAAGACAGGCAGTATTATTCCCATTTCTTGATGGGGAAACTGACGTATAGAAAGACTAAGGAACTAGTTTCAACAGCAGATAGCTACTAAATGATATAGATTCAGGACTCTTAACTGGGGTTTGACTCCAAGAGGCTGTTCTATCCATCACATCACACTACCATAATAATGAACTCCAATGATCTGGCCTAATTATTTTTTCTTTATAATGCAATAGAATATTATGTAATTGAAATGTAGAAATAAGTGGGTTAATGGCAAATTTGGAAATCCTTTACACTGTCATTCCATTATAGTGAGAGAGGCTATAAAACGGCTGTGCTAATCTGGTCTCCTTTCAACAATATCAAGTGTGTTTTAAGATATTAGACATGAATGCAACAACCATGATACAATTTTTTCAAACAGAATTCTTTACCTCATTTCTCGTTCTTCATGTTGAGCGATAAGGTTGCTATAAAAATTCTCCAATGTCACTTTGGTCATTGTCACCCTTTCCTTTGTATGATTACTCATGGAAGAGCAAGGTGTTGAGCCTGTCATTGCCATGGCTTCTAGAAACAAAGAAGAGGTTTTACTTTTAGAGTTAGAATCCACTCTCCTACCTCACTGGTAAAAATGTAAATTGGTATAAGTTTTCCAGAGGACAAGCAGATAACATGTAACAAGTCAAACAAACAGAATTTTTAAAAATATTTTTTCAGTTGTAGATGGACACAATATCTTTGTTTTTATTTATTTATTTTTTTAATGTGATGCGGAGAATCGAACCCAGGGCCTCACGAAATTCCAGGTAAGCGCACTCTACCACTGAGCTACAATCCCAGCCCCGCTCTACCACTGAGCTACAATCCCAGCCCCAAACAGAATATTTGATGAAAATAAATATATATTAAGGTTCTGTGACTGAAAAACTCCATCTTTAGGGTATAAGGACTAGAGAAACGACCACACAGGCTCTTGAGGGGACATACACAGGATGTGCTTTACAGAAAGGATGTTCATTATGCCATCATAATCATTCAAGAGAGGTTGGATGCAATTCAGTAAGGAAATAAGTAAATAAAATGCAGTGAATGCATACTAAGAAATACCATGCAACACAGAAGCAACTCTACTTGTACTTACAAGCCACATGAACATATCTTTACAACAAAGTATTACATTTTCAGAAAGAAAAAGAAGATACCAATATGACATACATAAATTAAGTACATACAGGGGCTGGGGATGTGGCTCAAGCGGTAGCGCACTTGCCTGGCATGCGTGTGGCCCGGGTTCGGTCCTCAGCACCACATACAAACAAAGATGTTGTGTCCGCCGAAAACTAAAAAAATAAATATTAAAATTCTCAAAAAAAATAAATAAATAAATTGAAAGACCTAATTTTAAAAAAAAAATTAAGTACATACAGTAAACCAGGTGTGTGGTACACTCCTGTAATGCCAGTGATTCTCTCAGAAGGCTGAGGCAGGAGGGTGTAAAGGTCAAGGCTAACTTGGGAAACCTAGTGAGACTCTGTCCCAAAATAAAATAAAAAGGGCTGGGGGGTGTTGCTAAGTGGTAACAGGCCTGAGTTTAATCCCCAGGACCACAAAAAAAAAAAGACGTAAAATATATTTATAATACCCTTTGTAATATTGCTTCATTTATAGATCTTTAACTTATAAATTCAAATAATTAACAAATATTTATCAAATACCTTAAGGCTATGTCAGAGCACATATATATATGTACAAATAATCATTTTAGGCACAGATTTTGTTTTAAATTGGAAATCTTGAAGAAATTAAAATAGACCCATAAAGATTCACAAGTAATGGGGTTCAATGCAGCATTACAATGACAAAGAAAAACCAGAAATAATGTGAATATATAACAGAACTGGAAGTATGAAAAGCCTAAATGAAATAATAAGACAATTAAAATATATTCTTGGGCTGAGATTGTGGCTCAGCGGTAGAGTGCTTGCCTAGCATGAGCAGGACCCAGGTTCGATTCTCAGCAACACATAAAAATAAAGGCATTGTGTTGTGTCCATCTACACCTAAAAAATAAATATTAAAAAAAAAAGAGTTTAAAATAAATAAATAAATAAATAAATAAATAAATATATGTATATATATTCTATTTTGTGGTACAAGGGATTAAATTCTAAGTTAAATCCCCAGCCTTTTTTTTTTCCCCTTAAATCTTATTTGAGACAGGGTTTCCTCTAAGTTTCGAAGGTTGGCCTTGAATATCCATCCTCCTGCCTCAGTCTCTCCTGTAGCTGGGATTAGAAGCATGAGCCACTGAGGACTCAAGGTTTTGCCTCTTAATACTTAGCGGATTTTTAAATTGTTTCATGGATTAAATTAAACCATGTAAGGATTGTGCAAACACTTGCTATTACTAAGAAAAAAGGCTTAACATTAACAGTATTTAAACAAGATACTAAGGTGAAAATCATGTTTTAAAAAATCCCACCAGTCACAGTGACACATGCCTGCCAAGCAGCTTGGAAGACTGATACAAGATGATCACAAGTTCAAGGTTAGCCTGAGTAACTTAACAAGACCCTCTCTCAAAAAAAGTAAAAAATAAATAAAAGGGGCTGGGGGTTGTGGCTCATGGTAGAGTGCTCACCTAGCATGCACAAGGCCCTGGGTTCGATCCTCAGCACCATATAAATGTAAAGATACTGTGTCCACTTAAAACTTAAGAATAAATATTTTTTAAATAAATAAATAAACAAATAAAAGTGGGGGTGGGCTGGGAATGTAGCTCCTTTTTACTGGGATTAAACCCAGGGGTGCTTTACCACTGAACTATATCTCCAGCTGTTTTATTTTTATCTTGAGATAGGGTCTTGCTAAATTGCTGAGGCTGGCCTTGCACTTGTGATCCTCCTGCCACAACCTCAGGAGTCATTGGGATTATGGGTGTGCACCACCACACCTGGCAGTGTCAAACATTTTGATTCATGAGGTGCAAAAATGATCAGTAAGCCAGGCATGGTGACATGGCCCTGTAATTCCAGCAACTTGGGAAGCTGCATCAGGAAGATAGTCTCAGCAACTTTTTGAAACCCTCAGCAACTTAGCAAGACCTTGTCTCAAAATAAAAAATAAAAAGGACTAGGAGTACAGTGTAGAGTGCCCTGGGTTCAATTCCCAATACTTTAAAAAAAAACAACAGTAATAACAAATTCAAGGCATTGCAGGGAGAGGAAGAATAAAGAAGAGAATAGAGACTGGATATGATCAAAGGAAGTTATTTGCATGTAAGAATATGCCACAATGAAACTCATTATTCTGAATAATTAAAATGCACTAATATTTTTAAAAGATATTATGTTCAGAGCTACTTTACTGTATTTTTAAAATGGGAAAGTTTCTACTAATACCAGAGCAAATTCAAATGCTTTTTGAGTATCAGTAGAGGAATTTTATAAAACCTCTGGTTTATGAAGCTTGGGTGTGGTTCCTTATTTGTCAGTCTGTGAACCCTCCACCCACAATGAAAACCACATGCACTCTACAGTGCGTTTGGAAAGAAAGTTAAAACCAGATCTAAAAACGAAGTCAAAAGCAAGAGAGAGCTGAGGACTATTCCTTGTTCAAAAATTTCTGGAGACGCTTTACATAAATGTAGTTACATTTTAACAACTGAAATTATTTCAACAGGAAAATATGACAACCTGAGAGTATTTAAGTCTAAGACAAACAATGCAATTAATAAATGTGAAATGAGCATGTAAATGATTTTTCGTTGTCAACAAAGCTAAAAGAACAAAGTATATTTACACTAATAAGTACATAAAAAAATGGGGAAAAAAAGTTTTTGTTTTAATAGATTTTTTTACTTTATTTATTTATTTATGTATATGTGGTGCTTAGGATCCAACCAGGACCTCACACATGCCATACAAGTGCTCTACCCCTGAGCCACTACTCCAGCCCCAAAAAGTTTCGACTAATTTAAGTCACTGTTAGTATCCTAAACTTAAAAAGATCAACAGGAGTCAGGCTTGGTGACACAAGCTTGCAATCCCAGCAACTCTGAAGGCTGAAGCAGGATGATTGCAAATTTGAGGCCAGCCTCAGCAATTTTAGGAAGGCCCTGTCTCAAAAAACAAAAACAGCTGGGGATATAACTCAGTAGTAAAGCATCTCTGGGTTCACTTCCTAGGACCACACACGTTAAAAAAAAAAAAAAAAATGGGTCAACAGGATATTAAGTGTACTCAAAGATACTCATACATCAGGCCAACAAATTCTTTAGCATACAGCCTCACATACAATCACATTTCAATCTTCACATACAGTCTCTAATGTAAAGGTGAAAATTGTTTCTTTTGATCTGCCTTCAAATTTTCCTCTTCCTTCTCTTCTTCCACACATATAAGATTTAGCCTAATTCCAATAACTTGTAATCAAAAATTCAATTAATATTGCCCAATAGCGATTTATAGGTTGACTAGGCCAACCAAGCACTTTTTATACGAAGGGGCTTTACCTCGTGCTTTCCCTAAGTCGCATTTTCCTGCCCTAACCCACAAGCCACTGGACTCCTTGTCCTATGTATTCCATTTTCCTTCAACCCTGAAGAATTAGGGAGTAATAGGAAGGTGAGAAATCCTTCAGAGTTTTTAAAAATCTGTGAAAGCATGTGATCCTCATAAAAGTCAGAAGCACTCAAAAGGTAGTCAAATAAAAACCACAGTTTTATTCAAACTAGACAGTAGTTTGGCTGGCTGATTTTATAATGCTACTGTTACTTCCATAAGTAACCTTTCTTTCACCAATACTTTACTTCTTTGTGACTAACAATTCATTATCTCTCATTTGGATAATTCAACCTTGGGGCTAAGACTTCCTTAAGAGTCACATCTATGTCTGATCTATCCTGAACCTTAAGCCATTGGAAAGCAAACACTGTGTCCTATACTCGTTTTTTTTTTTTTTTTTTCTTACATTTTGTTTTTGTTGTTGTTGTAGATGGATAGCATGCCTTTATTTTATTTTTTTTTTTATTTTTATATGGTGTTAAGGATCAAACCCAGTGCCTCACACACGCTAGGCAAGTGCTTTGCCACTGAGTTACAGTCCCAGCCCGCCTATACTTGTTTTAATATTCTTGCCCTATCTCATACATAGTGCTGTGCACTTAATAAGCACCTTTAAAAAACATTAACTAGGAAAAAATATTCATTTTTGATGTCCATTCCTAGGAGATAAGAGTATGTATGTATGATGGGGGAGGGTTGGGATAGAGCTGACTTTGTATGCAGAGTTGGAGGATGGAATTGTCCTCATAGGAAGGAGCTGCTACCTATGTTTGGGGTGCAGAGGGAAATCTGTTCTTGTGGTGGTGGTGGTTTTGTGTTTGGGGAACCATATGTACCAGTCAGCTAATTCACAGCCAAGTGAGCTGAAAGGAAGAGGCAGCATTAGGTCTACTTCACTCCGACCTTCCTTTGTATGTTTTACAGAAAGATAAGTTCCCTGTCAGGTCTTTTAGGTATCTCAGAGTGCAAAGGGAAATCTGGTCTATTAGCCATTATGCACATTTTCCAACACAGAATTTCCTCTAACTTCTTATGGACTTTTTTCCTTTCTTTCGGCTCCGTTCCTTTTCCACCTCTTCCTTAAATGCCTTCCCTACATTTTCGGTGATTTAAAAACTATCAGAAACCCAGTATCCTAAAACTAACCAAACCACTCCAAAGTGGGCTTTCGACTTCTCTACCTGGAACAACGGTTCCCGGGTTCTTAAACCCCAGAAAAAGGAAAAGGAGGTGGAAAATGGTGATGACCGAGATCCCAGGGGGAACTGATAGTTGGCAGCGAGCAGACAAAGCTGGCAACATGGAAAGGAGAGCCTGGCTCCCCGCCCCGACTGCACACAGAGAAAGAGAAAGGCCAGGGTGGGGAGCCTGAGACTGGGAAATGTGGAGAGGAGCACAAGGAGTATCGGGGGACTGACAGGAGGCTGAGGAGGGGGCCGACGGGCTCAAAGGACAGGGCTAGAAAGAGGGCGCCAGAGGGAGGGGAGCCCAGAAGGAGTCGAGAAGAGGGCGAGATGAAGGGAAAGCCCGGGATGGCGCGGAGACGGCGACAGCCAGACACTCACCAGAGCCCCGGGGAGGCAGGGCTGGCGGCGGACAGCCGCAGGAGCCCGCCCGGCCAGCGGTCTCGACGCGCGAACCGGAGAAGCCTCAGTGGCAGCAGACGGCCGGCCAGAAGACGGGATGGGACTCTCGAGCGGCTCTGAGGTAGGCGCGGTGCAGCGGTTGCGGGAGAAGGACAACAGGAAGCGCCCCAACTGCCGGAAAAGACGGCGGCACAGAGGGGCCAAGGCAACCGGTCCCCGGCCGCTGAGAGGGGCTGCCGCGGCGGCCCGGGACCGAAACTGCGCGTGCGCGAGTCGCTGGCCGTGAGGCGGGGTTGCCGAACTGCGCGTGTGCGGTTCCGCCCCACCCACCCTCACGCCTCAGTCCTCGCCAGGTTTCTCTCGCTTGCGAGGTTCTGGTGTGCGGTTTGGGGCGGTCTCCGGGTGGGCTGGGCTGGGCTGCGTTGGGCTGGACTGGGGAAGTTCCCCTTGTTTTGTTTTGGATTCTTACTTTTTGTTTTGAAATAATTGTAGGCGCACAAGAAGTTACAAAATTAATACAGAGAAGTTCCGTATACCCAACACCCACCCAGCCTCTCTCAACATCTTACATAAGGTACAGCATTATCAAATCCAGGAAATTGACATTGGCAAAATACAATTAACTGTATGACAAACATTACTCGGATTTAGCCAGTTTGGTATGTATTTCTGTGCGGGTGTGTGTGTGTGTGTGTGTGTGTGTGTAATTCTATGAAATATAATCACCGTATAGTTTTCTCCACCCTCCTTGATTTCCTATCATTGTAGCAAGCAGTAAGTTGGCTGGAACTCTTCACCCCACCTACTCTTCCTTAAAGCAAAAGTTAACGTGCTCTACCTAGGATCAGGTGAGCTTCATAGGTTTAGGCTATGGCTGCTGGGAGAGTGTCCCACTGTGCGCACACACACACACACACACACATAAATAAATAAATAAATAAATAAAAACTGCTTTTCAATGCTACCCGACTACTTGGACCAAGGTAGGTCCAAAGTTCACTAGCATTTAAACACTGATTCAGTCCCTGTGAATTGAGCACAGTGTCAGACTTCTGGAAACAAAGATGAGTTAGACCTCGCCCCTGCAATCTAGGAAGTGACAAAGGATGTGCTCTCAGTCATTCTCCCACATTTTGTGGTGTTATGGTTCCCCATTCTCCTACAACTGTAATGAGACCCTGGGACTTGGTTTTCTCCTTCGTGGATGTACGGGTCCCAGGGTTCCTCTTAATAGTGTGAAAAAGACAGGCCTTGAGTTGACTGCTGTCTTTGTCAAAGCCCAGTTTCCTTTTGGCTAGCCTCAGAGAAAATCACTCTACCTTTCATTCTCTGCCCAGAGGTATCTCTTCCTCAAAGCCACCTTTCAAAATCTTATCCATCCTTAATTAGCCACTGAATAATAGTCAAACATTTACTTAACACTTTACAGTTTAGGAATAGCTTGTACTCATTCAGTCTGTTATCATCACAATTCTTAAGCAGGTTGCATAGGGTGAGTTTTTACAGATAAACCATAAATCAGAGAAGCTAAGTGATCTGCTTGAATTCTCATAGCTACTAAGACAAATAGTAGCCAAGCAGGGAACCCTATTTCCTGACTGCAGATCCAATGCTCTTCTTCCCCTGTTTTTCCTTCTTCTGAAATCCAGCTCAAACCTTGCCTTCTCCTTGAAACCTTCCCAGTTTCAGAGAATTTCATTCTCTGTTCTCAGTTACCTTATATCAATTTGTCTGTACCCCAACTCTAATAAACATTAAAGTTTTCCCCAAAATAGCAAGACTATTCTTGCTGATCTCCTTTCATGAACCCAAGAGATGAAATTTTATCAAGGCTCCAAAAATTATAGTAGGTGGTGTCATTGTTGTTTTCGGTACTGGGAATTGAATCCAGGGTTACTAAGCTACTGAACTACATCCCCAGCCCTTTTTTGAAACAGAGTCTCAGCTAAATTGCAGAGGCTAAACCTGAACTTGCAATCCTCCAGCCTCAGCCTCTCGAGTTGGTGGGAATCATTTTTGTTCTTTTTGCCACCCAAGTAACTGAACTCCTTTCTTATTATCAAGGAGTTGGGATGTAGCCCAATGGTAGAATACCCCTCTTCACATCATCAAAACTGAAAATTCGATATATCCTGTCTTCTAGACTCCCTGGCAGATAGAGAGAGGACACGGAACCTAGATGCTACTAATTGCTTACATCCACCCCAGACAATGAGTTGGAAACTAAGATGATCTAACCTGCCCTTGCCTCTCTCTCATCCTAGTATTGTGAGATATTGCCTTTATTTTTATTTAATACTTTTTTTAGTTGTAGATGGACATAAAACCTTTAATTATTTTTTATATGGTGCTGAGGATTGAACCCAGTACTTTACCCTGAGCCATAACCCCAGCCCTTGCCTTTATTTTTAATTTTGATATTTTGTTCATCATAAAATGTTTTTCATTTTTATTTTTTTAATATTGCATTGAAATATTACTTATCTTGATTACACTGAGCTTTCCAACCCCCCATCTCTTAAATCTTGTACCCAAGGAACAATGTTTTGCTTACTGTTCATCTCATCCCTGCCCGGGTTCTGGAAAGATCACTCAGTTCATTCTGGTGAGGGTGGTGGATACTTCATATAGATTTTGAAGTTGATGTGTACCTGGCAACCAACATGTCAACCGTCAGTGGTATTAGCCATATCACCTTCAAGATCTGGGCCGAGGAGAGGGGACAGCAGTTTCTTCATCAGACTAAATCGTCAGTGTGATTTTAGGCCTATTCTTTTTTTTTTTTTTTTTAATAACTTTATTTTATTTATTTATTTTTATGTGGTGCTGAGGATACCTGGCAACCAACACATCAAACCCAGCGCCTTTAGGCCTGTTCTTGCATGCTTTAACAGTAGGCCTGACTCTCTGATTGTCCTTGGAATTCTGCACACAACTCAGTACCCTTTATTTTTCCTTTTTCAATGTCTTCCTTTATATAAAATCAGTACTAGAGATTGAACCGAGGGGTACTCCACCATTGAGCTATATCCCTCCCCTTTTTAATTTTATTTTTGAGATGGTCTCTGTAAGTTGCCTAGCCTGCCCACTAACTTGTTGTCCTGCCTCAGCCTCCTGAGTAGCTGGGATTATAGGGAAGGGCCACCATGCCTGGCTTCAATATCTTTGTTTAAAAGTCCTTTTTTGTATCAGTTGGCCAGAGTTAGTTTGTTTAATTTGCACTTAATAACTCTAACCAATGCAATAGCCTCTTGTTATCCTTGTCCAAGGGCTTCTGAAAATAAAAATGTGTAACATTGCTGTAATTTTATTCATTGTACAGATTGTGTGGCAAAGTCACCTGCACTTCGTGACATCATTTGAAGTACCAGGGGTTAAAGCCATAGACCCAAAAGACTATAGATAGACTCTCACCATTTTAAACTTGCTGCAAAAGCCAGGTACTGTAGCCAAGCCTATAACTCAAGAGGCTGAAGCAGGAGGATAGCAAGTTTGAGGTCAGTCTGGGTGACATAATGAAACCCTGTCTCAAAATAAGAAAATAAAAAGGATGAGGATGTAGCTCATTGGTAACCCCTGGGTTCAATCCCTAGTACCACAATTAACTAATCAAAATAATTGCCACAAAAGAGCTAAAGATGTAGCTCAGTGGTAGAGCACTGGATAGCATGTACAAGGCCCTGAGTAGAATCCCCAGTATGACAACACAAAAGTCTGATGCAATCACACATGCCTGGGGCCCCAGTGACTCAGGAGGCTGAGGGAGGAGGATCACAAGTTTAAGGCCAACTTGGATAACTTGGTGAGACCCTGTCTCAAAATAAATAAATAAATAAAAAGATTAGGTATGTAGCTCAGTGGTAGACAGCCCCCTGGGTTCAATCCCTAGTATCGCCAAAAAAAAAAAAAAAAATTGCCACAAAATATCAGAGAAAACCTTGGTATTATTTGAATAAATAATACCAGCACCACATAAAAAATAAAATAAATAAAAATAAAGTATTGTGCCCAATTACAACTAAATATATGTATATATAAAGATACACAACTTGTGTATTTACAACTGGACCTTTCACTTTAATCAAGAGAATAATAACTTTCATAAAAAGTACTTTTTTATTCTGCAATGGAGTTAGGCAGGAAGACAGAGATTGGGAATAAAAGTTCGGTTATCCAGCTAATAATGTCTACTATGATAGTATATATTATTTTGCTCTTCTCTTTTCATATAACTAATCTATTTGAAGAATTGACATACACCAGAACCACCCTTATGGTCTTCTGGTTAATGAGAACGCTGACCAGAGACAGTACCTATATATTCCTATTCTATATTGTCTCTGCCTTCAATATCATTCAATTGATCAAGGCTTCTCAGGTTTTTGTTTGTTTGTTTGTTTGTTTTTTGGCACTGCTGGGGATTGAACCCAGGGCCTTGTGCATACAAGGCAAGCACTCTACCAATTGAACTATATCCCCAGCCCCAGGCTTCTCAGTTTTATAACAGGTTTCTCAAAAACTATGGGGGAAAAAATACAATGTTCTAGTGTACTAAATCATTCTTCACACATGGGACTTCAGTTATTTGGTGAGAATTTTTTATCTTGCTGTTTTCCTCAGTTTCTGACCCAGTAGCCTTTCCTTTCTCTTTAAACTTTGTCCCAAATCGTTCTTTGTCCTAAGGGAATCACTTATGTGACCAGCGGTATCTCAGCCTCTTGGGAAGAACCACAGCTCTCAGATTGACAGGCTGTTTTAGCCCATTGCAGTGTGTGCCCCACCCACTGGGGGAAATGGCAGCAGTTGAATATGCATGTTCCTTCCATAGGAGGACAGGAATTGGTCTGGGTACACACTAGAAGTGCACACAAATCCCCTGAAATTTGGTGAAAATGCAGATTCTAAGACTAGAATTCTTAGCCCAGAATGCATGAGGTCTTGGATTTGATCACCAATACCACCACCACCACCACAACACCAAATGCAGATTCCAGTTCAAATGGTCTGGGGCAGAGCCAAGATTCTGCATTCCGAACAAGCCCTTGAGTGATGCTAATGCCGCTGGTGCAAGTTCCATGCTTGGCGAAGCAAGGAACTTGAACATGTATTTTGGTGAAAAATAAGGGGAATGTGCCCATGATCCTGTAGGGTGATGCTGTGAGACTTTAGGGCACATTTAAGGAAACACTCTTCGAGGCTACCCCTGCACTCATATACAACCCTGAGAATGAGGGCATCCTTTTTGTTAGGTCGATGGTGGTGACTTAGAACAAAGCAGCCTGCAGGGGAAAGAAACATGAATCAGGTGCCTGCGGAAACACCTGTCAATCAGCGGGATCTCCTGACTAACGCCTGTCAATCAGCAGGACCCCCTGGCCAATCCTGGAGTTCAGCCAGATCCCCTGATCAACGCCTATGGGACAAGGGACTTTAAAAACACCTTTTCCTGTCCCAAGCCCTTCCCTTCCTGCTGTAAGCCCCATAAAAGTCCAGTCCAGTCAAGCTCCCGTGCGGTTTCTTCTCAGACCCTTCTCCTGTCCACTCATGTCTGTCCACCCAGGAGTGATATCTCAATAAAGCCTCATTGGGTGGCCTTTTTAAATCTGCCTCCTCTGGTCACTGCCCACCTCGCCTGATCTGACATTTATGTTGGACATCCAAGGACCCTTGTTTGCTTACCCACTGGTAACATACCCATCAATGAGTAACATTTTGGTGGGTATCTCTTTTCACCTATGCTCATCCTGGGGATTGAACCCACAGCCTCATGCTTGCCAAGCACATGCTCAATCACTGAACTACATTACTAGTCTGCACCTCCAGATGACTTTCTTTGTTTTCATTTTTATGTTTGTTTTGTTTGGGTACTGGGTACTGAACCCAGGGGCACTTTACCACTGAGCTACATCCCCAGCCCTGTTTTTGTTTTTAATTGTGCTGGGGATCCAACTCAGGGCCTTGTGCATGCTAGGCAAGCACTCTACCACTGAGCCACATCCCCGCCCAGCCCTTTTTATTTTTTATTTTGAGACAGGGACTTACTAAATTGCTGATGCTGGTCTTGAGTTTGTAGGCCTCCTGCTTCAGCCTCCAAAGTAACTGGGATTAGAGGTGTGTGGCACCGTGCATGGGTCCAGATTACTTTCTAATACAAATATCACATATGGGATTATTCTATATATGGTTACGGTATCATACTGTTCAAACTTATTCACATACATCTAATTGTGCTGTTTTAAATCCTCAAAGTTTGACCATTTAATGTCACAAACTAATAATTCTGTTCCTCAAAAAAAAAAATGCACACTTATCTTTGAGTATAGAGATTATGAAAAGTTATTTTCTTTCTTATACTTTTCAGATTTTCCACATGATTCCACATGAACTTTTGATTCCATTTTTATAATTATCAGAGTAATACTTGTACAGACTTGAAGAGATCGGGTGATCTTTAAGACATATGGTGAACAACAATTTCCTGCCCTGCTAGCTCCCACTAGATTTACTTAGCAGAAGCTTTCAGTACTCGTGGTTGTTTCTGTTACTGTTCACCTCCTTGTTTCTAATTAACACTAGAGAGCTATTTCTTAAATTTTTTAGATCTTTTTAAATTTCCTTGTTGGAGGTGAAGATATAACTCATACCATAATTTCCATACAACTTCTTCTATCACTGCCACCTCTTTTAAATCAGTTTTTCTTGTACCATTTTTTGTTTTCCCTGGAATTAATAATTGCCTCATCTTTTTTCCTTTCCTAGTTTTTTTTTTGGGGGGGGGTGTTTTTGTGGTAGGTACTGGGGATTGAATCCAGGGGTGCTTTACCACTAAGCTACATCCCTAGTCCTTTTTTAAAAATTTTTTTATTTTTGAGACAGGCTCAAACTAAGTTGTTTAGGGCCTCACTAAATTGCTGAGCCTGGCCTTGAATTTGTAATCCTCCTGCCTCAGCCTCCCAAATCTCTGGTATTATAGGAGAATGCCACTATGCCTGGCCCTAGTTTTGTTTCTAAATATCTATCACTGATTTATCTGCAAGCTCTCTGCCAAAACTTATATTTCTAAGATTATGGTCAAACTCACAATCTGTTAGCTCCATTTTTCTCTCTAGTGTCATCCTTCCTGGAACTCCCTGTATTCGTAAGGATTATCCAGAGAACCCCAGTAGATTCCCAAACCATCTTTTTGGAATGCTTTACTCAATATTTTTTTCTTATACATATATACCTATGATAAAAAGTTTAATTTATAAATTAGGAGCAACAAGAGATTAACAACAAGCCAGGCATGGTGGTGCACACTTGTAATGCCAGTTACTGAAGAGGCTGAGGCAGGAGGATGGAGAGTTTGAAGCCAGTTTGGGCAATTTAGTAACACTTGGTCTCAAAATGAAATTTCAAAAAGGGGCTGGGGGGGGATTGGGGTTATGGCTCAGTGGTATAGCACTCGCCTAGCATATATGAGGCCTGGGTTAGATCCTCAGCACCACATAAAGATAAATAAACAGGGCTTGAGTCGTAGCTCAGTAGTAGAGCACTTGCCTAGCACATACGAAACCCTGGGTTTGATTCTCAGCACTACATAAAAATAAATAAATAAAATGAAAGATATTGTGTCTATCTACAACTAAAAAAAAATTATAAATAAATAAATAAATAAAGGCATTGTATCCATATACAACTGAAAAATATATATTTAATGAAAAGCGGGGCTGGGGCTGTTTCTCAGAGATAGAGTGCTTGTCTAGCATGCATAAGGCCCTTGGTTTATACATACGCACACATACTCACAAATACAAACAGATTAACAACAAAAATAAAATAGGATAACTATAATAATGTGTTAAAATTCTGTCAACATGCTGGGTGTGGTAGTGCACGCCTGTAATCCCAGCAACTCAGGAGGCTAAGGCAGGAAGATCTTGAGTTCAAAACTAGTATCAGCAATTTAACAAGGGGCCCTGAGCAACTCAGCAAGACCCTATCTTTAATAAAATAAAATTTTAAAAAGGCTAGGGATGTGGCTTGGTAGTTAAGCCCCTCTGGGCTCAATCTTGGCACCAAAAAAAAAGTATGAATATGCTCTTTTTTCCTCAGAATATGAATTTTCAATTTAATATTTGCAGACTGTGGTTGACTGTGGAAAAGTTAAATGGAGGATAAAGGGGGACTTTTATATAAAGATGGTATAAAGTGCAGACAGAAAAAACAGGCCAGAGTTTGAAGTTTGAAGTCTGAAATCCACAGGGTAGGCCAACCGGCTGGACACTCAGGATTTTTGTTGCCCTCTTTTTTTTTCATTTTTCTGGTATTGGGGACTGAACCCAGGGATGCTTTGCTTTGCCACTGAGCTACATCCCCAGTCCTTTCTATTTTTTATCTTGACACAGGGTCTTGCTAGGCTGTCCTCAAACCTGTGATCCTCCTGCTTCAGCCTCCTGAGTCACTGGAACCACAGGTACGCACCACTGCCACTGGCCTATGTTGCCCTCTTGAGGTAGAATTCCCTCTTCTCAGACGCAGGTGGCCAACAAATATATGAAAAAAATGTTCAGCGTCTCTCGCAATCAGGGAAATGCAAATCAAAACTACACTAATATTTCATCTCACTCCAGTCAGAACGGCAGTTATCACGAGTACGTCGAATAACAGTAAATGCTGGCGAGGGTGTGGGGGAAAAAGTACACTGAACATTGTGGGGAGTGCAGATTAGTATAGCCACTCTGGAAAGCAGTGTGGAGATTCCTCCAAAAACTAAGAATAGAACCACCATGTGGCCCAGCTATTCCACTCCTTGGTATTTATCCAGAAGAACTAAAGTCAGCATTACTCTAGCGATATAGCCGCTTCAATGTTTATAGCAGCACAATTCACAATAGCCAAATTGTGGAATCAACCCGGATGCCCATCAATAGATGAATGAGGGTATGGGGCTGGGGCTCAGTGTAGAGTGCTTGCCTAGCTCGTGTGAGGTACTGGGTTCGATCCTCAGCACCACATAAAAGATAAAATAAAAGTATTGTGTTCACTTATAACTAAAAATATTTTTTTAAAATGTTTTTAGTTGGAGACATACACAATACATTTATTTTGTTTATTTATATTTATGTGGTGTGAGGATGGAACCCAGTGCCTCACATGTGCTAGGCAAACACTCTACCACTGAGCCCCAGCCCCAGCCCCTCAACTAAAACATATTTAAAAAATAGATGAATGGGCCCTGAAAAGTAATTTCAAAGTACTGAGTGAAACTAGATATATTTTAATCCATAGCTTTTCCAATTGTGGAACATGATCTATTAATGTATTGTAAAATCAATTTAGTGATTTGTGATTAACATTTGAAAAATAAAGTTGAATTAAATGGAAAAAAAAAAATAGATGAATGGGGGCTGGGGTTGTGGCTCAGCAGTAGAGCGCTTGCCTAGGACATGTGAGGCCCTGGGTTCGATCCTCAGCACCACATAAAAATAAATAAATAAAGATATTGTGTCCAACTAAAAAATAAATATTAAAAAAATAGATGAATGGATCAGGAAACTGTGGTATATTTACACAGGGAAATTTTACTCAGACAAAAATAAGAATGAGGGGCTGGGATTGTGGCTCAGCGGTAGAGTGCTCGCCTAGCACATGTGAGGCCCTGGGTTCAATGCTCAGCACCACATAAAAAATAAATAAACAAAATAAAGGTATTGTGCACAACTAAAAAATAAATAAATAAATATTAAAAAAAAATAAGAGTGAAATAATGGCATTTGCCAAGAAGTGGATGAAAATGGAGAACATTATGCTAAGTGAAATAAGTCATAGAGCTGGGGTTGTGGCTCAGTGGTAGAGTGCTTGCCTGGCAACTGTGAGACACTAAGTTAGATCCTCAGTACCACATATTAATAAATAAACACAATAAAGGTATTGTATCCTTCTACAACTGAAAAAAATATTTAAGAAGAAGAAGAAGAGGAGGAGGACGGGAAGGAGGGGGAGGAGGTGAGGGGGAGGAAGGGGAGGGGGAGGAAGGGGAGGGGGAGGAGGAAGAGGGGGGGGGGGAGGAGAAAGAAAGAAGCCAGAAAGGGTCAAATGTTTTTTTTCTCTTTTTTTTTTTTTTTTTTGGTACCAGTGCACTTAACCACTGAACCATATCCCCAGCCCTTTTTGTTTCTTGTTTGTTGTTTGTTTGTTTGTTTAGAGACAGGTTCTCCCTAGATTGCTAATGGTTGCTGAGGCTGGCTTCAAACCTGTGATCCTCTTGCCTCAGCCTCCCAAGCTGCTGGGATTGCAAGCATGTGCCACAGTGCCTAACTCAAATGTGGAAACTAGACCAAAATAAGGGAAAGAGGCAGTGGGAAGGATTAGATATCATAAATATATAGGAGAAGATCAGTAAAGTAAAAGGAGAGGAAGGGAGGAAGGATGGGAAAAGGGAAGAAATATGATTTAATTTAATAAAATCATATTATATGCATATATAAAGATATCAAAGAGGGCTGAGGCTGTAGCTCAGTGGCAGAGCGCTTGCCTAGCATGTGTGAGGCACAGGGTTTGATCCTTAGCACCATATACAAATAAAGTCAAGGCATTCTGTCCATCTACAACTACAAAAAAAATTTTAAAAATAAAGATATCAAAGGGAGTTTCACATTTATGTATATGTAGAAAGTACCAATCAAAAATAGAGGATTGAAAATTGGATACAGTGATGCACACCTGTAATCTCAGTGGCTCAGGAGGCTGAGACAGGAGGATCACAAGTTCAAAGTGTAAGGGTCTGGCGAAGCATCGGAGAAAGAGACCACAAGAGACCAGCCTCATGCAATAAGCAGGGGGAAGTTTATTGAACCAGCATGCTGGGGCTCCGTGCCCACTCAAGAAAGGACAGCAGCCCAGAGCCCAGAGCAGAGGTCAGACAGAGCTTAAGTACACTTTTTGGAGGGGGGGGGGGCTTTGCATACATCAGAACAAATCATCATGAGGCGCGGGAAAATTGAAAAACAACTCTGAGTCATGATTAGTACATTCATTGGCGGGAACAGATTGGACGGGGGTGATTGGCCACTTCTAAGCGGGGTGCACATTTAAACTGATTGGTTTTGGGGCCTGGATGCCTACGTGCCAGCTTCACAGAACCCCAGGTTATTAGACAACCAGAGGAGTCAGTAAGAATATTTACTGGGCAGTTCGGGTATTGTCCTAACAGCTACAGGGATTACAGGTTTTGGGGGTAGCAGAGGAATTTAACAATACTTGGTCTTTTACTTTTTAACCCAAGCCCTGCAGTTTAGAAACTTTACAATGTCCGGTCTTTTATACTTTTACTCAGGCTCTGCGGCTTAGAAACAGCTTAGAAATTTCACCTTTACAAAAGCCAATCTGAGCAACTGTGAGGCACTAAGCAACTCAGTGAGACCTTGTCTCTAAATAAAATACAAAATAGGGCTGGGGATGTGGCTCAAGAGTCGAGTGCCCTGAATTCAATCCCTGGTACCCCCACCCACTTCAAAACAGAGGGGAGTGAAAGGAGACCAGTAGAGCAGAGGAAGGAGAACAGGGGAAGCAAGGGGGGGAGGTCAAGGAGGGCAGGAGGAATGGGGATTAAATAAAATTCCTTGCATGTATGATTTTGCCAAAATGAACCCAACTCCTATGGATAGCTTCAGTGTTCTAATGAAGAAAAAGAACAAGAGGAATTAATTCTTTTCCAGGGGAAATCTCAGCTCTGAAGATCTTACACAAGGCCCACCCACATTATGGAGGGTAATCTGCTTAATTTTCAGGTGAATGATTGTAAATGTTTTTTTTTTTTTTAATATTTATTTTTTAGTTTTCGGCAGACACAACATCTTTGTATGTGGTGCTGAGGATGGAACCCAGGCCGCACACATGCCAGGCAAGCGTGCTACTGCTTGAGCCACATCCCCAGTCCCAAATGATTGTAAATGTTAATCTTGTTTTAAAATCTACCTTTGAGTCAAGCATGGTGGCGCACATCTGTAATTGCAGCAACTCAGGAGGCTGAGACAGGAGGATCCAAGTTAAAGACCACTTAGTGAGACCCTGTCTCATAATAAAAAATGAAAAGGCTGTGGATGTAGCTGAGTGAAAGAGCACTCCTGGACTCAATACCCAGTTCTGCAAGTAAATAAAGAAATGAAAACCTACCTTGGGGTTGGGATTGTGGCTCAGTGGTAGAGCACTTGCCTGGATGTGTGAGGCACTGGGTTTGAGCCTCAGCACCACATAAAAATAAATAAAATAAAGGTATTGTGTCCATCTACAACTAAAAAAAAAAAAAAAACAAAAACAAAAAAACTTTTTTTTTAAATCTACCTTCATAACAACATCAGGACTAATGTTTATCTAGGCACTGTAGCCTAGTCAAGTTGAACACATAATGTTAACCATTACAGGCTTCATCTGCCTAAATAATCCCTTCTCCACTGTGTTATGCTCAAATTCGGGACCCCCCAAAGACCACCAGAGACCCAAGATCGATGTAAGCAGCAAAGAGGTGCTTATTGCGAGCTAGCTCAGTCCTCTGCGTGCACACACAGCAACTGGTGACGCTGAGAGGCCCTGAGCCCAGGGTTTGCAGCAGTTTTATACATTTTTTGGAGAGGGCAGGGACTTCACATACATCACAGCAAATCATCACACACCAAGGGAAAATCAAATAACAACTCTAAAACATGATTAGCACATTCACTGGAGGGAACAAGTTGGCTAGGGGTGATTGGTCAGTACAAAAGTGGTATTCATTTGAACTGATTGGTTTAAGCCAAGAGGGGTGTATGTGCTGAACTACATGGTTTCCCATCTTGTTATCAACCACCATAAAATACTGGAAGGGTCATCTGGTATCCCAGGTATTTCCCTGTCTCATGCTGATTGGTGGCTGCTAGGGGGCTGCTATGGATCCCCACCTAGCCTGACTGAGTCAGGGACACCTGGGGCAGCAGATCTCTCCTGTTATTTGTAGATAAACAACTTAGCAGGGTGGGAATGTGCCTAGGAGTGCTCTGTGGGTTTTTCCAAGGACAAAGGCCATGTCTCTTCCTTGGACAGGCTTTGCTCTGAGATAGAGGCTGGTTTTTCACACTGTACTTGATTTTTTTTTTTCCTCCTTAGTATCCCCCTCCTACTAAATCTGTGGTCTTCCCTTTAAATATCAACCACAAGGCTGGAGCTGGGGCTCAGTGGCAGAGCACTTGCCTAGCATCTGTGAGGCACTGGGTCCATCCTTGGCACCACATAAAAAGAAATAAAAGTATTGTGCCACAGTCTGGCTGGGCACAAATAACAGAGCCGCCACAAAGCTTTGTAGGTTCAAACAGCAACTCTTTATTCCCCAACTCTCACCGGCACTGCACACACACTACCCGGGAACACACACGCTCCACCTGGCTCCTCCGGCCCAATCTCTCCGAAACCACCCCCCCAGAACTCCATGGGAACTCCAAAGTAGCGGGCGCCCAAGGCAAATTCCCGGGAGCCGCCCTATTCCCCCGGAGCAGGGTCCATATACAACTCAATCAATCCAGCATCACAGCAATTATATACAGCTTAACTCAAATCATCATCTCAATGGTTCCCTGGCGTCACCTTTCAACCATTCCCTCTGGCAATATGCCAGGTGTCATTCTGACTTGACTGTGGCTCTCAACAGTATTGTGTCCATCTACAACTGAAAATATTAATATATATCAACTATAACTTTCAGTAAATATTTTCCCAATGAATTAAGATAATCAATCATGAATTGTGCTAGGATAGACAAAATGTAAAAATAAAACCTACAGGGTGGATGAAAGAGTCAATGGGCACTTCCTGTAGCCCCATGCAGTGACCTTCTAGTCTCGTTTCTTTCCCATGGCCCTAGGAGAGGAGGAGACACCATGGACTGCATGGTAACTTCCAGTAACCAAGCCCCGACGGGAGGCGGAACTTATCTGCAGTACCAGTCTTTCCGGGAAGCATGAGCAGAATTAGCTGGGCCTTCGACAGCTGTCTGACTTGTCATTTTTATTCTACTGTTGAGACTACAAACCTAAAAACTTCAAAGTGATTTCTTTAAAGTACTAAATGCAAGGGAAAAAAATAGCTTTTCATGTTGTTTCTTGGTTTCAGACTTACAGACATGGCAACAAAGTGCATGATTGTGTATTTCATGTAAGCTTTGATCATATATTTCTCCCAGCTTAGAACTTTTTTGTAGGGTGGGGGCAGGGACCAGGGATCTGAACTCAGGGGTATTTGACCACTGAGCCACCCCCCCAGCCCTATTTTGAATTTTATTTAGAGACAGGGTCTCACTGAGTTGCTTAGTGCCTCGCTTTTGCTGCAGCTGGCTTTTGAACTTGCAGTCCTCCTGCCTCAACCTCAGGAGCCACTGAGATGACAGGTGTATGCCACTGCACCTGGCTCAGCTTGTAACTTTAAAAAGAAAATTTTCATGTATTTTTTTAGTTGTAGATGGAGATAATAACTTTATTTAATTTAACGTGGTGCAGAGGATCAAATCCAGTGCCTCATACATGCTAGGCAAGTGCTTTATCACTAAACCACTTCCCCATCCCTAGAAATCTTAAAATTTTCTTTAAACTACGTGCTTAGTGATAAGGCCAAAATAATAGAGACATCTTAAGAAATTTTAGGGGCTGGGGCTGTAGCTCAGCAGCAAAGTACTCACCTAGCACATGCGAGGCCCTGGGTTCGATCCTCAGCACCACATAAAAATAAATAATAAAGATATTGTGTACAACTACAACTAAAAACTAAATTTAAAAAAAAAAAAAAAGAGGGGCTGGGGTTTTAGCTCAGGATTGAGCTCTTGCCTGGAATGCATGAGACACTGGGTTTGATCCTCAGCACTGTAAGGGTAAAAGAAATTGAAGTTAAAGTGTAAAACATAAAGTGTAAAAGACCGGGCATTGTAAAGTTTCTAAGCTGCAAGGCCTGAGTTAAAAAGTAAAGGACCAGGTATTGTTAAGTTCCTCTGCTACCCCCAAAACCTGAAATTCCTGTAGCTGTTAGGACAATACCCGAACTGCCCAGTAAATATTCCCACTGACCCTCTGGTTGTCTAATAACCTGGGACCCTGTGTAGCTTGTCACGTAGGCATATAGGGCCCGAACCAATCAGTTTGAATGTGTGCCCCACTTAGAAGTGACCAATCGCCCCCCCCATCTGTTCCCGCCAATGAATGAACTAATCATGTCTAAGAATTGTTGTTTGATTTTCCCTCGATGTATGATGATTTGTTAAAGGAGACTGTGATGTATGCAAAGCCCCTGCCCTCCCCAAAAAGTGTACTTAAGCATGGCTCAACCCCTGCCCGGGGCTCTGGGCTGCTCTCCCTACTTGAGTGAGCACGGGAGCCCCAGCGCGTTGGATTGGATCCTCAATAAACCCCTTTTGCTATTGCATGAGTTGGTCACTTGGTGATCTCTTCCTCCGATGTTTCGCTGGACCCTTACAAGCACCACATAAAAAATAAAATAAAGATATTGTGTTCATCTACAACTAAAAAAAAAAAAAAAAAGGAATACAGATTTTAAATTACTGTTTTCCAAATGGCTATATGTTCATGTTTCTTGGGAATTAAGGCTGAAAAATCTTGAATTAATTAATCAATTTTTGGAATTAAGGGTGAAAAATCTTGAAAACTAATGACAGATGTAGAGTAAGACCTACCACAATCCAAATGACATGTCGACTTCCCCACCCACCTATTCAGGCAGCAGGGAAATGGATTAGTCTATGTAGGATGAAGGCCTTAGGGAGGCGGAAGAGAAAGAGAACTCTAATTTCTGAGCAAATACAGTAATTAAACAAGTTCCCAGCCAGGTGCAATGGCATGCACACACCTCTAATCCCCACACTGGAGAGGCTGAAGCAGGAGGATCAAAAGTTGGAGACCAGGGATGGGGATGTGGCTCAAGCGGTAGCGCGCTCACCTGGCATGCGTGCGGCCAGGGTTCGATCCTCAGCACCACATACAGACAAAGAAGTTGTGTCCGCCGATAACTAAAAAATAAATATTAAAATTCTTTCTCTCTCTCTCTCCCTCTCTCACTCTCTCTTTAAAAAAAAAAAAAAAAAGTTGGAGACCATCTTGGCAACTTAACAAGAGACCCTATTCCAAAATAAACAATAAAAAGTGGCCCTGGGTTTAATCCTCAATACCAAAATCAAAAAGAAAAAAGCCTGTAATCCCACTGGCCCAGGAGTCTGAGGCAGGAGGATCACAAGTTCAAAAGCCAGCCTCAGCAAGGGGAAGAAAGGAAAGGAAAAGAAGACAAGTTCCCAAAAGGAAAAACTAAATTTGAGAACCAGAAATGAATGGGGTAAGATGTCCTGACCTCTTTTTGCTCACATGGGAACCTCCCTGTAAAACAAGGGAGTTTGTAGGCACTCTCCATTTAAAAGTTTTCTTCCAGATGAAGGAGTGGAAAGCTAAGTGAATCATAAGACTCTCCGGCTCCCTCAGGAATGGGCTAAATCTTCCCATATTTGCAGAGGCCCTAGAACTATCTTAACTGCCAACTGATAAATGATCTCATAAATTCCCTGAAAATGGAAGTGTTTGGGCTCCATTTGTTTCCAAGAGAGGTAACAACACACACACACACACACACACACACACACACACACACCTTAAAATGAGTTTCATTTCCAAAATTAAATAAAACTGTGGGTTAATTTGTAAGAGTTTCTTTATTGCAGGACTTCTCAGGACCTTTAATAGCATTGTGACTCTTCATCAAGAATAATTTATTATACAGGATTTTTAGAATTAATTTCAGAGGTTTTTGTGGAGCACTGTTTAACATTTCCCTAAATGTTGCTCTGGAACACAGATCTAGATGGTCACCCTCGGGCTTAGACAAATGGGGCCCAAAGTATCACCTGTTAGTTCTTGTGTGGTATCAGGTCAAAGGAGCCCATTACCGTCTCTTGTATCTAAAAAATGATCTCTTAAGTTTCTTTTCTTTTTTTTTTTTTTGTGTGTGTGCATGTGTGTGGCAGTACTAGGGATTAAACCCAGGTCCTTGCACATGCTAGGCAAGTGCTCTACCACTGAGCCACATCCCCAGACCTTTTCATTTTTTGAGACAGGGTCTTAGTTGCTCAGGCTGGCCTTCAATTTGTGATCCTCTTGCTTTAGCCTCCCAAATTACTAGGATTAAATCAGGGGCTGTTTGTGCAGGGCTTCTCTTTTATTCTACTTTGTTGTTGTGTTTTAATTCTCCTCCTTTCATTCTAAATTGCTAATAACTACTTGAGAATCTAATAATATTAGCTAAGAGGAAACTTCAGAAAACACTTTATCTACTCCTTTCATTTCACAGATGCAAAAGCCTAAAGAGAGGAGTTAAGTGACCCAAAGTCACCAAGATAACTAAATTGCAGGACTCAGTTAGAATTAGGTTTCCTCACTTCCTGTCCACTGATTTTTCTCCTGTGCTGTCTTATCTCCCCAGATGACTGAACCCAGGGACTGCCAAAGTGCTGTTTCTGCACACTTTGACACATCTGCTTATAATAAAAAATGAGACCTCAGCTCAGCCGATGGCCCACTTTATCTCAAACAAATCTCAATATGATAAAATAATTCAGTCACTGGCATTTGGAACAACAAGATTTGATCTGTGATTTCAGCCCTGGATTCTTAACGTGTTCATGCACACACAACCTCCTGATGTCTTCCTAGGCAACTGAATTGTAGGTCATGTAAATCACATGGTCCATCTATCTTTTTAAAATTTTTGTATTGTTTAAAGAATAGATCAAAGATTATAAAAGATTCAAAGTGAAAATCTTCCTCTGTTGCAGTTAGCTTTCCTCTCCATATAATTATTGTGTTACTGTTTTGTGTAACATTTGGAGTTCCTCATGCAAATGGAAGCAAATATGGATACAAAGACTTATTTTTCTCCTTTTAAACACAAAGTAGTATGATCTCTTTATTAGGCATGGTTCCCTTTTGGCTGTAGTCTCCGATTTATAAAGAAACAAGATTACACCAACCAGTAACACCTCCATAATCCTTTCCCCCTGACCTTCTCAGATGCTGAGAATCCTCCAGCCCCCTGCTGCTTGCTCTGCCTCTTGTTTGATCTTGTTTTTTCTTTTTCTTTTTTTTTTTTTTTTTTGGAAAGTCACACTTGCTTGGCTGGTTTTGTCAGTGACTTCAAATTTAAGCACTCAGGGTGTGGTCACACTGGTATTTCATGCTTTAAGAAAATCTAGTACACAAATGACAACGTTTCCAAAGCAAATTAAGGAGTGGCTGTTTGCATTACAAATGAACCTTGCAAAAGGTTTCAGTTAAAGCTTTTAAAAAAAAAAAAAAATTATTTTTTAGTTAGAATACCTTTATTATTTTATTTTTACGTGGTGCTGAGGATGGAACCCAGTGCCTCACGCATGCTAGGCAAGTGCTCTACCTCTGAGCCACAACCCAGCCCCCACTTAAATCTTTTTAAATATATCTGCATATATTTATTTATTAACTAGTACTTATATGTGGTACAAAACTCGGAAGAATAGTCAGTGAAAACCTCAACCTTATTCTCCAGCCATGAAACTCTCTCCTATGAGCCACTTATGTTGCCAATTTCTTTCTTCCTCTTCCCCCTCCCCCATCTCCTCCCCTTACCCACATTTCTCCTCCCTAAAAATTGAACTCAGGGATGCTTTACCATTGAGCTACATGCCCAGTTCTTTTATTTTTATTTTTTTTATTTTGATACAGTCTGGCTAAGTTACCCAGGTTGGCCTCCATCTTGTGCTCCTCCTGCCTCAGCCTCCCAAATTGCTGGGGTTACTGTGCTCAGTTTTGCCAGTTTCTTGTGTACCCTTCCATATTCTTTGCATATGGGGACAACATTCTATGACCTTTTTTGAAAATAACACCCTAAACATACTATTTTCTACCTTCTTTCTTAGATAAGCCTTCCATATCAGAACGAGTAGAATTGCCTCACTCCTTTTTTTTTTTAAGGGCTGCATAATTTTCCATTGTTGGTTACATTAAAATGAACTTAACCTAAAAGGGTTTTTTTTTGTAGTGAACTCATTATTCCTTTGACAATCTGATTCTACCCTGCAGTCCTCTTTTCAGTTGTTCTTTATTGTAAGAAACATGATTCTCTGAGAGTGCTTCCCTTAATGAGAGCAGCCACCAGAACCTACAAACAAACATGCACCAAAGTGAATTTTTTTTTTTTTTTAAAGAGAGAGTGAGAGAGGGAGAGAGAGAGAGACATTTTTTTTTAATATTTATTTTTTTTTTAGTTTTCGGCAGACACAACATCTTTGTTTGTATGTGGTGCTGAGGATCTAACCTGGGCCGCACACATGCCAGGCGAGCGCGCTACCACTTGAGCCACATCCCTAGCCCACCTTTTCTTTATTCTTAGAATAAACTCCTCTCTCTTCCTCCTCATTACCAAAAACTCATTTTAATGTATGTTTTCTTGTTTGTCTTTATTTTATTTTATTTTTTGGCAGCGGGGTGGGGGTATGGGGGAGAGGGGTACCAGGGATTGAACTCAGGGGCACTCAGCCACTGAGCCACATCCCCAGCCCTATTTTGTATTTTATTTGGAGACAGGGTCTCACTGAGTTGCTTAGCACCTCACCATTGCTGAGGCTGGCTTTGAACTTGTGGTTCTTCTGTCTCAGCCTCCCAAGCCACTGGGATTACAGGCATGCGCCACTGGGCCCGGCTTTATCTTTATCAAGCAGCAAGTTTTTGAAACCTACCTCATTCTGCAAAGTACACCTCACCCCTCTTTTGAGGACCACTAGCAGTTTCCTGTTTTTGTTTTGAGTACCAGGGATTGAATCCAGGGGCACTCAACCACTGAGCCGCATCCCAGCCTTTTATTTTTATTAGTTTTTAAATTTGAGATAGGGTCTCACGAGGTTGCTTACAGTCTCCCTAAATTGCTGAGGCTGGCTTTGAACTGGAGATCCTCCTTCCTCAGCCTCCAGAGCCACTGGGATTACAGTTTCTGACTCCTCTGACTCTTCTCCTCTACAAGGCCTTTAAAGCTGGGGTTTTGCAAGTTTGGCTCTTCAGCGTCTTTTGTTCCTAGAGTGAAGTCAGTTCCCAGGACTCCAGTCTCTGATGTTTTCAGCCTAGCTTTGAGCTTCAGACCCTTGCCTTCCTGTCATTTTCTCATGAATAGATTGGGATGAACTGTCTGCCACCTACAGGAATGGGAATGTAAAATAGAAATAATGGTACAGATACAGTTTTTCGGGCACATCTGGAATTTATACCCACTATAATGACTATTTCAAATCTTTTCCACTTTTTCTTCAGTTATTTGATTTTGTCAACCCTTCCCTGTCATCCATGGGGCTCTGTCCCATACTCAATTAGCTGATCTTGTCACCTCCCACTTCAGAGAAAACAGAGCCACAGAGAGCCCCCTCACCTGCCACCAGATCCACAGACATCTGCTCCTGGCATTCCTTTCTCCTCCCATTTGGGCCAATTTCCTGCCCAGGCTTTGTCTCAAGTCACTTCCTGGCTTTTGGGAAAGCGCCATCTTTTCTCTTTCACCTGCTCTTTCTCCTCCCTGCTTCCAGCCGATAATTATACACATCAGGGGCTCCCCATCTTAAAAGTCTCCTCCTTGATCTGTGTCCAGCTCCTGCTGCTGCCCTTTCCCGTTCTCTTCACAGCCAAAGTTCTGGATCCATTTTGTTTGTATTTCTACACCTCCTAATGTCTTCACCTGCTCCACTCTGCTTTCTGCCCATTACCTGCCTGCCTGTTCTTTAAAAGGTCCTCCATATTATTTAATCAAACGAGCTCTTGTTTTGCTTGGCCTCTCTGCAGCATTTCCCTCATTGGCCAGACCCTTCTCTCCGAGGTACTCTGTTCCCTTGCCACCTTGCTCAAGACAATATTTTGTAGATGGTTCTGGCTGGTTCACTGGGTAATTGCCAGCCCAGGGATGAGATTTTCCCTTCTACCTTCGCAAACACCTAGTTATCTCTAACTCACCCTTCAGGACTGAGCTCAGGGAGTCATTCCCTATCCCTCAAGACCAGTCTGCAGGGGTTGCTATGTTAAGCTCGAATTCGGGACCACCAAAGACCACCAGAGACCCAAGATTGATGTAAGCAGCAAAGAGGTGTTTATTGCGAGCTAGCTCAGTCCTCCGCGTGCACACACAGCAACTGGTGACGCTGAGAGACCCTGAGCCCAGGGTTTGCAACAGTTTTATACATTCTTTGGAGAGGGCAGGGACTTCACATACATCACAGCAAATCATCACACACCAAGGGAAAATCAAATAACAACTCTAAAACATGATTAGCACATTCACTGGAGGGAACAAGTTGGCTAGGGGTGATTGGTCAGTACAAAAGGGGTATTCATTTGAACTGATTGGTTTAAGCCAAGAGGGGTGTACATGCTGAACTACATGGTTTCCCAACTTATTATCAACCACCATAAACCACTGGGAGGGTCATCTGGCATCCCAGGTATTTCCTTGTCTCATCCTGATTGGTGGCTGCTAGGGGGTTGCTGTGGATCCCCACCTAGCCTGACTGAGTCAGGGACACCTGGGGCAGCAGATCTCTCCTGTTATTTGTAGATAAACAACTTAGCAGGGTGGGAATGTGCCTAGGAGTGCTCTGTGGGTTTTTCCAAGGACAAAGGCCATGTCTCTTCCTTGGACAGGCTTTGCTCTGAGATAGAGGCTGGTTTTTCACCTATGTGTTACCCAAGTAGCAATTATCACAGATTGCAATTAGAAGTACTAGGGTCATTCCACACACCCAGATTTTCTTGTGGTTTGTACTTAACTGCTAGGGACTTCCATGGTGGTAATACACAGGGAGGGTGGCTTTCTGCTCCTCAATATCATCTGTTCTGCTTACAGGATGAAATGTACTAAGAACACAATTGTCTACATCATGCTAGCTTAAAGTGATCGGGATCAGAATGCTCCCCTCCACAAGGGATTGTAATTTTTTCCCCTATGTCTTTCCAGATATTGCCCAAAGTGATCTTGAAAATTATTAAAGAAGGAACTCAGTGTTGCTCAGTGGTAGAGTGTTTACATAGGATGAAGTCGCCCCTGGATTTAAACCCCAGCACCCCCAAAGCAAAAACAAAACAACAATCCCTGAGAGTAGCCCACGATAGTGGCCACATTATTTGTATGAAATTTCACCTACCAACCACTGAAGACACTAAACAGTTATCAGAGAATACCTTTATCCCTGTCCCTAACTTCCACTTTAGAAGGCTTGGTTCAATCAAGGGGGGCACAGCACAAGCTGGGCAAGGTAGTGCACATCTATTGTTTCAGCGACCCAGGAAGTTGAGGCAGGAGGATCCTGAATTCAAAGCCAGCCTCAGCAACTTAGCAACTCAGTGAGGCCCTTAGCAACTCAGTGAGACTCTGTCTCTAAATAAAATACAAAAAAGAGCTGGGGATGTGGCTCAGTGGTTAAGTGCCCCTGGGTTCAATCCCTGGTACAAAAAAAAAAAAAAAAAAAAAAAAAAGCAAGGGGGCAAAGCACAGAACCTGGAAAACACAAGCTTCTGAATTCTCAAATCACTTCCACTTCAATTGGGGGACCCTGGTCTCATCTGGAGATTAAAGGAGATCTGCGGAGCCTTGCGTGATGACTTTATACCAGTCCTTTCTGCTTCCCATGGTGTCACGACCCAAAACCCAGACAGAGCTGGGCACAGGTCCTATAATCCCAGCAACTTAGCTACTCCAACAACTGAGGTAGGAGGATGGCTAGTTTGAGGACAGCCCCAGCAACTTAATGATACCCTGTCTCAAAATTGATTGGCATCTTGGGAAGCCACACCCATATCCAGTGCTGTGTAGGGTCACAGACAGAGCCAGAGGAAAGGCACATATGCATTCCACAGCCCCAGAAGCGCATAAGGCCAGACCAGTCCTCTCATACACTCAAATGCGCATAGCTCACACACAGCCCTGGATGGCTCACGACAATGAGTCATTTGTAAATATTAACAAGAAGAAGGCATATGTTTGTACCTAACTGTAGCTAGGAATGAACTTAATACCCACCCCCATATCTCCCCTTAACTACCTAATTAGTCTAATTACCTCCTACCATATTTTGACCTTTCTATCCCTATTTGCTATTTATTATCTAAATGAAACAGCACAGTTACCCTACACAGAAGCCCACAGACAACCCAGGGAAGCTGCGCATCTGACAAAACTCGTGTCATGTTTTCTTGTAAATCTATATTAAGAGCCTTCCTGTTTTAGAACCTCAAACCCTGGTGTGGGGGAAAGGTAAGACGCCAGCAGAAGGTGAAGTGACCTTCTGCAGCCACTGCTGGTTCTCCAGGGGCAGAAAACCCACTCCAGGGCCTCTTACTTTTAGACAGTACCAGGGACATGGCAGAATGACAAGCGCAAAGTGTGTCTGCAGGTCGTGAAGAACTTGATGTTGCCTGGACAGCATCTGTCCCACTGCTAAGATTTGCCTTTAAATCTGCCTTCTTTGGCTGGTTGAGAAAGACTGAAAAGACTTTAAATAAGTTAAACTAGCTTCTCTTCTTACTGTCATCCCCTGGTGGAAATCTGGCCTTTGGAGGTCCCTGCAGATGACTCTCTTCCATGATACTCTATCTTTGGTTTTGGACGCTCTGCTTTCTTATTCTCACTCAGGTTTCTCTCAGGAGAGTTGGCTTTGGAAAAAACAAAATAATTGGACTCCGGAGAGGGCTGACCTGCAGCTGAGGCTTAAATGAACTGACAAATTTTTCTCTGTATCATGTTATTATTCCAAAACCCAACTTAACTGGCTTTATGCCAGGCACGATTATTATATCTAAAATCCTAGCAGCTCAGGAGGCTAAGGCAGGAGGACACAAGTTCAAAGCCAGCCTCAGCAATTTAGTGAACCCCTGAGCAACTTAAGACTCTGCTTCAAAAAATAAAAAGGGCTGGGGATATGGCTCAGTGATGAAGCACTCCTGGGTTTGATCCCTGGTACAAAAACAAACAAACAAACAAAATGGGCTTATAAATTGAATAATTTTATTGATTTTTTTTTTTTTTTTTGTACTGGGAATTGAATCCAGGGGCACTTTACCACTGAGCCACATCCCCAGCCATATTTTATTGTTGTTGTTTGTTTGGTTTTTAGTTAGAGTTGGACACAATACTTTTACTTTATTTATTTATTTTTAATATTTATTTATTAGTTTTCGGCAGACACAACATCTTTGTTTGTATGTGGTGCTGAGGATCAAACCCGGGCCGCACGCATGCCAGGCGAGCGCGCTACCGCTTGAGCCACATCCCCAGCCCCCTTTAAACCATTTTCTCTAGCTAGCCTTGGTGGCACTTGCCTCTAATTCCCATGACTCTAGAGGCTGAGACAGGAGGATCACAACTTCAAGGTCAGCCTCAGCAATTTAGCAAGAACCTGTCTTAAAATAAAAAGGGTTGGGGCTGTAGCTCAGTTGTAGAGCACTTCCTTGGTTATGTATGCTTAGCCAAGTTATTTAACCTCTCTTCTATCCAAGAATTTCCTCTTCTGAAAAAATAGGTGTAATAATAGTTCCTAACTCATAGGAATTTGTTTGTGTCTGTATTAAAGAAGTTAAAAGGTTTTTTAAACTGCATATCAGGACTCATTGGTGAATCATGAAATCAATTTAATGGATTACCAGCATTAAAAAAATAGAATAGAGGCCAGGTATTGTGGTGCATGCCTGTAATCCCAATGACTTGGGAGGTTGAGGCAGGAGGATTGTAAGTTTGAGGCCAGCCTCAGCAAATCAGCAAGATCCTTAGCAACTTAGTGAGACCCTGTCTCAAGATAAAAAATAAAAAAGACTGGAGATGTAACTCAGTGGTAAAGCCCCCCTGGGTTCAATCCCCAGTTCCAAAAAACTAAAAAATGAGAATCAGATGGAATATAATCAAAACACAAGTGTAGGTAATTATTTTCTGAAAACTTTTATTTTAATTGCACATAGTATAAAAGCAAGTTTGTATGCACAAATGTGCTGCACTGATCAGTAAAATATAATTCTTACTTTTGAGTCCCCAGCAAAAAGATTTGACCAGCCATGCATGGTGACACACACCTGTAATCCCAGTGGCCCTGGAGAGTGGGGCAGAGGATAGCAAATTCAAGGCCAACCTCAGCAATTTAGGAAGGCCTTAAGCAATTTAGGGAGAACTTGATTAAAAAAAAAAAAAGAAAGAAAGAAAAAACACTGAGGGTTGTAGCTCAGTAGGTAAGCACCCTGGGTTCCAACAAACAAACGGAAAAAAAAAGAAAAAGCCTGCTTTGTGAGCTCTTGGGAAATGGTCCTTGTTATTGTTCTAGACCCTGTGGAGAAACCACAAGTGTGTTTAATATAGTCCTAATGCCTTGTTTTATCTAGTATTTCATGTGATCCTCCTGTAATTTTTTAAAATAATATTGTGGGGCTGGGGATGTGGCTCAAAGAGGTAGTGTGCTCGCCTGGCATGAGTGCGGCCCGGGTTCGATCCTCAGCACCACATACAAACAAAGATGTTGTGTCCGCCAAAAACTAAAAAATAAATATTAAAAAATTCTCTCTGGAAGGAGACCCTCAGGGGTATACAAAATTACATACAAGAGGAAGTGAGGGGAAAGGAGGAAAAATATAAGGGGGAGAAATGAATTACAGTAGAGGGGGTAGAGAGAGAAGAGGGGAGGGGAGGGGGGAGGGGGGATAGTAGAGGATAGGAAAGGCAGCAGAATACAACAGACACCAGAATGGCAATATGTAAATCAATGGTTGTGCAACTGATGTGATTCTGCAATCTGTATATGGGGTAAAAATGGGAGCTCATATCCCACTTGAATCAAAGTGTGAAATATGATATATCAAGAACTATGTAATGTTTTGAACAACCTACAATAAAAATTAATTAAAAAAAAATAATAAAAAAAATTCTCTCTCTCTCCTCTATCTTTAAAAAATAAAATAAAATAAAATAATATTGTTATAACATCATGCATACCCAAGGTAAAATGTTAGAAAACACAGGCAGGCAAAAATAAGACATTTATCAGGTTGGAGGGGGAAGCTCAGTTGTAGAGCACTTGGCTGGCATGCACAAGGCTGTGGGTTTTGCCTCCAACAACAACAAATCCTTAACTTAAAAAAAAAAAAAAAAAAAAAAAAAAAAAAAGGTCTATCTGATTTCCAGAGATTTCCACTGTTAACATATGACTCTGGATTTTTTTTCTATACACATTTTTTTTTTTTTTTTTTTGTACTGGGGATTGACCCAAGGGTACTTAACCACTGAGCCACATCTCCAGCCTTTTTTTAAATTTAGAGACAGGGTCTCACTAAGTTGCTGAGGCTGGCTTTGAAACAAAGTCCTCCTGCCTCAGTCTCGTGAGCCGCTGGGGCATGCATCACTATGTCTGTCTATATATATATTTTTTAACCCAAATAAAATCATATGGTTCATGCTATTTTATAACCTTTTTTTTTTAAAGAGAGAGAGAGAGAGAGAATTTTTTTTTAATATTTATTTTTTAGTTTTCAGTGGACACAACATCTTTGTTTGTATGTGATGCTGAGGCTCGAACCCGGGCCGCACGCATGCCAGGCAAGTGCGATACTGCTTGAGCCACATCCCCAGCCCCATGACATTGACTTTCTTAAAAAAAAAAAAAATACAGACGCAAACAAACTTATGAGTTAGGACTATTATTGTTCCTATTTTTTTAGAAATGGAAATTCTTGGACAGAGAGGTTAAATAACTTGGCTAAACACACACAGCTAAGGACCAAGTAAGAGAACTAGGATTCCAACCCATGGAGCCAGCTCCAAAGGCAGGTGTTCAGAATAGAACCCAGAGTCTCACTGTGCTAGGCAAGTGCTCTAACATTGAGCATGTAGACTGCTGTACCCCAGTCATTTTGATTTTATTTTAAGACAGGGTCTCAAAAAATTGCTGAGGCCAGTCTGGAATTTGTGATCTTCCTGCCTCAGACTCCAGAATAACTGGGATTATGGGTGTGCTCCACCATGCCAGGCAAGATGACATCGACTTTCAAAGAGACCTGATCAACTACCCTGCAGTTGTTTTTCTTCTTCTTCTTCTTCTTCTTCTTCTTCTTCTTCTTCTTCTTCTTCTTCTTCTTCTTCTTCTTTTTTAACATAATGGCTTTATTTTTATGTGGTGCTGAGGATGGAACCTTGGTCCCACCGGTGCTAGGCGAGTGCTCTACTGCTGAGCCACAATACCAGCCCCTGTTTTTCTGCTTCTTTGTGTCAACAGTTCTCTAGCACTTTGCATTCACTATAAATTAAAATTTATGCTAGGAGCCAGGCACTGTGGCGCACATTCCAGTGACTTGGGAGGCTGAGGCAGGAGGATCCTAAGTTTGAGGTCAGCTGGGAAACTTATCAAGACTAAGTTGGGGAATGTAGCTCAGTAGTAAAATGCCCCTGGGTTCAATCCCCAGCATAAAAAAATTATGCCAGGCATGGTGATGGCACATACCTTTTATCCCAGTGTCTAGGGAGGCTGAGGCAGGAGGAGTAAAACATGGAAACCAATTTAGGGAGACCCCATATCATAAAAAATAAAAAGGGCTGGGGATATCATTTTGTGATAGAGTACTTGCCTACCATGCAGGAGACCCTGGGTTCTATCCCTTAGTACTGGAGATGGGGTGTAGACTATCACAGGAACAATTAATTTTTTTTTTTTTTTTAGTTGTAGCTGGACACAATACCTTTATTTTATTTATTTTTATGTGCTGCTGAGAATGAAACCCAGCACCTTGCACATGCTAGGTGAGTGCTCTACTGCTGAGCCACAGTCCTAGCCCCTCACAGGTACAATTTGATTCTTTGGGTGTGTGTATGAAATACTAGGAATTGAACCCATGGGCCTTCTACCATGAGCTACATCCCCAGCCCTTTTATTTATTTTCATTTATTTATTTATGTCCTGAGGATTTTAGGGTACTTTAACACTCAGTTACATCCCCAGCCTTATTTTTTGGAGGGAGGTAATGGGGTTTGAACTCAGGGGTACTTGCCCACATCCCCATCCCTGTTTTGTATTTTAAATAAAATACAGAGTCTCACTGAGTTGTTTAGTGCCTCACTTTTGCTGAGGCTGGCTTTGAACTTGCAATCCTCCTGCCTCAGCCTCCTGAGCTGCTGGGATTACAGGTGTGTGCCACCACGCCCGGCTCCCAGACCTTTTTATTCTTTGTGTTGAGACAGGATCTCACTAAATTGCCGAGGCTAGCCTCAAATTTTTGATCTTCCTGCCTCAGCCTCCCAAATCACTGGGATTATAGATTACAGGCGTGTGCCTCTGTGCCCTGTTTTTTTTTTTTTTTTTTTTTTTTGAGATAGAGTCTCACTAAGTTGCCATGGCTGTGACTGGCCTTGAACTCTTGATCCTCCTATCTCAACCTCTGTAGTAGTGGAGGTTTGATATATGTGTGTGGGGGTGGGGTGATTCCATCAAATCCCTTACCCATTGCTGCTGCCCTGTCCTCACTCCACATTCCCAAGCAATCACTGTTCTGCTTCCTGTTACCACTATAGATTCCATATATATATAAAATATATAATTATGTAGTTTTTTGTCTGATTTCTTTAACTTATCATAATTATTTTGAGAGTCATCCTTGTTGCATATATCTGTAGTTCATTCATTTTTTTATTTCTAAATAATATTTCATTGTCTAAATATACCAAATTACCTATTTATCTATTGAATGAATCAACTGGGTTGGTTCCTGTTTTGAGCTCTCATAAAGATAGTTAATATGAACATTCAAGTACAAGTCTTTGTGTAGTGATATGCTTTTATTTCTCTTGGCTATGTACCAAGGAGCATAATGACTAAGTTAAATAGGTGTACCTTTAACTTTTTAAGAAACTGCCCATCTATTTTCCAAGGAGGCTGCATTCCCACAAACCATGTGTGAGGGTTCCAATTCCCCCATATCCTCATCAATATTCAGTATGGTACAGCCACCAGCAATTGAACTCAGGGGCACTTGACCACTGAGCCCTATTTGGATTTAATTTAGAGTCAGGGTCTCACTGAGTTACTTAGGGCCTCACTAAATCCCTGAGTCTGGCTTTGAACTTGCAATCCTCCTGTCTCAGCCTCCCGAGCCAATTGGATTAAGGGATGCCACCACGCCCAGCAAATTTTAGCCATTTTTTTTTTTTTTTTTTAGTTGTAGATGGACACAATACCTTTATTTTGTTTACTTAGTTTTATGTGGTGTGGGGTTTGAACCCAGGGCCTCATAAATGCTACATAAGTGCTCTACCACTGAGCTACAGCCCCAGCCCCCAATTTTAGCCATTCTAATAGATGGGTCACCTAATGATTTTAATGCCAGTTGACCATCCTTACTTGAATTAATTTCATTGCAGCTTGCAAAATGCTGGTTTTATATTTCTAATGTTGTTTCTATATTGATTATCTGCCATTCTTCAACAAAATAGTTTTCTTCTACCAATGGAGATTAGTTACACTGAATATAGTTTCCACTGGGAAAGTAGGTTAATTATTTCTCTTTAATTGCCAATTTTCAAAACAGAGTTCTTTTAATCCTTATACACCTTTTTGATTCAGGTAGGTCACTCCTGTTTGCCCATTTTGCAATATGAAACATATGACAACGAGACTCAAGAGTTTAAGGAAGTTGCTCAAGGTCTCAATCTCAGCCAACAACCAAGAAAGAATCCTGATAAGGGCTGACTTCTAAATTAAATGTCCTCCATTGCCAAGGTACTTTGAAGATTTGTCCCAGAATGCCTATTACTGGGTGTCTCTTATAACAAGGTCAGAGTCTAGTGAGAGGCATCCCTTCTCCCCCTACTCACTGCCTCAATCTCAAGAAGGTCATGGCCATCCTGCATCTCTCACGCTCTTGCGCTACACTCTCCCAGCACCTGCTGGTGCCAAGCGGAAGTTGAGCACTGTGGCCCAACCGGCCTTTACCACAAATCCGCCTTTCATTGACTTCTGACTGCTTCTCTTTCAGAAATTAGAATTCAGGGTGACTTCCTGGGCTCTTTTCCAAGTGAGAACGGGAGAAGAAAGTAGCATGTGGCAGAAAACCCAGGAATCTGAAAGTAGTTCTAGGTGGTGGAGTAAGAACTCAGAAACTCAGACATGCACAGGGCTGGTGTTCTGCTGAAAGGCTCTGGGACAGAGGTGACAGCGTAAGGGTCCGGCGAAGCGTCGGAGGAAGAGACCACCAAGAGACTGACTTTATGCAATAAGCAAGAGGGAGTTTATTGAGGATCAGACTCAGCGCGTTGAGGCTCCAGGCAGGCTCGCTCAAAAAGGGAGAGCAGCCCAGAGCCCAGAGCAGAGGTCAGGCAGTGCTTAAGTACACTTTTTGGGGAGGGTGGGGGCTTTGCATACATCAGAACAAATCATCATGAGGCACGGGAAAATTGAACAACAACTCTGGGACATGATTAGTACATTCATTGGCGGGAACAGATTGGGCAGGGGTGATTGGTCACCCCTAAGTGGGGTACACATTCAAACTGATTGGTTTTAGGGCCTAAATGCCTACGTGACATACTACACAGAGTCCCAAGTTATAAGCAACCCGGGAGTCAGTGAGAACATTTACTGAGCAGTTCGGGTATTGTCTTAACAGCTACAGGGATTACAGGTTTTGGGGGTAGCAGGGGAATTTAACAATACTTGGTCTTTTACTCTTTAACCCAGACCTCGAAGCTTTACAATGCCCGGTCTTTTACACTTTAACTCAGGCTTTGCAGTTTAGAATCAGCTTAGAAATTTTACCCGTACAACAGTGGCTAAAATACAGGCAGGCAGAGCGGAGCACACCAGTAATCCCAGAGACTCAGGAGGGTGAGGCAGGAGGATCACAAGTACCAAGCCAGTCTTGGCAATTTATTTATTTATTTTTTAAATTTTAATATTTATTTATTGGCGGACACAACATCTTTGTTTGTATGTGGTGCTGAGGATCGAACCCGGGCCACACGCATGCCAGGCGAGCCCGCTACCGCTTAAGCCACATCCCCGGCCCCAGTCTTGGCAATTTAACCTGACCGTCTTAAAATAAAATAAAAAGGACTGCTGGGCACATGGTGCAGGCTTGTAATCCCAGCAGCTCAGGAGGCTGAGACAGAAGGATCACAGGTTCAAAACCAGCCTCAGCAACTTAGTGAGGCCCTAAGGAATTTAAAATAAAAAAATAAAAAGAGCTGGGGATGTGGCTCAGAGGTAAAACATCCCTGAGTTCAATCCTCAGTACCAAAATATTAAAAATAAATAAATAAAGACTGGGGGTATAGCTCATTAGTATTGACCCTCTGTTCAATCCCCAGTATTGGGGGAAAAAGTATTTGTTGGTAGAGAGCTATTCTGTCAGATCCCTCCCACACCCCACTCCAGTGCCTATATTCCACCCTCCTCCCCTCTTGTGGCATCCAGTCTTTTTCTCCCTGCCCTCCCATGCCTGTTTTGATTAGTTAGGGTTCAGGCTAAACTATGGTTAATATTTTGCAAAACTCCCTTGGGTGTGAACACAAACTGGATTACAGTCTGATAATCATGACTTGGTAACCGTATTCTAACTCGAATACAGCGGAATCAAGCACCGCCTGTGACCCTGGAGACAGCCTAGACTCTGCTCACCCTTAGGTAGTATACTCTTAGGTTCTGGGTTGTGATGTCACATATTTCTTATTGGGGTCAACAGTTTAAAAACTCAGGCTCTGGCATTTTAGGCAGAGTGGACAGATGCAGAGGTACACAATTTGTTTCTGGAAAGGACAAAGTAGCTAGAGGTAGGCAGGGGCCAGATATGAAAGCTTTGAGGCTCTTGGCCTTCACGAGTGGCCCCAGCTGGGGCTCAGTAGTAAAGTGCTTCCTAGCATGTGTGAGGCACTGGGTTCAATCCTCATCACCACATTAAAAAAAATAATAAAATAAAGGTATTGTGTCCATTTACAACTAAAAAAAAAAAGGTAATGATTTGGGTTCTGAATTTGGGTGCATGGTCCAGGCATGGAGGAAAGCACACCACCAGGGGCTGAGGTTGTGGCTCAGCAGTAGAGCGCTCACCTAGCCCTTGCGAGGCCCTGGGTTCGATCCTCAACACCGCATAAAAATAAATAAATGAATGAATAAAGGTATTGTGTCCAAATGCAACTAAAATAAATAAATTAATTAAAAAAGAAAAAAGAAAGCACACCACCAAAGATAAAGCAAGTACTGAGGTCCTAAAAGCAGAGGCCTCCAAGGAGCTGGAAAGAGGCCCAGGAGGCAAGCCTGAGCCTCCCTGTGTAGCAGGCAGTGAAAGCACGAGGAGGACAGCAGGGAGATGGTACCGTGGAAAACTGGGAGGCAGAGGCAGACGTGCAGGAGGAAGGGGATCCACAGGCTGAGATGCTACAGGCTGAGAGGGCTCCTAGGCAGTGTGGGTCCTGTGGTTAGGCATCTGTCTGCAGGGGTCAAACCTGGCTCTGGTAATTCCGAGCTCTGTGCTGCAGATTTTTCACCCATGAAGTGGAAATTAGAACATCTACCTCAGAGAGTTTCAAGCATTAAGTAACTGGAGGGGGCCGTGCAGAGAGAGAAAGAGAGAGAGAGAGAGACAGAAACAGACAGACAGAAACATATGACTAAAAGAGGCTCTGAACCAGTTTTGTTTTTGAGAAAGGGTCTCACTATATTGCCCAGGCTGGTCTTGAACTCTGGCCTCAAGTGATCTTGATTTTCCTGTCTCTTGAGTAGCGGGGACTACAGTGCCTGCAGTATACCTGACTTAAACCAGGTCTTAAATGTTGTATACGCTACATATGAGCATGTGTAAATTATGACAGCTATCACCATCTGAGTTTCCTTGGCTATAAACTAGAATTGATGTATAAACTCAAGATGCTCACAATAGAAGGACAGCCATACTGAAGCTGAATAAAGACACATATCTTCCAGAATCAAGCACACACTGAAAATTGTGCCATCTCCACTCTGCCCTCGGTATTTGTTTCTTGGAGTTGCTTTTGAGGCAAAAGGTTCCCTTGTTTGTGTTTCCCAGAGCATGGGGGGCGGGCGGGGGTGGTCACTGAAGCCAAAGTTTCCTCATCCTGCAGCTGCAGAAGCAATCCTTTTATTCTTGGATCCTTTTCCAGACCGCTTTGTAGATCTGAGAACCAAATAAGGTAACACACCAGGCTGGCAGTGAAGATCAGGCACCACCCAGGGGGATGGAAGGTGGAGTTGAAATCAAAAGGGAAAAAAAAATTCTTGGGAGTCTCCGGAACTGAGCAGCCTCAGAATGCCCGGAGCATGGAAGGGCGTCTGTCCACGTGACTTGTTCCTTCAGGTTCCTTGGAGGAATGGAGCCAGGGGAAGGGAGTGAGGACTGGAAGGGATGTTGAACACAGACTCAGCAGGAGCCCAAAGGCAGGCAATTTCTAAACACTGCTGCTGTCTACCTTCCTACTCCTCAAGCGGTCACCTGACTTGGGACCAGACTTGGGACATTTTTCTTTTTCCGTGCTGAGGTAAACACTCTACCACTGAGTTATACCCTTAGCCCCAGATGGGTTTGGAATCTCATACTCATCCTTTATGAGCTGTATGACCTTGGGCATGTTACTTAACTTTTTTGAATCCTAGTTTCCATTTGTTTCAAATGTAACAACTGCGTTTTATAAATCAGGAAGATTTGGAGCGGGGGCAGAGGATGAAAATTAGTGTGTGAGGGTAGGGGACTGTCACATGTGGGACAATGTACTGGGGGAAGGTATCAAATAAGCTTAAAACACTCACAAACTTCAGTGATTGTAAGACTAGGAGAAATCAGACCCAAAGATGACTAAGGCTAACTGGGGACCAATTTAAAGTTAAATCTTATTTTGGTCATTTTGACTCTCTACTTGAGTAGAAAGAGCTCATTAATTTTTATTAAAATATAATGATATCAGGCTGAGGTTGTGGCTCAGTGGGTGAGCACTTGCCTAGCATGTATGAGGCACTGGGTTCAATTCCCAGCACCGCATATAAATAAATGAACAAAATAAAGGTTCATCAACATCTAAAAAAAATATTTAAAAAATATAATATGTAATGATAGAGCTGGATGCAGTGGCGCACACCTATAGTCTCAGTAACTTAGCAGGAGGACTGCAAGTTCCAGGTCACCTTTGGTTTAGGGAGGCCCTAAGCAACTTAGTGAGACCCTGTCTGTAAACAAAAAAAATAAAGGGCTGGGAATGCAGCATAATGGTAAAGTGTCCCTCGTTCAATCCCCAGTATACCCCACCACCATCAAATATATGTATCCACATATATAAATTTGATGATATATAAAAATACTTACGTGTAATGATAGAGGGGCTGGGGTGTGACCCAGTGGTAAAGCACGTGTTTAGCATGCATGGGACTCTGGGTTTGAGCCCCAGAACCAAACAAAACCAAACCACAATTATAGAAATACAGAAATGTTGAATGATAGAAAATTAGACCAGAGAAACAAACAGCTGAAACAATTTAAAACAAATCCTCAATTGTCTTCCATCTAGAAGTAAATGTTATCATGTTAAAATATAACCTTTCCTACTTTTTTCTCTGTATCTATATGTACATACATACCCATATATATACTATAAATATTTAATACTAGATATGGAAAATGACAAACCCTAAAATAGTGAGGCTTGGGGAAAGGGAGTAAGAAAGAAAACCATACATTGAGAGCACTGATCCTTTCCCAATGCATTCTTTCCCGGTGAGAAAACAAACCCTGGGGAGGAGATGTCCATCAAACCTAGAAAGGCAGTCTCTGGGAGGAGGCCAAAGCATGGATCCTTCCCTAAACAAATCCTTTCCAGATACCAAGCCTTCCATCTGGTCCAGTAAGATAAATCCCAGAGACTGACCACTGACCCCAGACTCCCTCCCATTTTGCCCTGTAAAACAGACCTCAAATTCTTGGGTGCCCAAGAAGACACACTCATTAATTAAGTCACCTCTCAGTATAACTTATATAATCCCAGTCCCCTCCTTTGTTCAGTGGCTTGATTTCCACCAAGAAGGTGGGTCCATCAGAGGCATGACTCTGTTCCTGAATAAAGGCGATTTGGCTGATCCATGAAGTTGGCGCCCAGCCTGGTCCTATTGTACTAACACTTAACATATTTGAAAAATGGACCATGCCCACATCTTGGACCATGCCCACAATCTTGCAGGAATGATGGTAAGAATAGCCATAAGCCGGATGCAGTGGCTCACGCTTGTAATCCCAGAGGCTTGGAAGGCTGAAGTAGGAGGATCACCTGGTCAAAACCAGCCTCAGCAAAAGCGAGGTGCTAAGCAACTCAAAAAGTGTCATGTAATCAAAAGGTTTGGGACACATTGAGTCAGCAAAGAGGATTTCTGCATGTGAGGAACTGGATTCACAGCTATTCTTTCTTTTTTTTTGTGTGTGGGGGTATTGGGATTGAACTCAGGGCCAGTTGGCTATGGAGCCACATCCCCAGCTCTATTATGTATTTTATTTAGGGACAGGGTTTCACTGAGTTGCTGAGGACCTCACTTTTGCTGAGGCTGGCTTTGAACTCACAGTCCTCCTGCCTCAGCCTCCCAAACTGCTGGGATTATAAGCATTACTTTTCTTTTTGTACTGGTGATTAAAACCAAAGGCACTTTACCACTGAGACACATCCCTATCCCTATTTATTTATTTATTTTGAGACAGGATTTTACTAAGTTGCTTAGGGCCTGGCTTAATTGCTGAGGTTGGCCTGGAACTTGCAATCCTCCTGTCTCAGCCTCCTGAGTCCCTGGGAGTACAGGTGTGTACCACTGCACCTGGCTCACTAACTCATTTTTTAAATTTGTTTCAGTTAATTATACATGACAGTAGAATGCATTTATGCACTTTGATACTTACTCATTTTTGATGAGCATTTGTTGAATGTCCTCTATGTTCCAGGCTGGCTGGGGTCTCAAGACAGGCTGGTATCTCATGGCTGGCAGGGAAGGAATTTGGGAGGAAGCTGGGAGCTACCTGAGCCTCCCTCTTCTGAATTACTGAATGTAAATGTTCAACAATCTATCAAATGCTAAACTGACATCAGCATCAGCAATAGCATATTATTCTTTCCCTCATCTCTTTCTGCTGTCCTCTCTTGGCTTCCCTCTTTCCTTTTTTTTTTTTTTTTTTTTGTCGTTTTGTAGATGGACAGAATGCCTTTATTTTATTTAATTTTTATGTGGTGAGAGGATCAAACCCAGTGCCTCACACATGCTAGGCAAGCACTTTACCAGTGAGCTACACAGCCCCCAGTCCTTTTTTGTGTTTTTTAACTTTTTAATTTTTGAAAATTTCAAATACATACAAAAGTAGACTGGAGAGTATAATGAACCTTATATACTCACCAAGAATCTTCTTTCAAGAATCTTTGTAGTGGGGGTTGAACTTGGGGCATTTTACCACTGAGCTACACTCCTAGTCATTTTTGTTTTTGGTACTGAGGATGAACTCAGGGGTGCTTTACCACTGAGCCAGATTTCCAACCCCTTTTTATTTTTAATTTGAGACAGGGTCTCATTAAGTTGCTAAGGCTGGCCTCGAACTTGAAATGTTTCTGCCTTAGCTTCCTCAATTCCTCTGACTGGAGGCATGTGTGCTCATGCCCAGCTTTCCAGCATCAACAATTATTAGGTCAATCAATTGTGTTTTATCTGAGAGAGAGAGAGAGAATTTTTTTAATATTTATTCTTTTCAGTTATTGGCGGACACATCTTTGTTGGTATGTGGTGCTGAGGATTGAACCCGGGCCGCACGCATGCCAGGCGAGCGCGCTACTGCTTGAGCCACATCCCCAGCCCCAATTGTGTTTTATCTGTACCTTCAATCCCCTTACCCAACACCATATTATTTTGAAGCAAATCCAGACTATCATATTACTGTAGGTATGTCAGAGTATATCTTGAAAAACATAGTGATTTAACACCCCCCACACGCACATATATGTATTTGTATGCATATATATACACACACACATACTAAAAAAGTCATAAGCATACAGCACTTGGGCTGTATAGCCAGAAGGTTTGGTTATTCAGTACACTAGTCCCCCTTTCACTTTCTGGAGTTTCCATTGACCACAGTGAGCTGCAGTCCATAAATACTACAACGCATACCACACCTACCTATTAGTCACTTAGTAGCCATTATGGTTATCAGATTGACTGTCAAGGTTATTGCAGTGCTTATACTCAAGTAACCCTTGTTTTACTTAGTAATGTCACCAACACATGTAACAGTCATGACGCTGGCAATCTGTGTATGCCAAAGAAAAGTGGCAAAGTGTTTCAAGCAAAAATGTGAAAGTTCTCAATTTAATAAGAAAGAAATTTAATAAGAAAAAAAAAGTATGCTGAGGTTGCTACAAGACCTACAGTAAAAGTGAATCTTTATGCACAAGGCTCTGGGTTCAATTCCCAGCATCATAAAATATAAAATAATGATGTTATATATATAAAATTATGAAGAAGAAATTCATGATAGTTTCACTGTTGCACCTCAAACCGCAAGTTATGTCCACGGTGAAGGATAAGTGCTTAGGTAAGACAGAAAAAGCATTAAATTATAGGGTTCAGTACTATCTACAGTTTCAGGCACCACTGGGGTTCTTAGAATGTATCTTCTACAAATAAGGGGGGGCTACTACATATGATTTATAAACATTTCTCCCATTGTGTAGATTGTTATTCTCTTCCTACTACAATTGCTGCAATACCAACTGGTGTACTGGTGTACTGAATTCAGTTCTGACACCCTGTCAGACTCTACAAGTTGTTTTCTTTTTCTTTTTCTTTTTTTTTTTTTTGTATCAGGGATTGAACCCAGGAGCGTTTTACCACTGAGCCACATCCCTTTTAATTTTTATTTTTTTTATAATTGTAGATGGAAAGGTTGCCTTTATTTTATTTATTTTTATGTGGTGCTAAGGATTGAACACAGTGCCTCACACATGTGAGGCAAGTGCTCTGTCACTGAGCTACAATCCCAGCCCTGCTTTTTTATTTTGAGATTGGGTTTCACTAAGTTGCCTAGGGCCTGACTATGTTGCTGAGGCTGGCCTTGAACTTTCGATCCTCCTGTCTTAGCCTTGAGCTGCTGGGATTGCTGGTGTGTGTCGCCTTTCCTAGAAAGACTCCACAAGTTTAAGGGCACAGTTCTCAACAAAACTGCTTCTATTTCTGACATTAGCCTCATCTTCTAAGGTTCCTTAGATATCCCAAACTTCTGACCAAAAGATTACACATTCAGGGGTTCCCATAATCCCCTTAAGTTTGATAATTCACGAGAAAAATAACAGAACTCAAGCAAACACTATCCTTACAGTTCCAGTTTTATTACAAAAGACAGATCAGGAAGCCAAATAAAGAAGTGCATGGGTGCTGGGTGTGGTGCATACCTATTGTCCCAGCTACTGGGGAGGCCGAGGCTGGAAGATCATAACTCCAAGTTAGAGGACAGCTTGGACAACTTAGCAAGACCCTGTCTTAAATGAATGAATGAACAAATGATTAAGGGCTGGGGAAGTAGCTCAATGGTAGAGTACAGCTCTTGCCCAGCATGTTCAAGGCACCCTGGGTTTAATATCCAGCACCACAAAAAGGAAGGAAGGAAGGGAGGGAGGGAGGGAGGAAGACAGATGGAAGAAAAGCCCATAGAAACAGAGTAAGAGACTAGAACAGTATCAACCAAATGTGATGCGTAAATTTATTTAGATCAGAATTTAAATCAACCAACTCTAAAAATATTTGTGAGGCAATGAAGGAAATTTGAACACTGAATATTTGATAATAAGGAATTATTTTTCATTTTATGTACAATAAAGAGATCATTGTTAGATGGCTCATGCCTGTGATTACAGCATCTTGGGAGGCTGAGGTAGGAGGATCACAAATTCAAGGCCAGCAACTTTTTTTTTTTTTAGTTGTAGCTGGACACCATATCTTTATTTTTTATTTATTTTTATGTGGTGCTGAGGATTGAATCCAGAGCCTCGCACATGCTAAGCAAGCACTCTACGGCTAAGCTACAACCCCAGTCCAAGGTCAGCAACTTAATAAAACTCTGTCTCAAAAGGGGCTGAGGATGGGGCTGAGGTTGGGGCTTAGTGGTAGAGCACTTGTGTAGAATGTGGGAGGCAATGGGTTTGATTCTCAGCACCACATGTAAATAAATGAATAAAATAAAGATCAACATCCAAAAGTTACATTTTAAAAAAGGGGGAGGGTGCTGAACATGTGGCTCAGTGGTAAAAGTGCCCCTGGGTTCAATCCCCAGTTTAAAAAAAAAAAAAATCACGATTAAAAAATATACAGAGGGCTGGAGATGTGGCTCAGTGGTAGAACACTCGCCTAGCACATGCTGGGTTTGATCCTCAGCACCACATAAAAATAAATAAAGATATTATGTCCAACTATGACTAAAATACACACACACACACACACACACACACACACGCCTAGGAATGTTGTCACAAGCCACATGTCTGTAGTTCCAGGATTCTTGGTACTCAAGAGGCTAAGGTGGAAGGATCACTTGAACCCAGGAGTTTGAGGTAACTAAAACAGACTCTGCCTCAAGAACAAAGAACAAAAATATACAAAACACAGAAAGATACTCTCCAAGAATCAAGGTAATTAGATTAACCAGTCTTGGTGATGACTCATAGTCCCCTGGACTGTTTGAGGCCTACTTAGCCAATTGAGCAAGACCCTCAGCAATTTAGTCACACCCTCTTCCAAAATAAAAAATAAAAAGGTGTGGTGGTACATGCCTTTATTTTTTATTTTTTAAGATAGAGGAGAGAGAGAGAGAATGAGAGAGAATTTTTTAATATTTATTTTTTAGTTTTCGGTGGACAAAACATCTTTGTTTGTATATGGTGCTGAGGATCGAACCCGGGCCGCATGCATGTCAGGCGAGCACGCTACCGCTTGAGCCACATCCCCAGCCCGGAAAATAAGTCTTTAAATGATTTTTTTTTTAAAAATTACGTGGGGTTATTTTCTATTTGTTTGTCAATACTGTCTAATATTTAATAAAATATAATGTGAGGGCTGGGGTTGTAACTCAGTGATGGAGCACTTGCCTAGCACTTGTAAGGCACTGGGTCAACTCTCAGCATCACATAAAAATAAATAAATGAAATAAAGTTTATCTACAACTAAAAAAAATTTTAAACTATGTTAGCTACATAATTTTTTTGCAGTGCTAGGGATCTTTATATATATATATACACATAAACTTTTAGTTTCAATTAGACACAATATCTTTATTTTATTTATAATTAGTTTGTGCTGAGGATTGAACCCAGGGCCTCACACATGCTAGGTGAGTGCTCTACCTCTGAGCTACAACCCCAGCCCCAAACTTGGGATTTTATGCATGCAAGGCAAGTGCTCTACCATTGAGCTACACCCTCAATCCCCACATATGTAATTTTAAGTTTTTCAGTCACCACAGTTAAAAGTATAAACAGATTAATTTTATAATATAGTTTAACCCAAGACATGAACTCAATATAAAAATTATTCAGATATTTACATTCCTGCTGGGTGTGGTAGAGCATGTAATAGTGTAGCCCTAGATCGGTTCTCCCACCTTTTCTGTCCTGCTCTGGGAGACTGACCTCTAGGCTTACACTACCAGCTCTCCTGGCCAAGATTCTAGTTGATTTGGAGCAAAACATTTTAAGTCCTATTGAAAGATGGTACTAACAGGGCTGGGAGTTTAGCTCAGTGGTGGAACATTTAGGAGGCCCTGGGTTCTATGTCCAGCACCACAGAAAAAGATGAGGAGTATGGGAAGAGAGGGTAATCCACTTACTATTACCCCCCCCCCCCCCCACAATTCTTGTAGCTAAGATTATAACAGCCTCTCTTCCATAGCTACAGCACCTGGTTTATTCTGGTAACTCTGCTCTCCATCTTTCCCCTGTGAGGACTAAGAGTTGCCTCTGGGATTCTCCCTCTCTCTGCCTACACCTTTGTCCTTTGTAAATAATTCCCTCTGTGTTTAATCCTTATAGTGTGCCTTGTTTTTCCTGCCAGGACCCTGACTGGATTAAGTAGTTAATGAACTATTGTTATAGTTCATGCTCTTATTAGATTTTTTCCGTTATAGAAACTTGGAATTCAATCACAATATTTAAAATATTAAATCTTATCCATAACTATTAGTGCCTGACCTTCAGTAGCATTTTTTTTTTCTTAAATTAAAAAAAAAAAAAGTATAAATAGGCTCAGTGAGTTAGGAACAGTAGGTTTCAGAATTGGAAGATAACTTAGTACCACGGTTCTTAACTTGACGAGTGACGAGTCTACGTGAATAATTTCTGCTGGAGGTGGTGGCACACTCCAATGAAGTTTCAAAAATTACAAAGGGCTGGAGTGCTGGGGATCTAGCTCAGTGGTAGAATGCCCCTGGGTTCAACTTCTTGTGGGGGTGGGGAGAGATAATTTCTGTATTCAGAATTTTTTTTTTAAATTTCTTATGCGTTTAGTTTTCATCTTTCATATCCAGAAATTTTTCTTTCTTTCCCTTTTTTTTTTGTACAGGAAATCGAACCCAGGGGTGCTCTATCACTGAGTAGTCACATCCCCAACAATTTTTGATTTTGAAACAAGATCTGGCTAAATTTCTCAGGCTGGCTTCGAACTTGTGATCTTCCTGCTTCAGCCTACCGACTTGATGGGATTACAGGTGGATGCCATGGCATCTGGCCCCCAATATTATTCCTGGGATTGCCTCAGTCTTCCTAGGGGAAGAGGCCCACGTAAATTCAGCAGCCTTTACCAGGCAGGCCAAGGACTGTTTGCAGAAAGGCTAAGATGCTCTTCCTGGCATTTGTTTGGGGGCCCAGAATTTAAACTAAATCTTCCTTTAAAAATGTCCCTTTCCGGTTACTTGATAACGGTGATCATTTCCAGATTTGCCTTTTGTGCCAAGCCCTGAGGTGGGGGCGAGAAGTGGGAAACCTGCTAGAGTCGGTCAAACTTTTCAGAGCCAGGCTTTTCCTTAAATAGCGATCCGAACGGTCACAGTCTGGGCCCTCGGTTCACAAACAGGTCCGTAACCTAGGGAGCAACTTTCCACAGCGTCTGGAAACGCGAGGCTCTCAGCCCAACCGCTCACAAGGGTAATTAATGATGCATCCAATGCTCTAAGCTTGTTTGGAGCCAAAGACTCTATAATCAGTGCTTGAGAGTTAACGCCGACGGTGTTGTTTATCAAACCGCGCCCTACGTGAAGGAAGCGAGGGGGAGGGGTCTAAGGATAAGGTGGTGATCGACAAAGGGGGAGCTCCAGGCTGGCGGCCACCCACGCGCGCCACCACAGGTCTCCACCCACCTGACGGAACCGCCTGAGCGCGCTCCCAGCAACCGCGACTCTCGCTGCGTTTGTAGCCGCCACGTCACGGCCTCCGGCGCTTCTCATTGGGCGAGCTCACCCAATCACGTGACCCCAGGATGGTGTATAAATACGGCGAGGAGACGGCGGTGGTCCGCCATTTCGTGGACGCCGGGTGAGCGAGCGCAGCTGCGGACGCTGAGCCGGAGTAGGAGCTGGAAGATCCATCGGATCGTGTGGATTTGAGCCTTCGCATTTCTAACCCACGATCTCGGTGAGAGACTTGCGGGGGAAGAAGGGAAGTGGAATATAACAACCTAGGTGGGGCCGGCTCAATGGCGGCGCCAGATTGAGACAAAGAGGCGCCGCCGCCATTTTGTGACGTTCAGCACGGGGCGGCGGCGGGGCTCCCGGTCCGTCAAAGGATGTTTCCTGGCCTTGGGAGGAGGTCTTCATACCCCATGGGGGCGTCAGGGATGATCCGGGGCTCTGGGAGAAGAGGGGGGAGCCGTAACCGAATTGCGCTCCGGGTCACGGCCTTTCGACTTTATGGCGCCTTTTTTCTCCCCCTTTGGCTCCTTGTTTTCCTGGAACAGCTCAAGGTTTTTTCCAAGTCAATATTAGAGATTGGATCTTTTTATCCATATGATGAAAACTAAACGCATAAGAAATAAAAAATGACCTTGTAGCCACTTGTTGTTTGATTTTTTTTTTTTTTAATTCGACTTATTTACAGCCCGGATCTTAACCGTTCCCCCCACTCCCCCTTAAACGAACTGCCGTCTTTCAGGTTGAGTTGCATTGTTCTTAAGGTTACTTCCCATTCATAGGCCTGAAACCGGTCGCGGAAGAATGTTTTAAAAATCGGTTTTCACAGGGTGGGGTCAAGGCAGAGGGGATGTGTCTGGACTTGGTCTTTTGATTAGATAAATTTAAGAGAAAAACGTGGTGTGCACGAAAAGGCTGTCAGCTGAATTGAGAAGGTTGCTTTTACGTACGTGATCAAACAATTTATTGTTGGAGTGACATTCAGTATTGAAGATTTATCAAGGAAGGACCCAAATGCAGTGAATTTTTGCATAAGAAAATACCCTTTTTTGTAACCTTTTTTTTTCCGGGGGCGGGGGGAACCTGGGTGCTCTCTACCACTGAATTATATATCCCCAGCTCTTTTATTTTGAGACAGTGTCTTGCTAAGTTGCAAAGGCCGTCCAGGAACTTGAGCAATGCTCCTTCCTCAGCCTCTAAAATTGCTGGGGTTGTGGCTGTAACAATTTTTTTGAGGTGAAAGTTACATAAGATTTATTTGAAGCGGAACAATACAGTAGTACTAACTGTTTTGCAGCCATCTAGTTCCCAACCACTTACACGATGCCCCCAAGGAGACCTGTAGCCATTAAACAGTCACTCCCAGCTCCTCCCAATCGCTGACAACCACTGGATTTACCTGTTTTAGGTATTCCATATGCCCGGAACCATATAGAACGTGCACTTTTATTTCTGCTTTAACGTTTTCGAGGTTTTTCCATATCGTAGCATTTGTTAGCTCTACGTTTCTTAAGTTATTACTGAACGACTTGTACCACATTTTGTATATTTGTTGAGCATTTGGATCGACGTCTTTGTTATTGTCAGCAGTGTTCCTTGAGGTTACTTTTTTCTTTTTATGGTGGTGAGGATGGAACACTTGGTTTTGTTGCTTAAGGAATTTGCACCACATACTACTTGGATGTAATGATGTGTATTAGCATTGTTCCTGTACAAAAGGAAGTTAATGTGGAATCAAGGAAGTTTTGTTACATTTTTTTAGCGGTGATAGAGATCAAAGAGATGCTTTAAAAAAAAAACTTTATTGTATATTTATATGTGGTGCTGAGGAACCCAGTGCCTCACATGTGCTAGGAAAGAGCTCTGCCAGTGAACCACAACCCCAGCCCCAAAGGGATGCTTTCTTAAGTGAAAGAATAATTTGAATATTAAAGCTGGTTAGGTTTTGGCTTACAAACATACTTTGGACTAAATGTAGTGGCTTTGTTGGAACTTAATAGCTGTGGATGAATGATGGGGAGTTTTTTTATAATCTTTTTTGTTTTCATTAGTTATAAAAACAATGCATTTATGCATTTTGATACATCAAACATAAATGGGGTATTTTTAGTTGTGATTTTGTACGTGCCAACTGTTGTGTGAGGATTGAGGGTTGTGAGGTGTATGTTTGTTTTGTGGTGCTGGGGATGGAAACACGGTTCCTTGTGCAGGCTAAGCGAGGTGTCTTTAACATTCAGTGATAGCCTTAGCTGGAGTTGGTTATGTAAAATGGCCAAAATGGTGTCAGCCTTATGTCTTAACTCTGTTTAAGCCTGGGAAAGGATGAAAGAGAGTGGCAAATCTTGTTATTTGTTAAATTTAGTTTGAAATTAAACTAGGGATCAAGCTTAACCATTTTATTTATTAGGAAAATGAAGCTAGGCAGTGGTGCATTTATAATTCCAGAGGCAGGAGGATGGCGAATTCAAAGCCAGCCTCAGCAACTTAGTGAGGCCCTAATAAAATATAAAAAAGGGCTGAGGATTTGGCTCAGTGGTTAAGCACCATTGGGCTCAATTTCCTATATTAAGAACAAAAAATTATCGAACTAAATACTGGCTTTCATGTTTATTAACTTGGTTTTTGACTCTCTGAAAGTTTGTTTTTGAGCAGGTTTTACTAACTTTCCTAAAGGCTCTTTATTTAAAAAAAAATTTTTAAAGTTGTAGATGGACACAATATCTTTATTTTTAATGTGGTGCTGAGGATTGAACCCAGGGCCTCACACCTGCAGGGCAAGTGCTCTACCACTGAGCTACAGTCCCAGCCATCTAAAGGCTCTTTTAAGGGTTAAATGAATTAGGTGAAATTCAACTTTCATGGTCCAGATTGTGATAATTGATCCCTTAGGGCCCCCCAACCCCAATATTCCAAGGAGCCTTTTTTTTTAATTTGCTAGTTTCCTGGGGTTGTTGGTAAAAATAAGGGGGAAATTGATTTATGGGGGGCCGTGCTAGTGATCACATACAGGGTCTCAGCTTGCAAGCCCTCTGCCACTAAACTATATTCCTAGCCCAAGAAGGGATTTCAAGAATTTTTATTATTTTGTAATTTTTTCTTATGATCTCTGTTTTTAACTGTAAATCATTTGTATACCTTTTTTTGTTTGTTACAGAAATGCATCGTGATTCTTGTCCATTGGACTGTAAGGTTTATGTAGGTAATCTTGGAAACAATGGCAACAAGACCGAATTGGAACGGGCTTTTGGCTACTATGGACCACTCCGAAGTGTGTGGGTTGCTAGAAACCCTCCCGGCTTTGCTTTTGTTGAATTTGAAGATCCCCGAGATGCAGCTGATGCTGTCCGAGAGCTAGATGGAAGGTAATTTAAAGATTAATGTATACTAATGGTAAATTTGTTGCCTGTTTTTGTTTTGTTTTAAAGATTTTTGTGGCTTTTAGGTGACTGAGAGATTCTATATTCTTTCTTTAAAATTATGATTATGCAGAGGCTTATTGTACTAAATTTTAAGTCTTTGAGGTATTTTTATTTAGGAAGTGTGAGCTATTTCCCTTTGTTTATAGTGTCCTACTAGTTGATTGATAATAATACTAGTCAGAGTAACAGGTGTGTTGATCTTCTCTCACTTCCTGGCATTTGAAAATCAGTTCATAAAACCAAGGAAAGCCATTGATCCAAAAATTGTTTCAAATTTTCTTTCTTGAAGCAAGTCATATTGCCTTAGATGAGATCATTTTCTCCTTAACGGTAATCAAAAAAAAGGATCCAAGAGTTGGCTCTGTAGTCATATATGAAAGGTCATTACAGGTTACATAACAGTTTTCCAGGGCACATCTCTTCCCACTTACTGTTCAGATATAGTGGCTTGTTGAAACTTAATGGCTGTGGGCAAATAAAATGGAAGACCATTGTTTTTTCCCCCAATTTCAGCCTTAATTTCTTATATGCCCCACTTTTGTGATTGAGGGGAGAAAAATGTCCAAAATGGTTTTGTCTTGGCTTAGAGAGCCCTATTTACAGAGAAGGTTGGAGGAGAATGACTCAGTTGAATAATAAATAAATGCTGGGACCTACTCCAGGGAAGAAATCACATTAGGGATATAGAACTAGTTCTTTTTTTCTTTTTCCCTTTGGTACTGGGGATTGAACTTAGGGTCACTAACCACTGAGCCACATCCCCAGCCCTATTCTGTATTTAGAGACAAGGTCTCACTGAGTTCTTAGTGCCTCTCCATTGCTGAGGCTGGCTTTGAACAGGCAATCCTCCTGCCTCAGCCTCCCAATGCCACCGGGATTTCAGGCTTGTGCCACTGTGCCCAGTTACAGAACTCATTCTAAAAAGATAAATTCAGGAATCTTCACATTTAAATAACTATTACAAGTTAATATTGAGTTCAATAATCACACTGGTTCTAACAAGTGGAAAAAGAAGAAAGTTGGTTTCTTGTTAATTGGTGCTTTAGAAAATCCCATTTGGTTGTTACACTTAATTTAAAATTAGATTGGGAGTCAAGCACAGCCATTTTATAGTTTTAAAAAAGTGAAACTAAGCTGGTCCTAGTAGTTATGCCTGTTTATTTCAGCAACCTCTGGGGAGTCTCAGGCAGGAGGATCGAAAGTTCAAGGCCAGTCTCAACAATTTAGACCTTGTCTCAAAGAATAAAAAGAACTTGGGATTTAGCTCAGTAGCAGTAAAGGGCTCCTGGATTCAGTCTGCAGTAGTTAAAAAATAAGGAAAAGGAAACTAAAACTTGTTTTTGGTATTAAAAGTCATAGACCTGCTGATCCTTGCAAGAAGTAACTAAATGTTTACTTTTCCCTGTAATAGACATCATAAAGTTAATGTCTCTGCTTTTCCAAAGAACACTTTGTGGCTGCCGTGTAAGAGTGGAACTCTCGAATGGTGAAAAAAGAAGTCGAAATCGTGGCCCACCTCCCTCTTGGGGTCGTCGTCCTCGAGATGATTATCGTAGGAGGAGTCCTCCACCTCGCCGCAGGTACTTGAGAGATAACGTGTTTTAGAGGTATCGGTGTAATGGAGTAGCTAGTAGGAGCAGGTATTTCTCCTAAAGTTTGTTGGTGGGTTGTAAACTTACTGTGAAGATCGGAGGTTTCTACGAAACATTTGCTGGGTGTAGTTTGGGGTATGTGAGTTGTGCTGAGTGTTGGCTTTTTTGTCTGTAGGTCACTGTTCATGTTGGTAGTCAGTAACTTCTATCTTGGATCTATCTTCTAGTTCATCTTCTAGTTGCATCTTTCCAAGTCTTCCCTTATACTTCAGTTTAGGCCTTTTTCCATTTCTTGACTCCATAATGACAAACATTACATTCAACTCTAGCTCTTCACAAAAATGTGTTTTCTACTAGCACAATTGTAATATTTATCAAACAGGCAGCTGTTTTAATGTTACAACTGGTAAAGTAGAAATCATTCTGAAACTAACTTAAGTCACTGACCAATAAAGGGGGCTAAAAACGAAGTAATCCCAGTCATCTGTTCTTCAATCCCAAATAGGAGAGAATTCAGTTTTTTTGTAATTGAAAATGGCATCATTCTTGGACCAGACAGTATTGTCTGGATGCTAACTCCACATCTCCTCAAACCTCCAAAATAGTTTCTATAGGACTAAATTTACCTCTTACAGGTGAGTGAAGTCCTAGGAGATAGGAGTTCAAAATCTTGCCCCTTTTGCTATTTTGAAAAACAACACACTGTTGCCCATCATAATAAAGAGTATTTGTTAGCTAATAGATGGTTGTACTGATGGCTTGTTTTTCATTTTTTTTTTGTGCTTTTTGGTCCATCTATTAATAAAAATGAACCCCGTTACAGAGTCACCATCATGTCTCTTCTCACCACCCTCTGAATCTGCATTAGCCAGTCAACTAGCCCTTTCAGCGTCATGTGACCAGCGCGCCCCATTCAGCTTGGCTGGTGTCGTTTCACATGACCCAGGCTGGCCAGTCGTCAGGTTGCACCGCCCTTTGGTTCCCGAGCATGCTGTTTTCTCTCAGCCTTCTCTCCAACCTTAACCAAATCGGCAGCAGCCACCTCGACCGCCCACACATTCCTGGCCAATCAGCTCAGCTGTTTATTTACCAAATGTCTTCACAACAACTACAGCAGCAGCCTTCGGCTAACAAAAAAGCAGGAAAAATCCACAACACCCCCTTCGCCAACCAACTAAATCCAACGCAACATCTGGCAAAACCTTTTCAGCAAATTCTTCCTGGCCGTCAGTCCGGCAGCCTCACCTCACCATTTCTAGCTTGTTGAAACCCAAAACTAGTAAGTTTTTCCTGCTTATACAGTTTACTGCTGGTTAAAATAAGGAGTAAGCGGCTTAAAGTAATTCTTTTTTCTGGATCAAAGGCTGGCTGTGCATAATTGAATGGTAACGTACATATATATTGCTTGAAAAAACTTTTAAGGGTGATAGGGAACTCATAATGTAACTAGACCTTCAAGTGGAACTTATTTGCATGTGTGAGATGCCAAACTAAAAATTTTAATATCTCTAACAGATTTTAGCTTTCCTTCCTAGCAAAAATTTGTTGAATCCTATCACCTTTAAATGGTTTTACTAACAGTTTTCAAAATTTTAAAAATTTGGGGGTGAAGTGTGGGCCAAGCTAAGGTAATTTGATAAGCCTAAACACACTCTTAAATGTGACGATCACAAATGCAGTTCTAATGTAGCACTAAGTGGCATCAGTATTTACACCTATCGCGTTTTCACAAAATTACACTATCCACCTGGTACCTAAGTCTCGTTACGGACTTATAGGTTTGCATGGGTTCCAAATACTGGTTTATGGTACTGTTTTTGGAACTACTTGTGGGACTACATTTTGGCGTGGTGTTTGGGTAGTGAAGTTAGTTTGACATGAAGTTTTGCATTGGACAGATCTGCTGTGAAGCATTCTTTGTTAAAATGAATCCATGGTTGGAATACCTGCTTTTCACTTGAGCTTTTTGTTCCTTAATCCTTCTGTGCCTTTTTTTTCTTTTCTTTTTTTATTTTTGGACGATGGGTGCCAGTTCTTCGGCACATTCACTGGGCCCAACAGTGAGATTGAAAAGTTGGGAAATGCCTCACGCCATTAATAGTAACTGACAATTAGGCTAATTTTCTTGTTTCTGCTTTTAGATCTCCAAGAAGGAGAAGCTTCTCTCGAAGCCGGAGCAGGTAAATAATATTGTCTTTAAGCCACATTTTCAGGAATGGTAGTGTTTCTCATTCCTTTGCTGTCTTCAGAATGACTTAATTAATGTGATAAACCTTGACTTTAGTGAATCAAACGGCATATAAAGCCACTCAAAGTCATCTTTGAGTTTTCAGACTTAGAAAATTGTTTCTGCTGGGTATAATTATCATAAATAAATTGCTCTAACATTCTATTCTTCTTTGGTTAGGTCCCTTTCTAGAGATAGGAGAAGAGAGAGATCACTGTCTCGGGAGAGAAATCACAAGCCATCCCGATCCTTCTCTAGGTCTCGTAGGTAAGCTGTCTAAAGACTTAAGCTACTTAAGAACGTGCATAGTCTCTTTTAAGCCATAAGATTTTTTAAGTTTTTAAATGATGATGCTTTTGTCACTGAGGGTAACCAAATTGCAAATATCAAGTTTTGTTTTTTGTTCTTGTTTTTAGCCGATCTAGGTCAAATGAAAGGAAATAGAAGACCAGTTTGCAAGAGAAGTGGTGTACAGGAAATAACTTCATTTGACAGGAGTATGTACAGAAAATTCAAGTTTTGTTTGAGACTTCATAAGCTTGGTGCATTTTTAAGATGTTTTAGCTGTTCAATTTATTTGTCTCTTGGAACAGTGACACATATGATGTAATTCTCTATGGTTTGAAATGGATCATATGAGGCATGTAATACCAATAATTGTTACTTTACAATGTTCCCTTAAGCAAAATTGAATTTGCTTTGAACTTTAGTCTTGCATAGACTGAAAATAAACCTCTAAATCCTGCCCAGCTAAAGTGTGATGTTCTAATGTTATAGGAACAAAACTGGCAAAAAAAAAAAAAAAGTTAAATTTCCCTTTTTTCATAGCTGAAGTATAATACACAGGTGTAGATGAATAAGCAGTCTTTAAAAGCAGCTGTGAATACAGGCAAGCAGGTAAAGATGATAAAATCGGCACTATTAAACTAGAGGTTTCGTAAAATCCAACTAGTCTTCACCCCTGGGCAGAGGTTGCCTAGCTGGTATAGATCTGATAAGTTTCAAGAAAATTTACCTTTGCTTAGGTCATAAGTTCTTATGTGATTGCTATATGTGAATGCATAGCTATTTGTAACATTCATTATTTGTAAATTTGAGATTTTAAAATACCCATGTCCTGCCAGTTTAAGGGTACATTGTAGAGCTGAACTTTTTTGAGTTACTGTGCAAGATTTTTTTTTTCCATGCTGTCATTTGTAATATGTTTTGTGAGAATCCTTGGGATTAAAGTTTTGGTTACAAATTGTTGTTTAACTTGAAAGCCTGTTTTTCCTTGCAAACTCAAATCTGAGCTTGGTACCAAGTCCAGGTATAACATTCCTATTGGAAGCCATACTTATATTTTCTTGTAAAGTGCTTTTGAATTAATAAAATATTAGCATAATTGTATAATAGTCAGTTGAACCCACTGTTACCATTGTTCTTATCCCATAGAAAGCAGTTGATTGTACAGTTCTTATTTTATAAGAAACACAACAGAGAGGCACTATGGAATAGTCTTTTGAGGTGAAGGGAAATTTTGGTTGTCACCTTATTGTTAGTAGTTAAGCAGCTTATTTTGGGAGTTGAAGCCAGTTCAGGGTCCATGATATTTGGTGACTAACATTTTAAAATAAGCAGCAACCTGGCATATTGTATCTGAAGTAAGTTGCCCATAAAAATGGCTTTTATCTTTAGCATGAAAACTTCCACAAAGTTTTAAAATTTGCTTCCATTTTATAATTTGAAGTGTTGCATGGAAATTCTAAACTGATCCATCATGATGTAAAATTCACAGTATGGTTCAAATGTAACAGTGCAGAATTGAATATGGAGGCATGCATAACCTTCCTCTTAGAAATCTGGAGGAGTTGTAATTTCAAATTTTTTGTGCAATTAGATTAAATCATAATGCAACAGTCTTTTGTGGCTTAGTTTCCTTAAATTTGGTCTTTGAAGATAGTTTGGATCACATTGTACTGACTTTGTCTCTAAAGACATTGAATTCAGTCTAAAAGAGGACACTAAGATTTAGGTTCTTGGAACACAGTGGGTAGAGTGCTTGCTTGCCTAGCACGTGTGACACCCAGGTTTCAATCACCAGCACCGAACACCAAAAAATAAAAGACAAATTATTTCTAGTGGTCCTACAAACCTTTCACACAAAGAGGAGAGAATTGGTGTCAGGCTCAATAAGGAGATGAGCTTTTACACAGTTACACATGATCAAGTAAGACACTGACCTACTGGGAGCTCCAGGTTTGGACCTTTTTGTCTTTTGGCATTTCTCCATGTTACCATGTTAAGACCTGTTCCTGTTCAGAAAAAAACAGTGTATGTTGATGGTATTTTTTGGTTTGTGGGTTTTGTTTTGGAGTTTGTGGGTTTTTTTTAGTTTTTTTTGGGGGGGGCAGTATTCAACACATAGGGTCTTAAATTGAAAAGGTTTCTCTAAAACTTTGAAATCGACTATAGATAGATGTGGCTAACAGAAGTGATTTAGAACCTGGAATTTAACCTCCCCAAGGAGTTGTCAATTTTGTAATTATTTTTAACTAGAAACCCTAGCCAATCTTTTGAGTTATAGAAAATATGGAATATGAGCCAGGGACAGTGGCACATGCCTTTAATCCTAGCAGCTTGGGAGGCTGAAGCAGGAGAATTGCAAATTCAAAGTCAAGCAACTCAGCAAAGACCGTGTTTATAAATATAAAAAGGGGGCTGGGGATGTGGTTCAGTGGTTAAACACCCCAGGGCTCATTCCCTGGTACCAAAAAGAAAACATACAGGATATGAAATTGATTTGACATTATAAATTTTTGGTTATTTGGAAATTTTACTGTCCTATAATTGCTAAAATTATAGGTCACATTAGCAAATCATCCATTTTCTCAGTTGACTGTAGTGGAAGAAATCAATTTTGACTTGTGATGGCTACAGATGTTCACTAGAGGTCACTGTTAGTACTTCTTAATGATTTAAGAAAGCAACAGTTGCAGATGCTTGATCTGTGGTTCTCATTTCATTGAGTTACTTCTGACCTCCATCTTCCAAAAAGTTCAAAACAATTTATAAATTAGCCAGATGAATTTTAGTTTCGTGACATTTAGATACCTGTCAGCTTCCATTTATATACTTTAATATGTTACAGATCTTTAAAGATCATGTGATCTGTAAATGGTATCTGCACCCTATTAGTCTGCAGTTAGTAGTAGTTCACACGAAGCATATATCTTTCTGGATGGGAGATCCTAGCTACCTTTTAATTATTTCAGAGCTCTGGTTCATTTTGGTACAGTGCTGCTTAATCGGATATGATATCAATTGTAAAGATCTTTCAAAGCATACATAGCCAGATTATAGGCCAGTTGACATATTTTTCCAGAGTGATTTAGCCATATGTAATTTAGAATAATTCTAGATGATAAAACATGCCTGGTTATGTAAGACCACTGGTTTAGTACTTTGTCTAAATGTGCTTTTGTTTTCATAATCTTAAATTGGATTTAGTTGTCCAATTTAGTTGGTTATCTCTTCCAGTTGTATATTTTTGTACTGCCAGACTGTTGCCTTCTTTTTTTCCATTTTTTTTGAGAACATGAAAGAGTTTTGTAATTAAAAGTCACTGAAGAAAAACTGGGTTGGAGTTATATTTTTATCCATAAAACAATCCGGTAATGTTGAATTTGATTTTGAACATCCATGGTAATTCTCATTCCACTTTAAGGATTCATTGCATTATCTGAAAAGACTATACCTCTACCCTTCATTCAGGCTGTGAGATAGTACAACTTGTTTGTTAAACCTAAAGTAACTGCTTAGTCTTGTCTGTGCAGCATTTCCTTTGTTTTATTATAGAAATTCCTAATACAGTATTTAGATTCATCATTTAGTAGCCTGGGATTTTCTCAATTACCTGGAACACATAACAGTAGTCAAAGGTGATTCTTAACATATGAAATGCATGTGTAAAAGTGTTATTTTTTTATCCTTAATTTTCCATTCAGTTCTAAGAAAATATTGTATAATTATGTAAGCACAAAAGTCTTTAGAATGGGCATTTTTGTACCTTAACTAAGTTAGATTTGTCTTATACTGTGCTTACCAGCCATCATTTGGAGAGGCCTGAGGTGATGTGATGGCTACAGATGTTCACTAGAGGTCAAGGTTATTATGGTTGATTTCTAGAGCAAACTTAAACCTCAAGAAAAGATAACAGAAAAATAGTTATGGTTGAAACCCTGCCCCTCCTCCCCCCACCCCACAGGCCTTGTTGAAGTACATGACCTCATTCAGATATCATTTTCGGGGTGGACAGGTTCTTAGGTGACAGAGCCATAGATGTTAAGATCCATACCAAGATGAACATTGTTGGGATTAAGTTGCTTAGTATTGCAATGCTGGCTTTGGTGAGGGCCCTGTGAGGTGGTTACTATTGTTTTGATCATTTGAAAAAGAAAATGGAAATTATGGTGAGTATAACAAGAATACTGTTGAGCTCAAGTTTTCTTTGAAAGAATTAACTCCCCCAGGAAAACTTCTCAAAGTCTGGCAAATTTTTTGAAACAAACATTCCATTGAGAACTTTGCCACCAGAATTTCATTGTAATGAGAAAATTTAGTTTAGATAAAACCACCCCATGGTAAGTTTTCAATGAGAGTATTTTACAAATAGAAATGGAAATGTGGGGTTGTCACTTATACCTTCACAAGGCTAAACCCAGGACACGGGCATTTGTTTGAATGTGGTATAGTAAGTCACACCACCAGCTCATTATCTAGAAAACAAATTTGTATTTGACCCAATCAAATGAGCAGTTTATCTTCACCTTAGTTTTAGATTGAGGTAATTAAGAAGTGATAGTTGTGGGCTGGGAATGTATCTCAGTTGGTAGAGTGTTTGCATGCACAAAGCCCTGAGTTTAATCCCCAGCATAAATAGATACGTAGATACTAAAGGAAACTTAAAGGCAGAGCTTCCAATGGAGTAACAAGGAGAGGCTAAGGTTATATGAAGAAATGGGTGCCTTATGGAGAAGGGAGGAAACAGCTGCTTGTTCTAATTAATGTTTAGGGGTAAAAGTTGGTAAAAGTCTAGTTGGGGTTTTTTTGTTTGTGGTTCCTTGTATGTATTAGGCAAGTGTTCTATCACAGCTGCATATCTAGTCCCAATCAATTTTTTTTTTAACAGCCACAGAATTATGTGTTCAATTTTAGTACCCCCAAGAAAGCCATGAAGTTGAGAGTACTATAATATAATGAAAACCGCTGGCTCATGAATGTCTTAGGTTTCATGGGGACACAACAAATTAACTGGAAGTCCTGTTTGAACTTCAGAGGGTGAGGCTGGGGATATTGCCTGCCCAGTTTGTAAATTGAACTATTAGGAGGGCTTAACTGAACCTTAATAAAGGTATCTGCCTTTTATGATTCTGGAGCTTCAGTGAAGATGGTTGTGGTGACCTGAAAGGAAGTGGTATTTTAGAGTACTTCTATTAAACACATATGTATCATTGAGAAACTTGAGAAGGTGACTCAAGAGCAGGAAAAGGTTTAATGCATCCTATTAGTGTATTCAGTACGTAGTCCACTCATCCCCAAAGCCCTATTTCTACTTTTTTCTTGGTCAGTCTAAATTGTAAGGGCGATCATGTCAGGAGTTGTTAAGATGTGTTTATGGGGAAAATGCCAGTAGTACATTACATTGTAATACCTCCATTCAAAATTTTTTGTTTTAGGAAGTTTTGCTTATGTGATCAAAGCATAAAGGTAGAAATGCTAACCGTTGTGTGCCTATCAGCCTATTCATTTTGTATGAATCTGAAATGTACTTGTGAGGTCATAATATTGCAGACAGCTGCAATATATGCCATTGTATGAGGAAATTTTTTAAACAATTATGATTAAGGGGTTTTGGGTTTTTTTTTTTTTTTTGAGATGGTCTTCTGAAACTGATTTTTATGGCAGTTCTTATCTAGTCTTCCCACTCATTTTAATTCTTAGAAATATGGCCACATCATTGGTAAATCTTGAGGACTGGTAAATATCAAATTTGGGGGATATTTATTGATACCAGGAATTGAGCCCAGGAGGGTAGCCAGCCCTTTATTTTTAATTAAGTCTCATCAAGTTGCTTATGGCTTTGCTAAGTTGCTGAGGCTGGCTTTGAACTTTCTATCCTCCTGCCTCAGCCTGGGCTGCTGGGATTACAGGTGTGCCACACCTGGCAAATTTGGGGAACATATTTTTAAGATTTTTTTATAAGACGGACACAATATATTTATTTTTGTGTGGTGCTGAGGACCGATCCCAGTGCCTCACATGTGCATGGCAAAACAGGATAACCCAAGATAGCATATAGTACAGCATTTAGTGAGTTGATGGGGGAACCAGCTAACAGCACGCACATTTAATCAGTTGGCAACTTTGTGATTAAAACCATTTAGTCCACTAGCCACTGCATTCTGTTGACCTGGAAGAAAGCACATTCCCTTTCTCAAAATGATTTTGACCAAAACTGGTAATTGAGCCAGAGCCAACTTTTTGGATATCAACAGCAGTTGATAGGAAGAACATGGTTGAAAAAGGTAAGATAGTAAAGAGAATCTGATTACCTCACATTGTTGAGGAAGAGATTGATGTTAGAAGGGCTTGATAGGTTGTCCAAGTTTGCAGTCCAGTGGATTGATCTGAAGTGCAGACTCCGGGTTGCAGGACCAGATGTGGATAAAAACCAGAGGAGGCTGAAGAGTTCTAGAGGTGTGAAGGAGGTTTTGGCTAAGGTGTCAAGAGTCGGTGGCAGAGTACTGAGACCCCAACAACTGATCTAGTGCTTGTTGCCAAGAGCAGTGTGATGTTAAAGCCTGGCAGGCTTGGAAGCCAGCAGCCCAGTTTAAATCCTGGCTTTTTCGTGGCTGTATGACTTTGAACCAGTTAAATAATCTCCAGAATTTCATTTTTTTCATCAAAAATGGTGAAAAGAGGAAGGACATTCTAAACTGCTTAAATTTTGTGTACACAAACAATGACAGGGATGGGCACAGAGCACACTAAACAGCTTCTGGGTAGGCTCACACTGACATTGGTAGTATGCACTCAAGTAATGGCTTAAAGATAGCTCCTTTTGAGGTGGGTGGGGTTGTGTGCACCCTTAATCCCCACTACTGTGGCGGCTTAGGCAGAAAGATCATTTAAGGCCAGCCTAGGCAATATTAGGAAAAACATGTCTCTAAACTTTGGTGCTAGGCAGGCAATAAAAGTCCCCTATGATTTGCCTACTGGGAGTTGGTGCATTGACTTGCTCCCTGTATTCCTGTTTTGAGGCTGCAGGACACTTGAGTTCCAAGGTATGTGTGTATTTTTGGAATCACCTGGGGAGCTTTTGAGAACTGTTACCTGGGTTCCCTCCTCCCGGGGGTTCTGATTTAGTTTGAAGTGGGTACTGGGTGCTGGGGCTTTGAAAGTTCCCTAGGACCCCATAGTGGTCCTGTTAGCCACTTTTGAGTCTCTCTCCTTACCCCACTTCATTCAGCCTCCATGTATAAGGAATAAGCCACATCTGTGCACTTGACCGGGACCCTGCCTACTAGCCACACCCTCTTCCCAGCCCTGCTCTTGCTGACAGAAGCAAGATGCAGTTTCTTCTGATTCAGGTTCGGTTTCTTTCTTTGTTTCTTGGTGTTGAGGATCAAACCCAGGGCCTCACATGCTAGGTGAGTTCTCTACTGCTGAGCCTCAACCCCAGCCCTGATTCAGTTTCTTAATCGGCTGTGGCGTGGAAACTCCTGATGTTCCAGCACCCAGATAAGACTCACCAGAAAATGCTTTCCTTTGCTTCTTCATTTAACACATTCATATTTCTGCTACTGGGGGAGAGATCCCCTGAGCCAAGGGTTAGGGAGAAAAGGTAGACAACCAGGAGGAAGGGCACTCAAGTGGAATTACCATATGCTGAGTATTTGTGCAATGCTTGTTTCTCAACCCGTTTGGGGTAAATCTCCAAGAAACGCAGTGTTCTCAGCTGTTAAATTTGGGCCCTGTTATTTTGTAAAATAAAAATCTTTTCACTATTGAAACGAAATTGTTTTTGTTGTTGCTGGGGATTAAGCACAGGGTTTCAAATATGCTGATATGCAATCTACTGCTGAGTTAGTTACACCCCCAGCCCCAGGGAAACCCTTTCTACACATTCAACATTAAAATAGGGCTGAGGACAACTTGGAGGTACAGTGTTTGTCAGTAATGAAGAAACTTCTGGGTTCCATTTCCCCCAAACCACAGGAACAAAGTTAAACGTGTGTATATGTGTACATACATATATGTGTGTTCACATAACCTTTTTTTTGTAGTATTTTTTTTAGTTATAGATGGACAATAATATCTTCTTTGGTGCTGAGGATCGAGCCCAGTGCTTTATGCATGCTAGGCTAGTGCTCTCTCCCTCTGAGCTACAACCCCAGCCCAGGAACCTTTTAATATGAAAAATTTATAACCTTTATGTAAATATCAGGTACTATGCTAGAAAAACGGGTCAGATGCTTGAAGTCATTACACATTGACCTACAGGAAGTACATGTAGACACTAGAATGAGAACTGGAGCCAGAAGGGAATGATAGGACAGTTATTTGAATATAATAAAGTGGGTGAGGGCTGGGAATGTGGCTCAAGCGGTAGCGCGCCCGCATGGTATGCGTGCGTCCTGGGTTCGATCCTCAGCACCACATACAAAGATGTTGTGTCCGCCAAAAACTAAAAATAAATATTAAAAAAAAATTCTCTCAAAATAAATAAAGTGGGTGAAATAAGCCTGAGGCTGCCAAATTGGAAAAATTAGGAAGTTCAATATTTTCACCAAATATACTGGCCTTAGAACTAATAACTGCTTTTGTAATATAGTTTGCAATGACCTATTCCATGTGGTTTTAATATATGAAATGTACATAAATATATTACCATATGCTGAGTATATGTGCAATGCTTCTATCTCAACCCGTTTGGGGTAAATCTCCAACTCCAAGATAGTATATATCCTCTGATAGAAGGGCAGTAGTTGGATTAGGAAAAACTGCATAGTTGGAATGAAGAGTAATCAATATTTCTAGACAGTGCTTAGCAAGATCCTGTCTTAAAAGGGTGGGAGGAAGTAGTGGGGGGCGGTGCTAGGGATGTGGTTCAGTGGTTGAGCACTCCTGGTTCAATCTCCAGTAGCACAAAAAACAAAACAAAAAAGCAGTTGCCCAACCACCCACTAGGAGGCAGTGCTGCACCTCTGAGAGAAGGCCAAATTCTTTCCCTGAGGTCACAGGGACCTCTTCAGTATAATTGAGTTTGCAACTGACTCCAAAGATCTTCCCGAATGAACACAGTAGTGATAGTAATGACCATTCCTTGAGTGCTTTCGTGCCAGCATTTTGCTGAGCATTTTACACCAGCTCACTTAAACCTAACCACTTGAAGCAGGATCTGTGATACCATTTAGGTCCCCAAGATGCACTTTCACTTTTTGGTGTGGGAGAGGTTTCAGTTCAGCTAGGTGTTGAGTGGGATTTGGGTAGAAAGTTGGCTATAAACAAGAGCCATGTGTGCCAAGGCAGGAAACTGAGAAGGTTCCACGTGCACTCACAACTGACCACCTTGTGGATTTGTTCAGGGTGTGGACAATGATGAGTAGGGTGCCAGGGCTCAGGAAGACCCTAGAGATCATTTGGTATGATTTTCAAACTTCAAAAATAACCAAAGCATTTGGGGGATGAAATTTTGTAAATTTATAGAATACACAAACATTTTTAATGAAATAGTTACAATAATATTTCTTTAGTTGTTTTGAGGAATGTGATCTTAGATCAACCCCAGAGCCCAATTCATTTCTGTAACAGTTTTTAATTTTTTAATATTTATTTATTTTAGTTCTCGGCGGACACAACATCTTTGTTTGTATGTGGTGCTGAGGATTGAACCCAGGCCGCACGCATGCCAGGCGAGCGCGCTACCGCTTAAGCCACATCCCCAGCCCATGTTAACAGTTTTTAACACCTTATTTTGCAATCTCAGTGGTGACAAGAAAGTCTACCCCCAAGCAACACAGAAGTGCAAATTCACTTTAGCATGGTGATGTGCATATGGTGAATAGGTTTTATTTATTTATTTATTTATTTTTTTTTTTTTTTTTTGAGAGAGAGAGAGAGTTTTAATATTTATTTTTTTAGTTATCGGCGGACACAACATCTTTGTTTGTACGTGGTGCTGAGAATCGAACCCAGGCCGCACGCATGCCAGGAGAGCGCGCTACCACTTGAGCCACATCCCCAGCCCCGTGAATAGGTTTTATGTAAAAAAAATTTTAAATGAAGCTGGAGATCAAACCCAGGACCTCAAGCATGCTAGACAAGCACTGTACCACCCAACTACACCCCTAGACACCGAAAAAGAAAACTTAAAAAAATTGTTAGGAGCAGAGTACATGCCTGTGATCCGAGGGACTTTTGTGAGGCAGGAGGATCCCAAAGCCAGGCCAGCTTCATCAACTCAGTGAGACCCTGTCTCAAAAAAAAAAAAAAATTTAAGAAGGACTGCTGTAGGGCAGTGGTAGAACACCCCTGGATTCAATTGCCAATACTGGAAAAATAAATAAATTGAATTGTGTATGTATTTTAAACTTGGGTGTCTGTGAGACCCCTGTAGCCATTGGTGTGATACTCCTGGTGCTACCCACACTTTATGCTACAGATGAAGAGCTGAGGCCCAGGAGGGTCAGAATCATGAATCTGATTCTGAGTTGTTCAGAATCATGAATCCCAGCTGGGGCCATCTTCTGGGCTGGGCCTCCTGACTCCCAGACTAGTGCTCCTCAGCATGCTACAGCCTGGTGGTTCAACCTCTCACCCTGACAGGCCTCTCACCTTGGCACCTTGCCCGTTTCCCTGGCAGATAAAGGCCTCAGACAGATGGCAAACAGAACTCAGTTCCAGAGTCAATACAGGTCTGATTCATCCAGTGGTTTGTGCCTGTGCCAGCCCCAAGGCTGTCTTCTGAAAGATCCTCTCCTCTTTTTATCACTTATTCTTCTTCACTGTGGCCGGATTGGGACTCTTGAGCAACAGGCAGACACCTGTGAATGTGAGAATTGCACTGGTTCTTTTTTAAAGAGAGTTTTCCAAGCCACAGGGCTCCATCTGTCCCATTCCCCTGGGCAGCTTAGAGCATTACCCCATCATCCAGTTTCAGTATCAGGGTGGGGCCACAGTGTGGGGCGGGGCACTGTATTACTAGGGCCGGCCCTGTTGTCTGCAGACATATTGGCAACAAGTGTTGGCTCAGGGCACAGAACAGGTGGCTACTCACTCCCAGGATTTAAAGAATGCTATTTATCTGCATTTGCCTTTATAGACTTTATTATTATTTGTGCTGGGGCTTGAACCCAGAGATACTCTCACTGAGCTACCTCCCCAGCCCGTTTTATATATATATATATATATATATATAAAAGTTTTAGGTGGACACATTATTTTACATTTATGTGGTGCTGAGGATAGAACCCAGTGCCTCATGCATGCTAGGCAAGCACTCTACCACTGAGTCACAATCCCAGCCCTACATTTTTATATTTTAAATTGTCTAGGCTGGCTTTGAACTTGGGATCTTCCTGCCTCAGCTTCCCCAGTAGCTGGGAGTACAGGTGAGCTGCCGCCATGCCCAGCTTTCATTTGCTTTTAGAAAAGAGGACTCAGTTTATATATGGTGAGACTTTACCCCTGCTTTTTTTCTTTTCTGAGAAAAGCTCTTACATCAAGTCCTTTTTAGGGTATGTTTCTTATCACAGTATAATTTGTATTTATTTACTGGGGATTCAACCCAGGGCTTTGCATATGCCAGGCAAGTGCTCTACCACTGAGCTATAGCCCCAACCCCTATAATTAGCATTTTTTAAGAGAACAAGTTGTAATTATTGAATAGAAGGAGAATAGGAGATGCAAACATTGTTTTTAGGAGAAACACATTTTAAAATTCAGTTCAGGGGTTGGGGATGTGTAGCTCAGTGGTTTGGTTGAGTGCTTCCCTAGTATGTGTGAGGCCCTGGATTCAATCCCAGCACTGAAGGGGGAAAAAAAAATCATGCACTATAACTTTACTGGTTGGACACAATGCTGCTATTTATCAACGAGTTAAACTGATCTTAAAGGACCCAGGGCAGGTCCCTGGAGTTTCTCTAATGGTGAAAGCTTTGCTCAGAGGTTCTGTTTAAGGAGAAAGGAAAAGGTTTTAGGAGGAGAAAAATGTTCTGCTTTCCCCAGCGTTGAGGTGCTGGCTTGGTGACACTGCTGTCTATTTGTACCCCACTCCTAATAGTGAAGGCTTGACTTCTCAGAGAGCCTCAGTCTCCCAGCTGTGGACAGGAGCCACACTGTTTGTCTTCCAGGCCTGTTGGGACAGGGACGTGGGGTGACGTATGTAAAGCACTAACTCTGCCTGGTTCAGAGTCCCGGAAAGTTGTCAGACTCAACAATTTCTTTCACATCACCCCACCCCCTTTAATTATTTACTTTAGTTCAAAGGTAACCCATGATTGTGGTAGAAAAATGAGCACATACAATCAAGGAAAGGAGGGACCCAATGGCTTCTGATTTTGTAGTTTTCCCTGGCCTGTGTGCTCTCTTTATTCTGTGTGCTTGGCCTGGGAAGGGACTTGGTCATGTGTGGAGGGGGTCAGGCGATACCATGACCCCGCTTTGTAAATGTGGAAACCGAATTCCAGAAAGAGGAAGTGCCTTCCCAAGGTCATGCCGGGAGAGGGAAAGCTACTCGGGTTTGAAACCCACAGTTTCTGAGTCCAGGCCCAGCACCCAAGTGTCAGGACCACAAGGAGCCTCAGAGGAGGCACATGATCCCATATTTGCCTTGGGGTACTTAACCCTCCCCTGGTGAACATGGACTTCTGTTTGGTGGCAGGCCCTGTCCTGAAGCCCTGGGAGTGGCTGGGTTGTGAATGACCCCCCACCTGGGTGGGGTTCCGGCCCTCTGTTTTGTCCTGTGGGCACTCTGAGTTCTGCCCTGTCCTTAGGTGCTGTCGTTCTGGGCTTCCCCCTCGCTGATGGGGATTCTTTGCTCTTATTTTTTTCTGGTCTTTTCTGTTTTGGGCCTGTCCATTTTGGGGTTCCCAGCAAATAATTCCCCTGTTTTTGAAGGGGGAAACAACATACTGTTTCAGTACACTCCCCTGCTAAAATTATGCAAGGAGCAGGGTGAGATCAAGTAGATTATGGGCAAATTATTTCCCCAAATCTATTATTAGGATCGTTTTACAGCAGCCAGCAAACCTCAGTGGTGTGATGGTCAAGTCATAACCTGCCAGTTGACACTCCCACCCATCTCCTGTGCCAAGAGGGCAGTCAGATCTCCTGGTGGCCCTGAGGGTCAGGTGAAGGGAGGCAGGATCTGTTTCCATCTGTAGAAGGAGGCAACCCTGATGGACAAGTTTGCTCTACCAGGACCAAACAGCCCTCAAGGTCTTTCCCTGCACCATCAATTAATTTTATCTTATTACTATGATTATTTTGGTCCTGGTGATTGACTCAGGGGTGCACTACCCCTGAGCTCTACATCCCCAGCCTGTTCCCCTTTCTAATCCTGTATTTTGAAGACAGGTTCTTGCTCATTTGCCTAAGTGGCTTTGGACTTAGGCTCCCACTGCCTCAGCCTCTCCAGTAGCTGGGAATACAGGTGAGCCCCCAAATTTTTCTTAGGTGACTCAAGACAAAAAAATGAACTGTTAAACTGGGCAAGTTACTCAACCTTTCTGGGCCTATGAGGATGGCACATCCAGAGGGGGAAAGAGCAGGTAGGTGTATACAGGGCACCATGATCTGCCCAAGTCTGCCTGAGGCTGTAGAGGATGGGCCTTTTGTTTTTCAGGGACCAGGTGAATGTTAGTATTTGGTCAAGACTGGACCATTCTCTCTCTCTCTCTTTTTGGTACTGGGGATTGAACTCAGGGGCACTCAACCACTGAGCCACATCCCCAGCCCTATTTTGTGTTTTATTTAGAGACAGGGTCTCACTGAGTTGCTAAGCACCGTGCCATTGCAGAGGCTAGCTTTGATCTCATGATCCTCCTGTCTCAGCCTCTCAAGTCGCTGGGATTATAGGCATGTGTCACCACGCCCAGCTTGGACTATTCTCTTAAAACTCAATCCTCACAGAATTCTGTTAAGAATTCCCGCCCCCACTATACAGACGCAGACACTGAAGCTTAGAGGAGAACCTTACCCCAGAGGAGGGCATGCCAGGCAAGATGCAGCCGAACTTTCCAGCACCCTCTACTGTGCATGCTGTTGGCACCCTGCCACAGGACTCGCCCCTGTGCAGAGGCTGGTGAACGTGGGCACCCACAAAACCCCTGGAGAAGGTGGGTTCTTTCGCAGAGACAGTGGATATAAAGGTGACAGAATGGGAGAAGAAATTCTAAGGAGGACTGGAGACCACCAGGACCAGGACTTGTCTTTGGCAGCTCATCTGACCATTCAGATCAGCATCAGAAAGGTTTGCATGACATCCCCAAAAGAGCACACTGGGGACAGAGGTCCTATGGCCGTCTGGAGACCTGGATTTGGCTCCTGGCAGTACCAGTATGCAAGCCCGGGCAAGCTGCTCTGTGCTCTGAGCCTTGGTCTCTTCATCTGTAAAATGGAACCAATTACATGACTTCACAGGGCTATTAAAGGGTCTAAATGACCTTACTGAGAGCATCTGGTGGGTGCCAGGCCTTGTTCACCTGTGGTGACCTAGTTCATCTGCACAGCGGCTGTCATAGAGTAGGTGCTATCATGATCCTAATTTTTGGAAACAGGCACAGAAAGTAACTTGCCCAGTTTAACAGCAATAAGTGGAGGAGCTGGGGTGGAACCCAGCCTGGCTCAGAGTAGGTGCTCAAGAGGAGCCTTTATGTGAATAAATGAATTCTGGAGCTGGTGAGTGCTAGGTGACAGTTTTCTGAGTATCACAAGACAATTCAAGGGAGACACCCTCACCAAGGTGCAGGACCTGCTGGAGGGTCCTGTGAAGTCTGGCAGAGCTGAGGTGAGGACTCAGGTCTCCGGGTCACCGTGCCCAGTCAGGTGGTCTAGGGAATTCAGCTCAAAAAGTACAGTCACTTCCATAGTCATTTATACACAGTCTGAATGAACTCCAGGGTGCTGCCATCTTCCATATTTTACACCTTGACATTGTCTCCACGTTAACATGCGGTGTGCTACAAAAATGGCAATATATGACTCTGCAATGCTGGAGAGCAGCCCAGGCCTGCAGAACCCCGCAGGAACACCTAGAAACAAACACATCTGCTAGAAGGGCTGTCCGTAGAGCAGGGGAGTGGAGTGAGTGAGAGTCCTGACGGGAGGACAGCAGTCAGCCCCTGGGAGTAGGATTAAGTCACCCACTGCCTCTGTGGGACTAAAAGTAATGAGTAAAAATGAGACTGAGGGCTGTGGCTGAGGCTCATGGTAGAGCACTTGCCTAGCATATGTGAGGCACTGGGTTCCATTCTCAGCACCACATATAAACAAAGAATCAGCATTAAAAAATAAAGAGAGACTGAGGCGGGGCATGGGCGCACACCTGTAATCCCAGGGACTTGGGAGGCTGAGGCAGGGGGGTTGAAGGTTTGAGGCCAGCCTCACTGACTCAGTGAGGCCATAAGCAGCTTAGGGAGATCCGGTCTTAAAATAGGAAATATAAAAGGGGGCTGGGGATGTGGCTCAGTGGCTGAGTGCCTCTGGGTTCATTCCCAGGTACCAAAAAAAAAAAAAAAAAAACGACTGGATGAGATCACTGTGCCAGCTCTGGGTACAAAGGAAAGATGGGACCATATTCTGGGTTGCCTCACCAAAGCAGGGTCCTGAAGCGCATCTGTCAGAAGGTGGGCGAGAACACGGGAAAGGTCAGCTTCAGCTCCAGACTGAAGGCCCCATGCAGGCCCCAAAGTCCTGAGAAAGTTGAGCATCTGAGGTTGCAGTCACCTGCTGTGCCCTTTTCACTGAGGCTTGGCCTAACCTACTGTTAGACAGGGATATAGGCCAAGAATCCTGTGGTGCGTGACTACTGGCTTTATCACCAGGGGCCTGCCATCCTCTGGTCCAATGTGTGCAAACGGCGTGTGCCTGCAAGACAGCAGCCACATCTCCTGGGGACCTGGGAGCCCAGTGAAGGAAGAGGGTCTGCATTTACTCCGCTGTACATCTGTAAAGGAGGGCAGTCAATAGGACCTCTCCTGGCTGCTCACCTGGCTCTGAACTCCCTGGGCACAGGGCCTGCAGTTCCAGGCTCTGGACACAAGGTGGCAGCAGGGGGGAAGAGCAGGTTCTCAGTGTACCCACGCCTGACTGGTAGGTTTGCCTGCAGCCCCCTGGAGCTCCCGAACACCAGGGTTCTTCAAGAGGGGGGTGTTTACAACTAAGACAGTGTTTAATAAATACTTGTTGGAAGAAAAAAGAGTGGTTTGCTTATTAAGCATGAAATGAGGCGGAGGCCTGCGACTCCAGTGGCCTGGGAAGGGCAGCCAGAAGAGATGGGTGTGGTTTCCAGGAGGTGAATCTTATGTGGCACTAGGGCCTCCCACAAGCCAGGCAGGCACTCCACCACTGAGCTGCCTCCAGCCCAGGAAGCCCCATCTTCATGCCCCCTGGTCCTCACCATTCACCAGCACAGAGATGAGCTTGTGTGTGCACTAGTACACACACTGTGGGTGTATGAGTGTAAGAGTGTGATTGGGGCAACTGCAGGTGTGATTATGAGGGTGACTGGCAGTGGGGGTGTGCCGTGCGGCTGTGAGTGTGGACGAGTGTCCTGTGGATGACTTTATAGGTGGGGAGAAGGGGGAAGCAGCAGACTCAGGTGTCGCCAGAGAGGCGAGGAGGAAACTATAAACCTGGGCAGTGTCCTCCTTATCAGTGATCCCTTCTGCTGGGTCCATGGGGCAGAGCACAAAGTTCACGCAGATAGCAGCCACCCAGAGGCATGAAGCCAGGCTGCCACCGAGAGGAGGGTGTCGGTCCAACACCTGGGGACTCACGAGGAGGGAACAGCCCACACCAAATTCCACTCAGCCCCAGACTCGGGGTCCAGCAGAACCAGTGCTGACCGGCCCGGCCATTTCACCCTGATTAGGCAGGAGAGTTAACCTCTCTGAGCCTCAGTTTCCCCACCTGTAAAATGGCGGGAGTAACGGGGCCTGCCCTCCTGGCGCTGGGTGTGGGTCGAGCTGTGGATGAGTGCGTCGGAGGCAGGCAGTGAGGGCAGTGCCCGTCTGTGGGCAGGGAGCAAGGAGGGCACAGCCTGGGCCACAGCTGTCACTTGTCGTGGCTTCTCCTGCCCCTGCTGCCCCTGCTTTCAGGACAGACGCTCCTAATGCCAGAGTGGGCATCCTCGGGAGGTGAAGAGGCTGTCCCCAGGGTGGGGTGGCGACGGGGGCTGGCAGCCTGAGCACCCGGGAGACCCAACTCGGGCTCCCCCCCTCCCCCGGGCAGCCGCAGGCCGTTGGAGTGCTGGCTTTGCACACTCTGCTCGGGTTTCACCGTTTCCAGTTTTATCCTTGTTGAGAACTGGGTGGAGAACCTTTGGGGTCGTGGGGTATTATTTTGAAACTGACGCCTTCCATCCATCAGGAGCTGGCTTGAGTCAACTGGTCACCATGGAATTTCTTTTTTTAGCGTGTCAACAGGGAGTTTGAGGCCGCTGTTGGCGCGTCCAGGGCAGAAAGCAGCCTGCGGAGGTAGAGCCTGGGCTCGTATTTCTTTTGGCAAACAGAACGCCGTGTCTTTCAATCACCAGGGAGGAAGCCCGGAAAATGTGGCTTGGAGGCCACGTCTAGTTATGTCTAGTTGTTCAGGTGGCTTCACCTGGGAAGCCCTTTCTGAATGTCCAAGCCACAGGATGAAGGACATATATAGCAACGGGGGTGCTCCACTTCTTGAGGGCCACCCCTGGAGGTGGTAAGCACAAAGTGCCAACTCAGGGAGGAAACTGTCTGGGAGCCAGAGCATTAAAACCCCAGAAACCACTAAGTGTTTACTGAGCGCTTGTTTCATGCAGGTTCTGAGTCTGGCGAGGTGTTCTGGGGGAGGGGAGGCTGGGCTGGAGGTGTGCCCTGTGGGTTGGGGATTGTGCTAGGCGGCTGAGGGTCCTTGAGAGGCGGGAGCAGTATGAAGAAAGGCACTGAGGTAGAAATGTGTGAAGTGTGGTACAGGAAAGAGTTTGACTGGAATAAAGAGTTCACAGGATTCAAAATTTCCACACATTAATTGAGCACCTCCTATGTGCTAGACACTCCCTGTTCCAGCCTCCAGGATAGTGTGGCAAACAAAAAACTAAAATTCCCCCTTTGTGGGGCCTGTGGGATTACAATGTAAATAATAGCTAACTCTCATCGAGAGCTCACAACCAATCAGGCAGTGTGTGTGTGTGTGTGTGTGTGTGTGTACACACGTGCACACACGCATCAAACCCAGGGCCTCCAGCGTACTAAGCATGTTCTCTACCACTGAGCTGCACCCCCAGCCTCAGGCACGATTTTAAAGTACGTTTCTGCCTGGAATCCCAGCTGCTTGGGGGGCTGAGGCAGGAGGATCGCAAGTGCAAGGCCAGCCTCCACAAACTATCGACTTCCAAAGGGTCAGGTTCATGGCCTTCATGGCCTGACCTTCAAGGAAGGCCAGCTGTGATGGCTCAAGCAGGACAACCCCAACAGGCGGCTGTCGCAGCCGAAGTAGCTACTGAAGAAGGAGGTTGGCTGTGCTCCTGCCCACCCCGTGGACCAGCAGAGGAGACCAGGACCCACCACGGGCCGTGTGCCCTCCCAGCCAACCCTCAGAGGGACACTCGATCCCCTGCAGCACCCATCCCTGTAGAGCCCCGGGCTGAGCACCCAATAAAGGTGGTGGACAAGGCCTCAGTGGGAAAACTGAAAAGGACTGGGGTGTCGCTCAGGGGCAGCGTACCCCGGGGTCAGTCGCCGTATTGCAAAAAGAAAAGCCCCTATTCACTCATTCCCTCTTTAGGATGCCCACTGAAGTGGACTCATCACCCCCCATTTCACAGACGGGGAAGTGAAGGTACTGAGAGGGCGGCTCTGACCACGCTGCTCCCACACCCGTGACCTCTGGCCAGGCGAGGGGGGCCGGCCGGGGCGCAGGGAAGGCCCGCCTAGGGCAGGTGGGCGGCCCGAGCTCGGGAGGGTGGTCTGGGGGTGGCAGGTGGGCTGGATCTGGAGGACAGGTGGCTGGAGGGACCTGAGGCCTCACGGGGGAGGGAGGGTGAAGACAGGAGGGTCAGTCACCTGGGCAGCAGACACTCCTCAGGCCACATCCCGCCTCGAGTTAGTGACCTCGGCAGAAGTCATTTTGCCTCCATCAAAGAGGACGGGCTCCCGATCCCCTGTGGATTGATCGGTTTATTATCCTGAGCTGCATTTCATGGGGCGCGGGTGGCCTTTCTGGAGGCGCCCGGATTTGCCTGGAAGACTGATGATGCTTCCCTTCAGCCTCCTCCAACCTCCTCCCCGTCCAGGTGGGGTTTAGACCCTCTCCCATGCCTGCCTCCCCTCCTCCTGGCCCCTGATCTCTTTTCCTGAGACGTTCAGGTCTCTTGGCCAGAGCTGGGCTCTCCTTCGGGTGGCACAGCCACTCCTCTCCGCCCGCCAGCCACGACCACACCCGCTCGCCCTCCCAGAAGTACAGGCCAGATTCCTGTTCCGACCTTGTCCAGTTTCCTGAAGGGATCAGGGTCTCTGGCTTCCCCAGGAGCTGCCGCCACCTGGCTGCTGCCAGTCCAGCCTCTGCAAGAGGCCTCCCCACACCTGCACCGGCACCGTGGCCCCAGGGCTCTGCCCGGCCACCTCCTCTCTGCACCCGGCTTCAGGGAGAGCCCAGAAGGGCCAGAACCCTCAGCACCTGTGGGACCCGCCCAGCAAGGTCCCCTGGGCTCTGCCCAGCCCTACTCTGCTCTGACCCTCCAATCGCAAGTTCAACCTCACACACATCTGGGACAGGGACAGGGGGGTCCGGATCCCCTGAGCTGCACACAGTGTGAAGGAGGAGCTGCAGCCTGTCCTTTAAGAAGGCCCTGGGCCTGGCACGGCCCTGAGGGCTGGGAATTCCCGCCTGGGAATTTTTCCAACATTCTGCCAGAGCCTCTTCTCTTTCCGTGGTTTCATTATTTTTCTTTCTGCTCCAGCTCCTCCTCCTTTCGCTTTCACTATGGCAGCTCTCAGGGTGTGCAGGGTGGGGACCTGGCATCTGCAGCTGTGCCAAGGGAGGGGATGGATGGAGGAGGAAATGGGAGCCAGCAGAGGAAGCGAGACCCGGCCAGGCCGCCTCCTGTTTTTCTGGTCATCTTTACATCACTCAGCTCTGGGCACGAGGCCTCGTTTCCAGAAGGGCCTTGTCAAAAATGCACATCTGTAACTTGGAAGGGTGACACATTAACCCAGTGACACGGATCTGCCTGTCAGATGCGCTGGCTGGCTCCGCTTCCTGCGGCAGAGACCAAGGGGAAGGGCACCTGGGACAGGTAAGCTCTGGAGGGGGCCGTGGGAAGGGCTGGGGCCATGGAGTCCAGGTTTGGGAAAGGGCCAGAGCACTCTGAAAAGCTGGAGGACAGCAAGGTGGTGACAGACACCTGGGGACTCGGATAACGGGACAGATCTCTACCCAGGGAGACCCTTTCAGTACACAATTAGGCTCCAACAGGGTGTTTGGGTAAGCAGGGCCCCTGGGTGAGGCCCTTGAGCACCTGACGATGACATTGGGTGTCCAAGGTGGGTCCTTGGGCAACTTCCTGATGGGACAGTCCCTTGCTTTTGGCATCAGATAAGCATTACATTCAAGCTGGGCGTGGTGGTGCACACTGTAATCACAGTGACTTGGGAGACTGAGGTAGGAGGATCACGAGTTTGAGGTCAGCCTCGGCAATTTAGTAACACCATGTTTCAAAATATAATAAGGGCTAGGACAGGCATGGTGGCACACGCCTGTAACCCCAGCAGCTTTGGAGGCTGAAGCAGGAGGATCTCGAGCTCAGAATCAGCCTCAGCAGTGGCAAGGTACTAAGCAACTCAGTGAGGCCCTGTCTAAATAATATACAAAACAGGGCTGGGGGTGTGGCTCAGTGGTTGAGTGTCCCTCAGTTCAATCCCTGGTATTGAATATATAATAAGGGCTAAGGAGGTAGCTCAGGGGTAAAGCACACCTGGGTTCAATCCCCAGTACCAATAGATAAAAAGAAATCAAGTCACACATAGTAGGAAAGCAAAGTACATGAGAGTATGGCTGATGTTTCTCTCATATAAGAGAATTCTGGAGGCAGACAGTCCTGGGCATCTTCAGAACAAGATTAAAGGAATGGCGGTAGGTAGGGACACCCTCCAGGCAGTTCCCCAGGCAGAATCCCCTGGAGCTTGATAAATGTCCCCTGCCTAGGCTTCCTTGTCTCAGT